>NC_058043.1:16249666-16604666 GCF_020085105.1 Siniperca chuatsi
AAAACTGAGCTAAGTTGCTTCATCAGGACTCTGTGTGTGGTTTGACCAGATTTAAATGTTGCTAGATCCTGATTGGTGCACAGAAGTATGTGATGTCACCTTTTTGCATCTGAGCACATACAACATCACAGACAGAAATCTTGTTTGAGAAATGACCAAAACTGTTCTAAGTTTGGCAGAAAACTGTGTTAAAGGAATAGATTGTCACTTTGGGAAATACACTTCTTCACTTTCTTGCCGAGGATCAGATGAAGAGATCAATACCACTCACATGTCTGTATGCTAAATATAAATATATATATATATATATATATATTCCCAAAATGTCGAACTCTTTGTTTAATCTAGGTCACTCATAGTAAGAAGCTGATTGAGAAAACAGGTTTTCAGGGCCTTTAAATGCATTAAACACAGAGGCGTACCTACCTATACTTGTGCATTACTTACTCACTGAGATATTTAAGAATTAAACATGAAAATTGTTGTTGAAAATGTAATCAATTAAATGATATCTAGAATCTACTAAAATACATTTAAACTTTCTTGAATTTGGGCCTTACTGTTTGTTTCAGTAAATGTTTCCAACACACACAGACACACACACAGACACATACAAGCACACAACGAATTTGACATCCACACACAAGTTGCATTTATACTGTAGCACTCTGAGGAGCTGAAAAGAGCAATTTTGGAGTAAATACTCAGAGCACTGATACTACTGCTACTTGAAGAAAATAATAAAACAGAGGGAGGTCATAAAGCATTGACAGATTTATCAAACTGTCTCAAACTGTAATTACCCTTTGAAATGCAAAAAAATGTTCTCCAAGTCAATATTTTGTAAAAGCTGCATGGCCCATCAATTATTGAAGGCAATTACTTAGCCCCTAATTTATAATTTATTCAAGTAGAAATGACGAGCTACACTGAAGATAGAAAACTACCACTGTATGGGGAAGTGAAATTATAGTTTTGACACAAGTTCATTAGCAAAAGAAAAACAGAATGAAAGTGAATAAATGGTTAGCAGGCAGGGAGCAGCGGTGCTATTTTCTTGTATCTTTTCTCTACTTTGCTTTGGGTGGTAGTTTCCCAGACTGTATAAGTTACAAGAGAACAGCACCCAAGTCTATTAGAAACAGTTGTCATATCTCCAATTTCATGAAAAGAAGTCAACTTTAAACATGTGAGTAGGCAGGAAGGCAGAAAAATATTTCTTAGGCCCAAATTAGAGGTGCGATGATTTAATTTGTTTGGTTGTTGAGGTTTTTTGTTGAGGTTTATTTAGATCAAGATTAGGTGAATGGTTGAAAGGTTTGAACTTGAGGCCTGATATGCAGATGCCTGTCCACTTCACAGTCGAGTTGAGCGTGCAGTGCATGCAGACCTCGCAGGTGGGTGGGTGGCAGAGTGCGTGCTAAGGAAGACTGCTGTATGTGCAAATGAGGCAGAACTCTGAGGAGGGTCATGCTAGAAGATGTACACAGGAAGATTATTTGACTCTAAAACCATGCCAACCAACATAATGTGATAAAACAACGCAATGCAACACTAGAGATAAGTGCCACTTTTTGAATAGAGGAGGCAGCAGGAATGGTGTTAATCAGAAAAGAGGAGATAAAAAGGATTGAAATAAATCAGTGAAAGAAAGAGAGATAAAGTAGAGCCTATGTAACATCTAAGAAGGTTTTTCACATGCATGCAAATGGATGGATGGAAATGCATTCAAATGAAAGAGAAAAACATTGAAATCCTTGAGTATAGTTTAAAATGCTAAAACTGAAACATTCACAGCTTGAGAAATCTTCAGAAGAATTTAACATGACAGTGCTGAGTAGGATTTCGGTGCACTTCAGGGCCACACAGAGGACATAAGGGGAAGAAGTCCACACTAGAAAAACTGACAACACAGACGGAAACAGGGGGAGCTGGTGTGGACCTCAAAGACAAAAGCAGAACCACTTCACAACAGCATCACTCCTCACTCCAAAACAACAACAACAACAAAAAAAATCATATTTATCTGGCATAAGACTCCCGCTTCTACAGCCAACACAAAAATATGAAACCAAAGGGAGACTTCTGGGTATCTCTCAGACATAAAAACTTCACGCCACTGCCTCAGAACTGAGAATCTGTCAAACACACAAAGCTGTCACACACCTGTAGAGAAACAGGTCTGTACAAATAGTTTCTGAATGACATGGAGCACACAGATCACAGCATAATGTGTCGTTCAAATCATACATGGAGGACACATTACTGTCAATGTATCCCGTTAAGGATTATGTTTTTGTAAGACAGTGCTCTCTTCACCCTCTAATGCACTGGTTCCCAACATTTTTGGCTTGTGACCTTCGCATTCATAACCCGTCAACACAGGATGTATATTTCTAATAACTGTGAGACTTTGAGCTGTTCAACCAGTGATGTGATGAGTGATGTTTCCTTCTCAAATTGCTTCATTTTAGAGTCCTGCAGGCTGTTGCACCAGCTATGTATAAGTTCAAATGTAGCTTAGTTTGAATGTAGTGAATAAAAACTTTAAAAAAAACATTGCACCATACAGGTTAGTTATGTAACATACTTAGAATTGAGACAGATAGGGCTGCCACTAACAATTCATTATCAATTAAACAGCCAATTATTTTCTCAATTAATAAATCGATGAACCATTTGGTCTCTAACATTTTAAAGAATTGTGAAAAATTTTGATCACAATTTCCAAAGGCCCATTTGCTTGTTTTGTTCAATCAACAGTCCAAAAGTTGAGGTTACTTATCCGGTAACCCCTGTTCTCTGATAACATGAGTGAGGTGTATCACTATGGGGAATGCTCTCTCAACATTATCCTCAGAAGCCTCTATATCATTATTCCAGTCAGCGTTGGCAGGCAGTTGTGATGTTCACACACCTCCCTTATAACAGAGGTTGACACGGCGTCATTCAAATTTCTCTTTTCACTGTACTCAGACAGCTTCTGTCTCTCTCCTGACTGCTAACATGAGCGCCTAGTGCACCGGATGCATCTACTTAGCCTCCTCTTCCCCATAGAGCAGCTTTGTTAACTGTCGCCACACAATGAAACAAATGTTTGAAAGAGAATCCCAAGATATTCAGTATACTATCACGTAAGACAAGGAAAAGCAGCAAATTCTCACAGAAGACAGGCTCAAACTTAGTAATGAATGGTCATTTTTGCTTGAAAAATTACATTTTCATAGGATTACACGTTAAAATCAAAATGAAATGGATCAGAAAATTCATTGGCAACTATTTTGATTGTCAATCGACTAATTGTTTCAGCTCTAAAGATAGAACTTTGAGAAAAATTATACCTTCCCCAAGCAGGTGCAGGTCCAGGTTAAGTCACTCCTTATTAACTGGAGAGGAAAATGTTGTGTCTTTTGTCTTGGAAGAGATTTTTGTTTATGTTGTTATTATTTATGACCATTTGCATTTGCCATTTATGTGTGATACAACTATCCTGACCTGAGTGGAAAAACATCAAAGCTCAACACAAGAGATCGATAAATGATTGTTGTGTTATTAACGCGGTACGGACAAATATGTGTTGTATTATATGTTAGGCTACTTCACATGTGAAAACATACATTACTTTCTCCTTTTTAACTAAGCAGTCTGTCATAGGTCTCTTAATTTCTTTTACTACTTAGTAGTGGCTTTCTCTCCCATTTTATCAGAATGATTCACTGGGTAAAACATCACGCTCTGCTACAATGTTTTCATTACGGTTGACTTAGTTGTAGTGTAAGTTCAGATGGTGCAATTACACAAAGTAGTGAGTTTAGTATGAAACTACCTACCTACAAAGTAGCAGTTTGTGTTGACTTTATACTCACACTGGTGCAACAGGCAGTATTTCAGAAAAAGTCAGGAAAAATGAAAATTATTTTGTGTTGCAGTGATGGTTTTCTTCTTCTTAAATCATCTCGTGAGCCATCAGATTTATCTTGCGACCCCTTAGTGGGTCTACGTGGGTATACGACAAGTCAGCCTCCGAGTTTGACATCATCATATCACCCTGGCCCATCCAACAGTGCATCCTTAGGAGGCTCCACTGTGGACTGAGGCCAATAAGGATGAATGTAATTTATTAAGGAGGCTGACATGTTTTACATGGGAAGTATCTGAAAGCATAAAGTACAGTGGTGAGCTACAAAATATAAGTTGGTGTGCTGGTATGTTTTTAGTATGGATAGTTATGTTCTTTCCAGAGAGCACTGCTTCAGATAATCCTTTTTTGAGGATGCTTTTATGGACTCTTTGTAAATGAAAGTTTCCATTTTTTAAATACACAAAGGCCCAAAAGCACTGTGGCAATGTACACCAGAATGCAGAAGGCAGCAGCTAAGGGTCAGAGAGAAGCGAGACAGAAAGAGAGAGAAAAGTCAAGAGGGGTAGAGCATCAGAAAAGCCTCTTCTGCCAGGTTGACATACATTTCCTGGTCTCAAAATGGGACTTATCCCTCTCTGCCCTGTTGTTTTGCCACATTTTGGAAGGCCCCTCCCTTCTTGTGAGGAGGAGACGGCATCTTACTTACATCAAATAACCTTTCTATATACACCTCCTCATTGACCTTATCACGAAGCATATCCTGAGAGTGGCGCACAAAGGTCACATAGCCATCGGCCACGTCCATTCCAGGCTTCTGTAAAACAGAAAGAGAACAGGGTCAGGGCTCAGGAGAGGAATGAGAAACCCTGGGAAATGACTGTAATCAAAAAAGGCACAAAAGAAACATTGTTGATGATTAAAACAAAACGTATTTTGTTCAGCTGTATCTGGTAAACACACACAAGCTCATAAGCACACAGAGAGGTAGAGTGTTATCGCACTTACAGGTACATCCACATATTTAGAGGCAGCTTTCACCTGAAATCGGAACAAAACTGAGAGTTTATATAAGAACATTTTAATTATTATTAATATCATTAGGGTTGGGTATCTTTTTACATTTTTCAATAGTATTGACAATTTTGATACAAAAAAAACTTAATAATACAAATATAAACATGTTTTTCTACCAAACCCTTTTTTCCATGTAACAAAAAGAAAAACTCTTAAATGTTTCAGCTAAGAACTTTTTCTAAGTAAAATAAAGTCTAAAATTGAAACAATTAACACTGTAACTGTCTATCCAAAAGAATAACTAAAGAACAGTACAAATATGAGGAAGCATTTAATGCCAGCTTTAGGTACTACAATACTCTATGGACAAAACCATTTTTTGGTCAATATCCAAAACGTATTGAGATTCAATGACCTAAATATTACTGAACAATTCTAAAGAATCAGCCCAATAAGGACAATGAGGCAGTGAGGGACTGAATAAAGAGAAGCTTCATCTCACCGTGAATGAGAGGAATGAGGAGAAGAGAGTGCCTTCATCATATCTGGAAATCTTAGCCAACACACCCTCCAGAATGGCAACAAACTGAGAAACAAGGGAAAGAACAGGAGTCATTACGCTAACATGTTCACAGTGCTAACATGCTGATGTTAAGCAGGTATAATGTTTATACCATGTTCACCATCTTTAGTTTAGCATTTGCTAATTAGCATTAAATACAAAGTATAGCTGTGGCTGATGGGAATGTCATTAGTTTTGCAGATCATGAAACAAAGTATTGGAGAAATGGGAATTTTGACCCGATGGTGGCGCTAGATGAAAGGTGTGGGGATCACCAAAGTTATTACAATTTATCCTGAGGGGATCATGAATGTCTGTACAAAATTTCATGGCAATCCATCAAATAGTTGTGAAGATATTTCAGTCTGAAAAAAAGTGGTGGACCGACCCGCAGTCAGACCGACATTGCTGCTAGCATGGCTAAAAATCAGAACTTGTAAAAAGCAGTTTTTTTTGTGTGATCAGTTGACAAAGTAATACATTTATTGTCACAGCTGATATACAGTCGCACCTTTGCAACCAGAAGCTGGATCATGTCTTTCACACTTTCCTCAATCAGCTCGTCTATTTGGGAGTGGAACTGTTTCTGCAAAAAAGGGTGGAAGTTTTAACAAAACATCAATTCAACAGATCCTTTTCTTTTTGCAAACTAATAAATAGTCATTGTTTTTTCATTTAACATGCAGTCAATGTCCCAGGTGGAGTTTTTACCTCTTGGCCCATCTCCATTGCGCACAATTTAGCTGATTGGTCCTTGGCATCCACCATCACGTTGAACATGGTGCATAATGTTGGAGAAATGCGGAAATCTGTGGACTTGCTGCTCTTTGTCAGCTTGGACTCAAATGCCATCCTAGTGCTGTAATGCAAGTGAAATATTTATATGCACTATAATAAAATATAAAATATTCAGTAAAGCGTTCATTCTCAACATTTCTTCTCTTGCACAAACACACAAACACACCGCTTGACGCAGTTCTCAATCATGTTGCTCGACATGAGCTGGATGCGACTCTCGAGGTGTTTGGCAAACTCGTCCTCAGGCCAGTGCAGGTCCCTGATGAAAGTCTGGAGGGCGTCCAGCTTCCAGAAGAGGTCCTCTGACGTCCCGGAGCCGTTACTACCATCGACCCAAGCACACACACACACACACACACACACACAGGTCAGAAGACAAAGGTGACCCTGCTTTATAGAGGGGGTGGGAGAGGAGGGGAGGGGGTGCTGTGGCAGGTGCAGAGGAGGATGCTGTTCCTCCACACTTGAACACAGTCAAATCTTACTCCGACCATATACTGACTGGTCCGTCCAAACGTCTTACTCAATTCCTGTTTGTTCGGGTGTTTCTGGACAGTCAGTGTATGGGTGAAAAGGAGCGGGCAGGATTTACTATTACAAATCAATAACCATGCTGTAGGGTATGATTATTGACTGGGATGTGAAGTGGCCACATGCAGGTAAAGTCACTGCAGATACAGCAGCTAATCACACTGTGTCAAGACAAAGGAGTAGGGAATGGAGAAGTGAGGGAGGGCATGTAAAGATAGCACTTAAGGTCCGAGTCTGTTTCCACAAAAAAAAAACCCCAAAAAACTACAAATTCATTTTCAGTCATCACAGGCCCTCTCTCAACATCCATGTCCCCAGGCTGGTGGGGCCCCTGGAAGAATTACAAACCATGCAGACCTTTGAGGGCATCCTGAGTAGAGCTCATTGGGAAAGTGCTGCAAGAAAGATGTGGAGTCGGGAGGGGAGGTGATCAAACAAAGAGGTCTGAACGCCATCTGCCCAGCCTCTCCGTGCCATCATCTCCAATCCAACACATTATCTTCCCTCCCAATCAGACTACTGGCAGGTGGTCAAGGTCAGAGATGAACCTAAGGCCATGTACGATCTACAGCAATCTAAAGCAAATGTCTGTGGACAGCAACTCTGGGGAGATACATATTTGTAGAACGGAGATCTTGACTTGCAAATGTTTTCAAATGGGGACATATTCAGGTTTTTTTCTGCACAGTAAATCCCCAAATAGCCTCAGAGCAATATATTATATTAATATATGTAGATTTTTAGTTTTGGCCTGTATCTCCACACCTCAGCTCAACAGCATGCATGTTGAGACAAATGAGAGCGTTTCAGCCTCTCATTTTAGAAAGCAGAACCCCATCTACTCTAACACCTCTCAGAGTGCTCTTGGCATGAACATGGACATAATCATGGAGTATTTATGCAAGAGAAAACATAGTGAAATGGATCTTTGTGCAATTAGATTTTGTGTAACATTTCATCTCCAGTTAGATCCATACAGAAAAATGTTTGCTGTTATTTTTTTTTTTATAATTGTTTCATTTTTGAATGATCTTTGTTTGCATCTTCATACCAAGGCAGTCTCTGCTTGCTTAATATTTCTAAAGTAAACTAGTTGAATACACACTCAGAGTCATATATAGCAGCCATCCATGACGGGGTAGAAAAGCTAGGCATTTGTGGAAGGTTAACTGATAGTCCTGCTACTGGCACTGGCAGATTTGGTACTTTGGGAATTTGGAGGTTCACATTTGGTAGATTCACATTGGGCAGATTACTTGTTAAACTCCTGCAGAAAAGACAGACAAAAAGAAAAAAGAATCCATAACAGTGGTGTGGGAGTTGCAGAAAGCCATGTAACACTCATCATAAAAGTAACGTAAAATCTGAAATCAGGTGAAGACAGAAACGTACAGTTGCACACATAAACAAGACCGACAGTAATTGTCAAAGACACACATTATACAAAGACCTACACAGTAAAAAGGGCTGGACTCAGGATGCACACATATACTGTATTAAATGCAGCGAGAAGGAGAAGCAGCATAATACTGAAAGGAATAAACACAAATAAAGACCAAGAAAAAAACCTTTTACCTTAACAAATCTTAAATATAATCTTTGCAATAAAAAATGCAAAAGCAAAAAGTATGAAAGCCACAACAAATGAATTATAACAGCAACACAACAGACTGGAGGCCTTTTGTTTCTGGCAACATGTCAAAGCACACATTATGAAGGTTAGTTCACAAAACAAAACAACATAAATATTAGGTGTTGCCCTGACCCCAATGTGTCAGAGAGAAATTGGTAAGACACATACATTAGTCAAAGACTATTTTCAGAATAAATAACCTATTTCTTTCACAGAAGAAATAGGTTATTCAGCCCACTCTTGGCTCATTCTTTGAAAGTGAACCTACAGGAAGCCTGGGTGAACATTACAGCTGCTCCCCCAGATTTCTCAGCCTCCATGCAGTCAGTCTGTCATCTGAATATAAAAGCCTTGCATCTCCAACCATCCTACAGCCTAGTTATAAAGATGGAGGATCCTTACTTTACAGGCTCCCAGGACTCTCGCTCAAAGCCCTTGTGAATTGACTGTGCGATGGAGGACTCCATCAGATCAACATATCTAACCACCAGAGGAGCATACAGATCCTGAAGGTGTTTGTGGAACTTTCCATTGCACAGATGATCTGTGCAAAAAAAGAGGCAGTGACAGGAAGACATTAGTGTCGTTGTTTAAGCATAAAAACACCTGAAGTGGCTACAAAATAAATGTGGGACAAGTGCAGGAGCTTACAGTCTGTCCGGAGGAAGTCATTGAGCAGCTGGAAGAGGGGGAAGCTGTCCCAGCTCTCAGGGGACTGGATCTCCAGAGCGGCATCCATGTCGATGGCATAGAGGGCCAGGAAGTTTTCTGCATGCTCCACCATGAGGTCTGTCCACCATGCAAATGCCTAGAGACACAGCAGGAGGGAAAGCAAACAGGTGAACAAGGGCTCCAGTTAAGAGATGAGATGACACAAAGAAGAAAGACAAGGATGGAGGGAATAATACACATAACTGGAGCTCATCTGGTCCTAAAAGGAAATACCACTGGATTTGTGTATGCTCTATCTATGTTAATGCATGTCAAAGGAATAGTTCAACATTTTGGGAAATATGCTTATTCGCTTTTTTACCTAGAGTTAGATGAGAAGTTTGATACCACCCTTATAACTGACCATCAAATATGAAGCTAGAACTAGCAGCTGGTTAGCTTAGCTTAGCATAAAGACTGGAAATGTGGGAAAACAGCTAGCCTGGCTAGGTTAAAAAATAAATTCACCTACCAGCAGCTCACTAATTAACACGTTATATTTGGTTTGTTTAATCTGCATAAAACCAAAGAAGAAAAAAAACACATTGTGGTTTATGGTGGAGTTTTATGCTCTAACTATTTCTTGGCTGGCACAGTGACTTCCTGGGGTCATCACGGTCGCCAAGACGTCCAGGAAGTGCGCCCAGCCAAGAAATAGTCAGACACTTAATTATACATAACATTAAATAAACACGATATAACTTCTTAATTAGTGAGCTTTACAAGTGCTGGTAGGTTTCCTCTTGCTCCTAGTCTTTATGCTAAGCTAAGCTTATCGGTTGCTGGCTATAGCTTCATATTTAACTGACAAATATGAAAGTGGTATCGATCTTCTCATCTATCATTCCCCAAAATTCCAAACTATTCCTTTAACTATGCATTAAAAACCCTCTGCTTTAGGAGTGACTGTCTCATCCTGTATGTGGACTCAGAAATGGCTGGGTATTTCCTTTCAAACAGTTTTCACAGAAAGAAAAGGACACACCATGACACCTGTGTGGATTGTTTGTGTACTGTGTGTGGTATGTCTGTGTGTTTCCCATTGCATACTCCTGAGATTGAATCCACTGCTCTTATTGATTAGGACTTAAAGGTGGGATTAACTGTACATCAAGTTTATATGTAGCAAAAGAATCACACAGTAGGGTTGCATGTTCGTGCCTTGTTATATTCATGACAGTATCTATAGATTTAAGGGAAAGGTGCTTATCTCATGCAAATGTGAAGCTCTCTGCATGCTTTTCCTCTCAAGCTAAGAGATGAGGGGGTCCACCATTCACATCACTAACAAACCCATAGCCCACTAGATGTGAATGTGACTCATGCACATCTTTGATTAGGCACACCAAAGACTGCAGCGCACAGCATATCTAGTGTTGGAGTGCGTCTGTTCCAATTAGTTAAGTAAGTCTCTGAGATTCAGCTGACTTTGACAGCAGAAGTACAGTAGTTGCTTTGCTGGCAGTCTTGGCTTGGCTTATTTGCTTATCTTTCAGACTAACAGGTTGCCAAGTTCAATAAATGAAGCTTGATCTTTCCAAATTATGCTGCATGCTTTATTTTACAGATTCAGTTATTTTCCCATTTGGCTTAACCACCACAGTGGCAGTCAAAACCTTACTTACCTGTCTACTTACCTGTCCACTCCCAAACAATTAAAAAGCGTGACAGTTCTAGTGTGAAAACAGGCAGCAAACAAAGCTCTTCTCCATCACATTCAAGGAGAGATACTCTTATTGCAGACGGGGGCTGTTAAAGCTTCCAACAGGTGAGGGAGGGGAAAACGCTCAAAGGTCGACAGGCAGAGTGTCCTCCAACCTTTTGATAGGAGTTAAGGGACACATACAGGACCCTGAGAGCTCTAGGGCAGACCAGGTGTTCAGCCAGACAGACTATAGTGCTGTATCAATGCAGCCGTGTCAAGGAACTAATCCTGAGGGAGTGTACTGATGCTGAGTGGGG
The DNA here is from genome assembly GCF_020085105.1 of Siniperca chuatsi. Classification (NCBI taxonomy): domain Eukaryota; kingdom Metazoa; phylum Chordata; class Actinopteri; order Centrarchiformes; family Sinipercidae; genus Siniperca; species Siniperca chuatsi. Next base: position 16,260,740 of record NC_058043.1, read on the forward strand.
AGGAGATGTGGCATCATCTACTGGACATGCACAGAGCATTATGGGAGTTTCTCATTCAACTTTACTACATACCTCTTTTCCCTGCTTGGACAGTCACCAGTCATATGACAGTGAGAACACAGGAAGATGTACAGAACAATAATGTTTTTTGAGGCATTTTCTATTAATGTTTTTAAACTAAGAATAGACAGCAGAGAGAGATGGAAGAGGAGAAGCTGGGGAAGTAATGCTTGAACAAGTGCGGACTGTGAAATTAATCGTTGGATGGAGGGGAAACAAATGTTTATGGTGGATCAAACTTCAAAGGTTCACATGGAGCATACTTTGGGAAATTTACTGGTTCAGCATGCTTGAAGAGAAAGGAAACCTCTTTATGGCCCGATGAACATGCTTCATGATCACAATTATGTTGTGCAAGCTACAGTGCCTTTTAATTTTTAAACAAGTTTGCTCTCACTTCTATGCCTACAAACCCACCCATTGCTACAGTATCTATGAGTTAATTCTCTGCCTATAAAAGGTGCCTCTTGCCATAGTGGCGCACATGCCATACAGGGGGGTCGTGATGGGGACTGAAGAGGAAAAATAAATAAAAATACTGTACCGATTGATCTCCAGAACTTGTGACTGCCGCCTGTCAAGCATATTCAGAGAGATACAATAAATCTGCTTTATCTGTATATTCTGAGATCACATTGGATCACCTTCAGATCTACACAACTGCACATGCTCATCATGCTTTCCTATCAGCTCAATGTTTATAGCAGCAAACAGGATGTAATGAGGAAACTATTTTCAGTGGTGGAAAGAAACAGAGTACATTCACTCAAGTAGTGAACTCAAGTGTAATTTTGAAGTACTTAACTTAAGTATTTCCATTTTATGCTACTTTATCCTTTATCCACTACATTTCATAGGGGAATATTGTACTTTTTACTACACTTCGTTTATCTGACAGCTGGAGTTACTTTTCAGATTAAGATTTTACATACAAAAAATAGAAACTTAAATTTAAACCAGTGCTTTCTGATCTTGTTTGCTTGTAAACCCCTATAATAAAGCATGTTTTAGATGTGATCAGATAATATGCCGTTTAAACTTGACAAAGATGGTTTCATTAGAATAACTGTATGGGGCGGTGAAGAGGTAGAATTATTCAATATTTCACAAAAGAAAAGCAAAGATTAGAAATAAATCCAAGAAAGGAATACAAAATTGTGTGACCTTTGTTTTTTTTCTTTACGATCCCATTAATCTATTCACGTTATCGTCTTTCATTGATGCATCAATATTAACAATATACTAATGCAATATATAATGATATATTGCTCACAGGGGACATTTTCTGTGGGACAAGCACTTTAACTTTTGATACTTTATGTATATTTAGCTGATAAGACTTCTCTACTTCTACATAGGTAGGATTTGGAATGCAGGACTTCTAATGGTGTATCTCTACATTGTTGTATTGGTACTTTTACTCAAGTAAAAGATCTGAGTAGTTCTTCCACCACCAGCTATTTTGTCTTGTAATTGTGCTAAAAGGGAAACTTTACAATATTAAGAGCACACAAAAGCTGTGAATAACATGTATTAGCCTGAACTACTGTTTTACATTCTGTTTACCTTCCTGCCTTCTGTTTATTCTGGACTACCTTGAATTTCTCAACGCTTTCAATGGCTTATATAACATTGCAACGCTGCACTATGAACTGTGATTAGAGGAAAGAACTGCACACATTATATTATTCTCTGTCTAATTTACAGTCTCTGTTCAAACATAGCGCTCTGATTCCATGCAGCCACGGTCTGTCGAACACCAATTAGAGCTTTCCTAAATTAAATTAATCTTTGAAAGGGTTTTTTTTTGTTACCCATAGATGAAAGCAGCTTTATTTATAGAAGACTGATAATAAGACTAACTCCCTGTTGTGGGGCGGAGTGAGATAAGAGTGAGAGAATATAGAGGGAAAGTGTTTTGAGGAGGAGAGGGTTCTCACTCACCTCCGCGTGGTGTTCCTGGTTCTGCTGGAGGACCTCTATGACTAACTCCGCCAGGCGAATTGTTTCCTCCAGCTTTTTGGCAGGCGTGACTAAGCGGCCTACGTTCTCTAAGACAAAAGGATGAGGGTGAGGGATGAGTGGTTAGTCAAGCACAGAGAAGGATTCCAGGGGGATTTTTTCTATGACTATTCAGATTTTTCCTGTCTATATTTTTGACCATTTAATAAAAGTATAAACACAGTGCTTACACTGTGATGTTTACCTACCATACCCCCATAACAAGTAAAGCCTGTTCTCATTTATATTCATAATTTTGGGTTGCATGACATAAAGCAACAGAACTGATGTGTTTGTAGGATATTATGTTGGAAGAGTATCAGGCACAAGAATAGTGGCGTTGAGATGGAGGTGCAATGTGGCATCAAAAACATGCATACTGTGAAGCGGTACTGAATAAGCCATCTGTATAAGGAGCTGTCGCATGGCATCCAAAAAAAAAAAAAACACTCTGTGAGCACACACTGTAAAAATAATTCATTACTTCTGTTTAAAGTTTTCAATCAAATCAACTTTAAGATTTTCAATTCATATCAAAATATAGGTTTAATACTGTATTAGTGACTATTATCAAGCATTTTCCTTATATATACTTTTATATACAGTATAGAGAGGAATTGGTCAAAATTTCATCAACATGTGTGCACATATTTTTCTAAAAACAAACAAATATACTCAAATGACATTTACAGTATAGCCATTTTTTTCACGTTTCACATTTCATGTTGTGTATTTCATCTTTTTATATAATCTCTGGACAATACTACACAAAATTACTTTCTTGAACCAGGTCGTAGATTTTGTGGGTAAAGACACTCAAATCCATTTTGATGCAAAATGCATCACGTATTTGGTCTATTAGATGCTTCAAGAGTGTTATTCCTTATAAATCAGCTATTATCTCATAAATTAAAAAACTAGTTACCAATCATTTATATGAATTACTTCAGATGTGTTTTATTGAATATTTTTACAGTGTGATGGTGTTGGATTTGCCATCAACTAAAGTTTTGCGCACTAAAAACTACTTTAACCCTCTTTCGCTTATCACCGTTGGTCTATAATTTGCAAAAGCTCCAAATAACTTGCTTGTACCTTTGCTGACAGAATGATCTGATAAGACAGTTACATGTCATGAAATGAGATTATTCAAATAGCACGGCTAAGTGGATGACAAGCGTATAATTTGAACATGGAGCTGAATGGCTACATAAATCTGAAATCAAAAGCACATATATACGTAACTTTACATAAAACAGTAGTGGTCTTTCAACCAGTTCTGACTGGGGGTCTTTTGTTGCTTCCATTATTTTACTAAGTAGTAGCATTTTCTCAAATATTCCTCAGGTATTTCTACTCAAGCCAAATGTAAACATGTATTTTTGGGGGGTCCTGGTTGTAAGACAGATTAAAGAAACCCTGATTTAGGTTACACTTTCAATCCTCATGTAGAGTTCATCATCAGGGGAAATCTGAGATATCTACAGTAAAAAGCTGAGCTAATACTTGAGTCATTGTCTTCAGGGACATTTAATCAACACTAATGGGTGGATCACATGGATTTGTATTACAGTAACTATATATTGTGTGGTCATAATGCCCTGTGAAGGGGAGCACTTGGAGCAGATCTGAAAAATGTTTGCATCATGGTTTGGTCTAGAAGAAATGCATAGCAGGCCTTTGTGGCTTCATAAGCACCATTAACGCATTACAATCAGAAGCTATACAGTATGTATTATCTATTATGGCATTTAAAATGATAGATTGCATTGTTCAGACACAGAACACCAATTTCCAATGTGTCTGACTACTGTGGACTATTAAAGGGCCAGTTCACCAACATTATAAGAAACATAAGACAAACGAGCTAAACTATTTTTCTGGGTGGTATTTAGTCATGCAAATAGCTTTGGTTCACCTGCAATGTTTCGGGTGGTGACAAAAGTCTGACATCTGAAACTAGCTGCAAATGCTGGATGGCTGGATGTACTCCAGGTTTTATTTTGCCTTCACCTGGTGTAAATAGTTTTATATGGGCTTGTGTGGTGGCTTTTAGCTTTTGTTTTTATACATTTTTGTTTTACGTCTGTGTGAGTACCATGTTTCACCTGACTACACGAGAAATTTCCCCTTGGGGGCAATAAAGTTAAGTTGAAGTTGAAGTGTAAATTGCAATAAAACCATAACTATCTGCATGACTACATACCACAAAATTAAGAAAAGTCCTTTTTTGTTTGTTTTTTTGGAATATGGTTAAACTGACTCTTTAAGTATCTAAAATCAGTAGCAAATTTGATTTAAATGTATGATCATATAAGGTAATACATGATATTAATAAAACCCATGTACATATACAATCCCATTATCAAAAGTATGATCTTCAGTTGAAATGTATGCTCATGTGTGTTCCATTTGATGATGAGGGTTACATTAAAATGTTGCTTATGTCCCTCTTTTTCCTTTTTAACTTTAACATGTAGGCAAATATGTGACTTATTCTTTTGTAAGAGATTGTATTACTCTATTTTTTTATGCAAAAATGTTGCTTAAATATATTTTTCAGCCACATACAACCACTTAATTGTTCTGTGAGCAGCACATTGGACTAAAGCTGAACTAAATGAAAATAAAACTTCCAGAACAAACTAAACAGTCTTGAACCACATCTGGAATGATATAAAGCAATACAATCTCCAAGTATTTACTTTATAAAAAGAGATGCTTAAACATGCCAAGACATTTGAGAACTTGAATGAGTGTGTATATTACAAGTGTGTATAATATACTGTATGGAAAATGTGCTACAGGTAAATTCTGTGCATGCATGCATATGTTCTGTATATAGTCACAAAATGCATGTGTGTATGAAGGGGTGAGGGGTTAGGTCTGTGTGTATGTACATGTTTGTGTGGACTGTGGCTAAACCACAAGCTAAACATGGGTTCACCTGGATCCTTTTGATCCTTTTGACCTTTTTCAACTTCAGCGAGAAAAAGGGAGAGAAAAGATAAAGAGGAGATGTTTAGAATTAGCACGGTTCTAGGATTATTTTCACGTTACAGGGAGGGGGGGCTCAGAGTTGTTATTCATCGCCATGTGACCCTTTCAAAGAATCTGCTGGGACAATTTCAGCTCCAGGGTGTGAGGTTTCTCGCCAACAGACAAACGTCACAAACATACAATAAAAAACAGAAACGCTGAAATATTAGCCTGTGGAAAATTGGAAATTAAAATAGTGATAAGATGTTTGTTAACAAACAGACAAAGCTTAGACTACCTTAAACAGGTAAGACACACAAACAGCTGCCAGGATCAAAGACAGGACACACTGAGTGACTTAATACACAAACAGCAGCTGTTAAATCCATACATCCTACCCTGTCCTGTCCTCCCCATACATAAGCTCTGTCGACAGATGCTCCTTCACTATCTCTGGTGTCACGGTGAAAAAAAAGCCTACCTGTTCGGCACAGCACACCACTGACACATGATCAGACCAAATGACTGGAGGAGATAACAATGTAAGCAATGTAAAAATGCATTCAAGTCAAAGGAATGGGCATCCAACCAAAAGAAAGAAGCTTACAGACCAGACTGCTCATTCATGTCCATCACAAACAGATGGTACTAAAAAAAGGACCCCGACTGATTCAGTGTGGTACTGCTCAGATCTCGACTAGTGCGCTCCCCACTCACTCTCACAGACAAAAGCCACAGAAAATAACAAGCATGGCAGGAGCAACATCTCTGAAGAAAGAGAAGCGGCAGGAGGGGGATGTGGGGATGAGAAAGAGTACTTAAAAGAAGGAGGAGAAGGAGAGATACTGGGGAGAGGATGATGAAGGTACTCACGGATGGTTAAATCCATCACTTGAGACGCCAAGCAGAAGACAGGGTGCTCATACATTTCCCTCCTTTTCCCTATAAAAAAGGATCGGGGCATGCAAGAGGCTGGGGTCAGAGGTGGGAAGGCTAGAGGTCAGAGGCTGATGGGAAGAGGGCTGTCCAGGTGAAAACGACATTCTGATGGGCAGAAGGCCCTGTAGCAAAGCCAAATGTTCAGTTTATTTTGAACCAGGCGCCTCACAAGGACAGTGGGAAGTAAATTCACATAGCATGGCAAGATAGTAAGGTTTAAATCCTTAGTATCTTTAGCACCCTGTGGGATTTATTTCAAGGCATAAACAACATCACAGTTTTCTATGTAAATATACAAAGTGCATGTCAATGCATTTAATGGGTTTACTGGAAGAAAACACACAGCGAGAGAGAATAAGACATTATAAAATGTCTTGTCATTGATGTAATTTTCAATATGTAATCCATGCCAATTAAGAAAGGCCATGTTGTTATGTCTCGAAGCACATGCATGTGGCTGATGCTGGTTTGCAGGTGTTCAATCCCAGCATTCCTTTGGTTATCACATAATCAAGGAGGTCAAATAAAGTGATAACTGTGGCAAAGCCCACAACTGTGGGAGAGGAGAAAAAAAGCAGAGCAGACAGCGAGGGACAGGGAGCGGAAGATAGTCGTCTTCAGAAGTGACAGGAGAGGTGCTGGTATTTCAAGGCAGGTGTGGGGGGGGGGAGTCAGCTAGGGGAATCAGAGAGGTAAGAGCTACAGTAAGATAGTGGAAGAGGGGAAGTGTGCATCAACATTCAGTTAAGCTGAACTCACAGTCCAATCATCAAATGTCAGAGGCTGGGATACTACACAGCTTGAATTGTCAAGGCACAATGTGAGATCAGCACATGAACAGATTTCAGGGCTTTGGATTTGAATGCATTTTTACTCACACACCTCTACACAAAAGCCAACTTGACCTACAGAACAGCACAGAGCTAAAGCAGGCCTGCAACAAAGGAGAGAGTTATTGGACTGAGAGACAGAAAGTGACCGACAAACTGTCACAAATCATTTGGGATGCCACAAATCATTTGGGATATGGATACAAACATACCATATACCAAGTGAATTCACCGTGAGGAAATAAATAAATAAATAACAGTGACAGTACAATGTCATACTGCAGTAAGAAAAGGGATATCTGGGAATATATGTGTAGTAGTTCATTAAAAAGAAATGTAAAAAATAAAAAGCCACTTTTCTTGTTTTATTCCACACACAACCACTGACTGAGCATTTTTATCTAAAACCATACAAAATGACTGCATTGCATAGAATGATATTTCAATGACCAGTATGATTGCTTAGTGGATGTTTTTATCATTATTTAATTAACACATTCACTCCAGCAGTCTTCATGTGAAATTGTAGTTTTTCTGGTTACCTTCAATTTTAGCATATTCTTGAATCCGCTGGTAGTTGAGCTGAGCGGCCTGCTCCAAACATTTGCGGATCACTCCTTTAACTTCTTCTTGTGGAACTGGGGTCACAATATCCTTCATCAGGACCTACAGGCCACATTAAAGAGGAATTATGTAACCTGTTTTCATTACATCACAGTTAATGTTTCATAATGGGGTATAAAATGCTTTTTAAAATCTTTACAAACCCTCTCCAGCAAAGATAAAGTGGCCTTCAGAGCTCCCTCTGGGCGACCGAAGGGGAAACAATATCTACAAGGGAAGATGTAGACATTAAATGTAATAACAGTGGAAAAATACCAATAGGCATATTATATTCTGACTTGAGGTAATGTGCTGTTGGGAAGTTGGCAGTCACCTGAAGTTTACAATATGGTTTTCCAATATCACACGCAACCGCTCCTTGATGTCTTCAAAGCGCTCCTTCTCGTCCACCTTCACTGTGCTCAGCCCGTCTGGCCTATGAGGATCACACCCACATACTTTAATCCAACTGAAACTCTGAAGAGGTTCAAGTTATGCAACCTCTCATCTGAGGGCGTTTTCACACCTATAGTTTGTTTGCTATGGCCCAAATCAGTTGATGAGTTTGCAAACTTGGAGTGTTTTCCCCTTGGTTCGGTTTCTTTTCCCACAGAGAAAAATCCAAGTAAACCAAAATGTATCACTACAAACCATGTGAGAACGTTCACTCCGTTCATTTAACATGGAGCACAGTTGGCATTTGCTCATAACCGTGGTAATTATCTGGGCAATATACCAGGCAAAACTATACCAGCAGAATGCCGAATACACTTTGAGGAAACGTTTAGAAAATACTATACTGCTTCACACTTTGCAAAGAAGACGTGCTGCCTTTAGATGACTGAGCAGAATAAGGGAGCTAATATTGAGCATGTACAACATGCTAACCATCAACATATTAAACCGAAGACGTGTTCTGTAAGCGTGATATGTGCGGATGTTTGGTCCGCACCAGAGTTCGATTAACAGCTTTCACATCAGCCCAAATGAACTGTACTAAGAGGACAAACGCACCAGGGTTCATTTTAACTGAATGAAACAGGTTAGGTGTGAATGCACCAACAGGAGCAAAAAATAAATAAAAAATACAAAAAACACTCTGGCTGAAAGCTCCGAGCTCCCAGGGAACTGACTGCAAATTATGAGATTTGTTTCTTGAGTTCCCTTTGTCTTACACATACAAATAAATGACAATGTCTCACCTGTTTGGCCCTTGAAAGAGTGGTATTTTGGAATCCTTTCTCTTTCTAAACTTGAATATGCATGCTCGTTTAGAGGCTGTGCGAGGATCTGGGCTTTGGCAGCTCTTTGGGGACATTAGGGCCTCATAGCCCAGCGGCCCCCAGTAATTGCTGCCCTCTCTGACTTTAACGGACGCATAGGAGGATGAATAATATGGACAGTGAGAGACTATGATAACAAAGGACAGAGAGAAAAGAAAACAAAGACAAATGGTAGAAAACAAGGAAATATGTAGAAATATGCAATTGGTTAACAACATAACATCTAACACAAAAAGGTGCAGAACTAAAAAATACATACCACATAAAAATAAACAGACATGAATATGACAAAATTACATAGATGGAAGACAAAAAATGCCTAGGATGCTTCTGATGAGGCAAATTTTTCTACTCTGTTCTTGTCCATTTGCTTATGGAGGTTTAGTGTGCCCACCTAATCTGTATATAGGAGGTTCAGTTTGCCTCAAGGAATACAATTTATATTTGTTTCAAAGGAAATTTCATCTTAATGTGTTTTCAAATCCTGTTCAGCAATATCAGTTACAAATCACAAACATTTTACAGGAAGGGATTAGGGCACACCTGTTCCCATGGACATGGGAGGCACAAAAAGCGAAGCTGTAGTGAAGAAGAGTGGGGTCAATAATAGCCCCACTTTCTGCTCTTTCCAGTAGATCACGCAGGTAACACAGATGCCTGTGACAACCTCGAACTCCGTTCCTGGCACAGTACTCATCCAAGACAAACACCTGGCCTGGGCTAAACCATCCCTGCGCAATGCAAACACAGATGGGGATTGCGTCACTGCATATCAGCTATCAAAAACAGCCCACAGACAAAAATGTAGCATGGTGACGTTACAACGGGCAGAGAGTCACTCACCAAACAGCAGAAGGTGTCGCTGAGCCTGTGGTCCAACGTGAGTCGCTGCACCATCTCAAAAAGCGAGGCGTGGTCAAAGCTACAGGGGTTAGCGGAGATAAACTCATCCATTCCATGTTTCTGAGCTCTGTCAGCGTCTATCCAGCCAACAGCACAGGGAAAAGAACACGGTTTAGAGGAAAAGACATCAGTGAGGCACAGGAAAACAGCAAGTCTTCGTCACAACACAGAAACACCAGGGATTTTTTTGGTGCTACTTCTAAGGGCAAATTATAAACACTTACAGCTTACATTGTCAACTTGCATTGTGTCAGACAGCGTAAAGAGATTTGATGTATTGGTGGATGAGATTCTATCGATCTTCTATTGTATGTGCATGCATGCATCCTGGTATGTCAGATTCCCTGATGTTTTGCAGGGAAAATAAATCTTTAAATATCCAAAACATGTTTGAAAAAGTGCTGGTTAGATAGAATTAGATGCATTCTTCATAATGTTCAATAGATTCTGCCATTCGCGATTGTTGAATGTCACTCAGGTCCTGACAAATATTGGGACGTGTGCTAATAAAAGTAATAACTCAAGAAAAGAGTTATGTTGTGAAAACGTTATTGACTGGAGATTTGCGTATTTTTCTCCAGTTATAGATCCTAGAAAGTCATACTCTTTCAGATTTTTATCGTTTGTCTTGCTTCATAACTTTTGCCCAATAACCTTCTCTATATCAAGAGGACTTTCAGACTTAAACAAAAAACTAAACCTGCTCCGTGAAATTCAATGAAAAAAGAACATTAGTAACATCCACTTGAGTAAAAGACGGAAGGACACTATAATGAAACTCAATAAATATGGGTGATGAAAACATTGGTGGAATAATCTGTTTTTTACTTCTTTAAACCACAATAGATAACATCTACTAACTAAACTGCCCATAATTTCTTGTGCTGGGTAAATAATACAGCTGTCAGAGACAAAATGATGGGGACAAGGATGATTCAAAATAGATAAGAGATGCAGTCATGTCCTCGGTGTGAGTGACAGGTGTCATGTTCATTATACACTGACATGAGTGATGATGATTTGAGGGTGGGGGTGGGAAGTGGCCTGATCTTGGCTGGGCAGGGCCGGGGTACCGAACAGGGCACAACTGACATCTGTCAACCTCCAGGCCAGTGAGAGGGAAGGGGAAAGGTTGTAATACGGGTGCTAAGCATTCACTGAAATTTGCTTTAAAAAAAGGAACCTACAGATTGTTACACTTCTAGAAATTAGCTTATTTGTACTCCAATCTGAGAAGGAAAACCTGTGAGACCACAAGTAAAATGTGGACGATCGAAATAAGAGATTGTTCGAGGAAGAGGGACAAGACAGTTAAAGTAAAAGAAGTCAGACAGTTAACACGTGAGGGCTAGAAACACAGAGAGAAGACAGTCAATGGAAATAGATGTGTACCCAGTGCTGGATGAGAAGACAGTGGCAGGATGAAAGAGGATGGGTAAGACAAACTTTTAATGGGACAATAAGACAGTGGTCAGACAAGTGCTGGACGATGTGATGATCACAAGATTCACTCAGGACCAAGTCACAAAGTAAGTAATGTAGTGGATCAGTGTTAAGATAGTGAGAAAACATCCAAAGAGTGAACAGAAGGTGTCTGGGGTTGGTCTATGACACACAGTGAGTGGGCTACATCTCCTTTGGTTGGAATAAATGAGGGAATGGAGTCCAGAATACACTCAGTACTACAGTAACATTATCATAACTTACAATAATGACTTCAACCATGAATAAAGCTACCAAATTCCCAAAGTGAATAGTCAAGTACTTTTGCATACATATATACATTATCACATGCTGGAGAACAGTGTGACTTCTCATTGAGCTTTTAAATGTCATGCACATCTGCAGACCCATTTTCAAATTTGCATTTTTATCTTTTTTTTTGGCATTCCTTTTTTTCTTTTCTTTTTTTTTCTCTACGCATTTGCAAGTTGACAATACTTGAATATGTTGCAGTGTATTCATGATCTCTACAGAGCACACTAACAGGCATACCACTACCGGAGAACTCTAATAGGGTAGCAATACAATTTGGTGCAAGTACATGGGTAAATAGCATGAAGCCGACAGAGGCAAAACTGTATCATTCTCTGGGAGATGGGGGAAATGAATGAAAACTCCTGTATTTGTACAAAAGTATGGATACATGACACAGGTGTTCTCCTATTCAGGCAAACAAAGGGCAGTCAAAAGAAATCAAAATGAGATCTCCCCTTGCTGGAGGTGTAACACCGGTCTGTCTTCTATCTACAGGCCCATCTACTGTAGGAGGAAGGGGGGGGGGGTCCGGAGTATTTTATTGTAAGAAGGGGCGGCATTAGCTACTCCTTGTCTATGGCATTCAGAATACTCCGCATACATATTTGCCAACTCTCATCAAGAAAAGTTAAAAGAAAAACAACTAAAAGCTTTTGAGCCCTCTGAGTTAAAGCATGATCAACACTTAGGAAGTGTCAAAACAAATTTCACTTATGCATGAAATACATTCTGAAAAAGAACTGCATCACAGACTGCCATTATCATTTACACTTCATCTACACTTCTTCATCTTTGAATAAATTTCTATAAACATTTGATATTTTCTAGGTTTCATCTAACTGCTATAAAATAATCATCACTTTGTTTTCACCTCTTGAAATTTATATTATTAAAAGTAAATTTACACATTAAATCTTTCTCATAACATATGAAATTGGAACTTGCTTTTCTAATAGTGCGTCACATTTTATCATCATATTGCTTTACTCTGAGGGATCCAGTCACCAATATGAATTAAGAGAGAAGGCAATTATGCAGAAACAACTATAATATCAACTTTAACCATTACTGAGTCAAATAATAAGTTCTTAGAATAAAATACATGCATCCTATACTGGCACGAATGGATGCTTATACTTGATCCTCAAGTTGAGGTCGTCAAAAACAAAAAGTTATCAACTAATATCTAAGAAATGAGGCGAGACGTGAAAAAGGAGAAGAGGGAAAGAAGAGAGAAAGAACGTTGCATTTGTCAGATAATCAGCGGGGATTATCTGAGCTGTGCCGGCTACAGGGAAGCACTTACCCTTGAGTCCAGCTAGAAGACAGCAGGGTAAGAAGGGACAAACCAGAATAACATAAAGACTAGCAACAAGGCTGGAGGAGAGCAATCACGAGAGGCCCTGACCTAGCAGCTGCATTACTGAAGAAGGGTACAGGCAAAGCATGAAGAAGAAAACACAACTCAAAAACAACAACCTATACCAACATGAGAGTTTGTGGGTGGTGGTGTGTGAGTACATGTGAGGATATATGAACTTGACAACAGATGTTGAGGCACATTAGAGAGAGAGAGAGACAGAGAGAGACAGAGAGAGGAAGAGAGAATTTACGATCCTCATCACTCCACTGCAGTTTATTTATTCTGGATTCTGGACAAGTACTTAAGGAGTCAAGAGCTACACGTTAAGTACTGTCACTCTGTATAATTGCAGATCAAACAGAAGGCTTACTTTTAAAAGGGACATTGGCAAACACATACACCTACCCGATGAAGTAAACCCCGAGTCAGTTTTATGTGTAAAAGATGCCTGTGTCTTTTTTAAAAGGAAAGAGACTATGAAGGTCCTGGAAAGGTTGAAATAAATCAAGTGGTGACACTATTGGTGAAATGGTAAATTTAAACATGCTTTAGAGGAGTACTCTACCGATTTCAGATGAAGATCAGTCTACTAGTCATGGTTTGTACTACTGAACCTGTATAAACAGTATAATGTGTTTTGCAGCTCTGGGGGAGCTTTGTCACTTCTTCAGCCCTATTCGGACTGGATTTATTTCTCTAGGGAAGGTGGGGTGATTTTAACATTGCCCGCACTGGTCAGTGAATTTAATCCCATCCGGAGTGCGTATGTGGGTCACTATGACACCCTGATGATGTCATTAGGGTTAGCTTGAATGCCACATATTTATAACAGAAAGTCTGCATTACTAACTGGAGGTGTAGAGTTTAAAATTTGTGTGCGTTTACCAGGCACGGAGGGTTGCATTATGGGAAATGTAGGAGCCAGTGTTTTTTGGTTTGACCCATACTTGGGACTGAAAGTCAGGATATCTCACCCTCTTTATTGTTGACTATTCTTTTTTAGATCTGTCTCTCACAAGTCCCTCAACATTACAGAAGAGCAACAATAAATCGCTGGAGTACCCCTTTAAGTCGTCTTTGGATACACATATCATATTAATTTTCTGCACAGCCTATTTTACATAAAGTCCACCACAATAAGCCAGTCCACATTTATTAGAACACTCACATATGTGATGTACATTAAACCATTTTCTAGTATGAAACTGGTTGATTGGGGGAAGAAATTTTTTTTTACAATTTGTGCAGCTCAAGAACCTTCATAAGACTCTTGCTTTTGATCAGTCCACTGCAGCAGAGTCAGGAGGGCTGTGTATGTTATGGTCCCAGTGCCATTCAAGACCACCAGGGGGTGAAACATGTACGCGTGGTGTGCCACAATGTTTCAGGGAGGGGGTAGGAGGTCTGTGCCACTGTGAGGAGGCTTTGAATGGCAACAGCTGGCATCAGAGGAGTCAACTAACCACAAGAACGATCACATACTGGACAAAGAAACCAATGGAGAAACAACATAGAATTTATATGATAGGATTCTGAGTAACTGATCCATTTCATGTCTTTATAGTTTTACGCCAATGATATGATTAACAGAGAGTGAAATAAACTAAAATTATTATTATACTATTATTATCATTATTACCGTAAACCTGGGTGTCCATTTTTTAGTATTAGTAAATAATGCCAATTATTTTTTCTACAATTCATCTAAGATCTTAAAATAAATCATTCTTAAACTATGGAGTCAAACGATGCACACAAAAAGTCATGTTTTTCTGAATAGCAGGATCTATTATTGTGGATTGGTAAAAAAAGTATGTGACATTAAGTTCAGTAGGTCATAAAGGTCTATATTAATGTTGTTATGGGTAAAGGTACGCTAATTTCTCTAAAATAAGAAAATGACTGACAGCATAGATAAAAACCAACTTGAGTATATATAGATAGTGTGAAGAAAATGTTGCTGGCAGAATTGATGGTGAATACTTGTATATAAAAATATATATTTTTCCCTTCTTTAATGAGGGGGGGACACAAGAGACGGTTACAACAGAAGTTGGTACAGATGCCACACTACAGTAGACACTCTTACCTTCACTTTGCTACCTGATCTGTGGGCTGCTTCAAGGTGCAAGTACAGTGATAGATTGATTAAAACTTTAGACATGTTGTCTGGCTTAGCCGTCATTCAGTGACAAGGGAACCATCTGAGAAACTGTCTCAGAACCACGGCTGCCTTCACAGCTGCCCTCTAGAGCTACAACTGGATTAAAAGAGGCCTACGGTTAGGACAAGAGCAGCACACCCTGGCACTGTCAGTCTGAATTCAACCCCAGCAGGCTTGAATGTTCAAATCTTATGTGTGGTGACCTATTTAGTTTTTGATATAAAGTTTGCACGCCATATCCTACTGCTGTATGATAAAGCCTTTGTCAGGGTTGGTTGTTCCTTGTGAACAGACTGATGGAATAGCATGATATTGCACCTTTAAACACTGTGGAAGTGGTGACAATGAGTGGAAGTCCATAAGATGCTGGAGGGATCTGTGAGAAATCAAGACATGTGGGTGCGTGCTTGTGTGTTAGTTCTACCAGCTTATTTTGTGACTGCAGTGTGGAGCGCATGGCGTGAGACATTTATGGGTTAGAGCTTTCACTGCTTTGTGGATAAAAACTGCTTAAGTGACCATGTTGTGTTTCAGGCTACTTACAGAACTGAGAAATGGGAGCATCCATTTGGGCTGAGGCACCCCCTTTGGAGTTAAGTTTCTGGACCTGAGTGGGTGGGACAGGCTTGTGGGATTGGCCAGTGGCGCGATACATGGCCTGGACCCACAGGATGCGGTCTTGCTCATCATCGCTAGCAAACATCACAGTGTCGCCTTCCTTCACTGCATTGAAGAAAGCCCTGCCACCATCCAAACCTGAGACAGCGGGACATTAAAGAGCAAGTGGTTAGTGTTGTGTGTGTACGTGTAACTGCAGTTATACGTATATATTATATATGTACAGGTGTGCCGTCTCACCTGGCTGGGGGTCACTGTAGTCCACAGTATACCCGTCCAGCTGGAGAAGCTCCTGCGGTTCTGACTTTTTCTCTCTGTAGCTGCACATGGCGAACGTATACTGACTCACCTACAACACAAAGGATTAGCCATCACTTCAACTAGCCACAGAAAAAGCTACGGTCCTTGAGTAATAGTCAATTTTAATGACAAAATATCCTGGAGATGCACTCAATATTGTGACTCAGTAGGTTAAAAGGAAATCTTTTAAACTCATTAATGGGCTAAAAACCTCAACAGTGACCCCCACTACGATGGTTATTGCTGCTTCAATTTAGTTGAACACGTTTATTTATTTATTTTTTTTACGATGACCCACCTGCACAAGAACAAAGAAACGCTTCTTCCAGCGCTTCCAAACATTCTTCCCAAAAGCCCACAGGTATCTGTCAAAACATTGTCCACACACAAGGAGACAAAACCCAGTCCACATGTCACAACGAAAACAAACACTGATTGGTGCACATACCTAGTGCACAGAAACAAACAATTAGATTTGATATAAAAAAATGTGGTTTGCTATAGAAATGAGAAAAGTTGAACCAAATTCTTTAGACGAATAACATTATATATATGAAATATGATTAATGTGGTCTTCAATATTTTGAGTTTTTTTGGCACTACACACTGAAATCCACCAGAGGGAGTAGTGCACTTCACAGTATTTTTCCATGGTACGTGACTAGAAATGAGGCCAAGGAGCTGAGAGGGCTGGAGTTCTATAAGAAAGATATGGAAAATGAAAGGCACACAGGAACATCACTACATGGCTTACTTGGCAGCGTATCTCTTACCCACAGTGTTTCATGTTCTGTGGTTTGTCCATACGTATGGCCAGTTTGATCTTCAGATCTTGGTCAGGGCACGCCTTTGTCACAGTCATCTTATGGAGTTCGGACTGCTTGGGGCTGTTAGGAGTTGGGTGGAGGACAACCTGCGCTCAAACGAAAAAGACAGCAACTCCATAATTATCAGAGGTTTGTATCCCGGAGATGAATCTTTGATCTCATCCCGTGCAACATTCAGTAACACCAATCGGTGTGTTTGCAGGGGCTGGTGATTATGTGTGTTTGTGTTTGTGTGAGTGTTTCAGAGTGAAAGAATAAAATGAGTCAGGGTAGAGAAACAGAACAGTGCTTTGCTCTGCCTCCCCGAAGAGGAGGCCTAATCTCTCTTTACTGAGTTAAAGAGCTTTGAGGAAGCCTGCCTTCCTGCCAACGCTGCTGCAGTGAGAGATCAAAGAGCCTTGTCACTGCCAAGGTCACTGCCACTACAGGGACATCTGAGGCACCGCTGCCTGAATGCAAACCAGCAACACCACCTTCCTTAACCATCTATCACAGTAACCTTACACATTTACACCTCATCAAAGTGCAGGGTAACTGATAAATGTTTCTGCTGTCTCTACATTTGAGTCAAGATTTAAATAATATTCAAAGATTGGAAATCTGTTGTCAAAAATGAGGAAAGTCAGCCTACTTCTATCTTATGAGAGAAGTACAGCAGTACAATTCAGTGGGGTGCTGGTCAAACACAAGCATAATGTGAAAGTATCAAAATGAGAAGTGTTTGCTGGAATCACAAGCACACACATAATGTGTTGTTCCCTCTTCCAGTACTTGCAAAAATGCTCAAATAAAAATTTCAGTGGGACTAGAGGTGTGTTTTTTGTATGTGCAAAAGATTTTCTCATTTTGACATCTATCTCATGTTCAACTTGCAAAAAAAAATAAAAAATCTAAAGGTTATGTCTGAATCACATTCAAGTTATGGTGCACTGGAGACTTAATAAAATCAGAATGTCACACAGCTACAAAGTAGAAAGTAGAGAGTATTTTAAACACAAAAAAATCCTTGTTTCTATGTTTGGTGTTCATTTGTGTGACACGTGATCCCTGACTGCAGTATTCTGGTGGCTGTGTTGAGATCAGACTATTTCTGTGTTGGGAAAAATAAAACAAACAAGTGTTACCCTGCCCAGTTCTTTGTCCTCCAGTGCCAGCACCCCTGTGCTCTCTGTAAACAGTTTCACCTTGACAGCAGGCAGAGGGTGTGTGGTGGTGAAGTCCCCTTGGGTCCCCCAGCTGAAAGACACAACAAAAGACACTCCAGAGGTTAGCTTCCATGGCAGCACACAATGACTTCATCTCCAGCAATCATTGAATAGCTTTTACTTGTCAATAAAAGCTAAAGTCTGGAAGAGAGATTTCACCTATTTCTGAGCATTTTCCAATTGAAATAACAGATACTGAATAAAGTCAGTAAACAACATCAAATAGACAAATTATACAGCAATCAAAGGAATAAAATCCCTGTTTTGAGATACTTTACGTCTCTACTTCAACACAGCCATACAGGGGTTGCAGTATACAACAGAGAGACTTCTCAGAATTCTGAGACAGAATTCACAGAATTCTGACACAGAATTCTTTTATAAAAGAAGAAATACTGCAGTCACACAGATCTTCAGTATGTCAAAGTCAGGATAAAACCACAGAACACACACACACACACACACACACATATACTTTACTCCTCTGTCTCACTGTTACTTGCTCTAAATGCATTCCTGCTATTTATATATCAGACATCTTTAAAGCTGCACTTGGCAAGATTTTTATATAACAAAACACCCATCTTATCAGCCAAAATTATTTCATGGGTCTGCTACAGAGAGCGGCAGAGAGATGCTACAGACCGGCTAAAATTAACTTCTAAGTGTATTGTATTTAACGCTTATCGCAGGCATGTCTCAAAAGCAATTTATTTGTATAGCATCTTATAAACCGAGAGGTGAGTCAAAGTGCTTTAGCGTTAGAACACATTAAAACCACATTAAAAGAAAACAAGAAAATAAAGTATATTAGTTTATAATAAAATGCAATGACATACAAAAACAGATTAAAGACTAAAACACAAAGAAATAAAAGTTAGTTTAGTTTCACATATGCTACATGGAAGACATTCAAGCTCATATTCACACTGAGAGGCAGTTAAGGGTCTCCAGTCCACCTGACCTGCACGTTTTTATACTTAGGGAAGAAACCGAAGCACCTATAGGAAACCATGGGGAGAAATAGAAAGGATGAGGCTCAAAATTTGACCCAGAGACTGCAGTTATGAGTCAAAGCTGAAAGGATATGTTCACATTTATTAAAATCTGCTTTAACTTACATGCCCATGTCTAAGCGATATCAATGTAAGTGATGGGGGACAAAATACACAGTCCTCGTTCAGTGTAAAAATTACTTCTAAAGTTCAGCAAAAGCTAATATGAGGTTTCAGGCTCTTTGGAAGATGCCTGCTTGATAACTCAGCCTGCTGAAGCCTCATATAAGCCTTGGTTGAACTTTTTGCACAGAAATAGGACTGAATTTGTCCCCCAACCAACAGTGCTTTTAACGTACATATGGGCATGTGAATATTCTTTTAAGATAGACTCGAGAAAATGTGAACCTATCTTGTAAGAGCTAATTAGTAATGATTAAAACCTCATCACCAGATACGCCTCCACGAGCCCAAAGGATTAAACAAAGAAAAAATAAAAACACACACATGGCGAATGCAGTTTATTGTAATCATGTTACACAACGTATATAGGGGCTTTTGTACTTCTCGCTGCCATCTGGGGCTGCCAACATGTTATGCTGCCTTGTGCAGCCTTAGCAACATAATAATAATTCTCTCTCTGTAGTGTGGTAAGGATAACATGGCGTCGATTTCCAGCCTTGGAAAGCTGTTATCCTTGTAACCATTTCTAACATGCATAATTGCAACTTAATGTACACAAAGATGCTGCAGTTCCAACGTGCACAGAGCAGAGAAGCTGGTGACAGACAGTGAGGAGCTAGTGCTGAGCTGTGTTGCTTTCAGATGGAAGCATTGTACTGGCATGAAGGTGACCTTGTGGATCAATCTAAGGTCTGTTAATGGATGTGACAGTGCTGGGCTCCTACAGCTCTTTCTCCAAAATATATCAAACACCCTTTGTGCCCAAGTGGGTCAAATGAAAAAATAAAGCAGAATTACTAGACAATAACAGAAATAATTCTCTTTGCAACGTTAACAATATCAACCCCTTAAGTAAAGTGTAAAATCACAATAGTAAGTCTGAGCTCACAGTTACTGAATACAAGCAATTACTGTATGCAAATAACCTGCAGTAGTATGTACATTAATACATGTATCTCATGTGTGTTTCTTCTGTGTGTACATTACGTACATACCCACACACACACACATACATACATGCATTACCCTCGCCTTGTTCTCCTCTAATCCCTTCTCTTATTCATGTCCCTCCATCTCTCTCACACTCTCTTCATAAAATGGCTCTTGAATTAAGGAGATCAGAGGAAGACATTTGGGCCTTAAAATAGCTCATATTTGCATGAATGTTTCATGGACATTTTCTCTTGTATCTTGTGTCAGTAGCAGTACTGGTTCAATTGCTGGTTGCAATTGGTCTGCTGTTAAGACTCATTACAGTACAACACCAAATGTTCATTAAACCTATATTTCATTAAGTGCAGGTTCACTTAAAGGTGTATTCTGACACCAAGAGCAGATTCTGCTGCTCTAGACCAAATAATTGATACATTTCAAAGAAAACATTTTGAAATGTCTCACATGCAAAGTGCCTCTGAGAGGGAATGACGCATCTGAGAACACAAGCAAGAGCACTGGAAAACATCTTCCTACAACCAAGAAACCACTGAGATTCAGAAGAGTTTGGCACTGTAGGTTTACTGCATTTTTTTGCAAGTGGATTTGACTCACAATTCACAGGAGGCACCAAAAATCAATAAAAGCATGGGGCAGTGTCTCAACAATAGTTTAAAATGATAATGTGATGAAATAATGTGGATAAAATGACATTCTGTAGAAATATAAGAAAATGTCTAAAATATATTCAGATACACTCAAGGTCAAATTTTTCTGGCCCGCGCATGGAGGAAGGCATCAACCGAAATGTTTCTGCCAAAACAAAAGAATAAAGACACAGCAAATGTGACCTTCTAAAGACTTTTTTTTTTCTCTGAGTGCAAACCAGATTACATTTACTTCAGATTTGTCTGAATACCTCATGATACCAGATGCTAAGCTGAAGTGGGGCTGCGGACAATACCTGTTAATAATTTCCTTTTCATGTTTTAAAGGTCTGATTTGTAACATCAACAGCATTGAAGTCTGAACAACAGAACTGAAGGTCTTTTCTTCATTCTGACTTAATTAATTTGATTCAAAACCGGCTATGTCTGCCAAACACAAACATAAATGGACATTTTCACCATCAAACAATGACATGGATACATTTAGGGGGACGTTTTGAATGTTTTTCCTTGTACGATTCAATATGACTCTAAACTTAATCACAATTTCTATCTATAGGAAACAGCAGCAATCAGCAATCAATATTCAACAGCTGACAGATTTGATTTTGACATTTGTATAAGAAATTATGTACAAATAGCTAAAATGAGTAATTGTATACTGTACACTGCTGCTTTGCATACGCATTCATGTTTATCTTCCTTGTAAGGATCACCAGAGAGTTCAAAGAGAGAGATCACCAGAGAGTTTAAAGAGTGGTAGATTGCGAATTCTACCAACAAAGTGGTGTGGACAACAGTTTACACTCATATAAATCCATGTGAAGAACAAATGTGCATGAATGTGTGCACATGCATGCTCAGGCTCTTACGTTGGCTTGGATGCTTCTGCTTGGTCGGTCTGGAGTTTCTCGCCTCCCTCCACCTCCATGGTGCAGTAGACGATCCTGTTTGGAGCCAGAGACTTCAGCCCCTGCACTTCCATGATCACCACCTAGGAAGCACAGACACTTCAGTGAAGGTTATAGACAAGGAGTGATTCATCTCTTGAAAGAAGTCATAGAGCAAAAAGTCGACTGCATATGTGCAGGTGGCAAATCCTTCCAGTTTGATAGATGTTTTAGAAATACTATGCCAGCCACAAACACTATTTACACTTGTAGTCGGTGCCCTCATATTACTAAAATGAAGATTTAAGCAGATTTTCTACTACAGCCCATAAAAATGACAGCCATCTTTCCTGTAAAGTACAACTCTCCATCATCGAAACTGCTAAAACGGCATAATCCACCACATCAAAACTTATATGCAGTCTTTAAAGGCTCAGTGAATACAATATAGTACAAACACTGCCAGGGGTAACTATATTGTAGCTCTAAATTCCTAGTGACACAACCAAAGCCAGAAACATGTGCTGTCAGAATAATGCATCCACTTTGAAAGAAAGCATCCACCAGATCCACTAAGGTCTTCATGTTGCCAATATAATTTATTTGACTGTCACTGTTTATATATTGTTTATCAGTCCAGTCATCCTACAGTTGCATGCTAGGTTGGCACACTTAAATAAAAACATGACATGAATTCTGATGTAAATGGAAGTCCATCTAAAGACTATTAAAAGAACTAGGTAAAGGAGATTCTAAATATTCTAAATAATCAATATTCATTTATAGGTGATCAAAAGTAAACTGCTGCATTTATAACATGATTGAAATTGCCTTTTAACGATTTTTGCACTCTCCAAAAGTAAAAGGGACTACAAAAATCATCCAGCACTTACTATACTATAGTATAGTACTATAACTCTGAACATGATCGTCATACTAATATTTCCATGTTGTTATCCTACAGGGATCAAAAATGCTAAAGGACTTGTTCTTTATTACAGCTGATTCCAACTAGATTCTCTAAAGATTTTCCCAGTTTCTTGCTGAGGGATTTCTGGCAGCTGCTGCAGCCAACCACTTGGAAAGTAAACAGACTTTAAAAATGAAGCTTTACCAAAGCACTATGGAATTACCACCTCACACAAATAGCTAATTGCCGCTATTGTGCCAATAATTTCAGCATCCACAACGGTGTGCCCACTTCTGTGCGAAGGAACAGAAAAACAGTGTCATATTCTTTGCACGTTATGTACTTCCGTATTCTGAAATAGCACTGCATCATAAGGAATGAGGTGCGATCGCTCCCTGTTCGGTGGTGATAGCTCATCTCAGACAAGCTGATAAAAAGATGAGTCACGTTCCCCTTTAAGGAGCAGGTAAAAGTGTTTGTGTGTGTGTGTGTCAGTCTGTTCTTCACATAGCATCTGTTCAACCCCCTGAACAGGTCTGCTGTCTGTTTCTATACTTAGTCTCGAGCAGACAAGTAGACGACAGTGGCTCTGATTTATGAGTTCTGGGTTAGGCAGATGTAGTTTTGCATTGCCTTATATTCTAATGGGATAATGTTCGCTCCATCTGGCTATAGTTAGAAATCCTAAGAAATATGTCAAAATGATCAAAACTTTGTAATGCAAGGTGGTTTCCACATACATTTGATTATACTTTCATATCTACTCTCATTCCTAATGCACTGTACCTCCAAAGTGAAGGACAGAACCACATCAGACTTAGACAGCGTGTTCTCGTCCTCCTGGCCCATGTCGATGATGGAGGTGTTGTGTCCCCGTTTCAGCTTCTGGAGTTTGAACTCCCCTCCCTTGGACACGGGCATGCTCTCCAGATTGGCCATCAGTTGATTCACTGAGGACTTCAGCTCCTCGATGTACATGGCCTCCATCTCTTTAGACACAAATTTGGGAAACTTACCACCCTGTTGACGAAACAGAAAAGACTCAGCAAACAATCACAGTCTCGATGACAATTAACAATTAGGTAAATGTAGGAGTTTCCAACATGCATGTGGTTGCAAGTGGGTTTCTGTTTTTCATATGATGGATACCTAATTTAGCATAAAAGAAATATAGTAAAATGTGTAAATATACATTCTGTGAAATAGTACAATATTTTCAACTGTGGGTGGAAGCTCCCACTATGATGTTTACACAAGTTACACCATATTAGTGACATATTAACTATATAACAAAGCATATTAAAAACAATCCCCCGCAGAGTCTGACTCACCCTGGCAATCTGGTCCGCCATCTGAAGACGACCATCCAGCTCTCTTCTGATCTGTGCAGCCTGCTCATCCAGGTTGTCCAACTATTGATAAAAAGAGAGGAGCAGGTCAATGAGGTCACACTGAGAGTCCAGCAATACTTTAATACAGCCAGTGTCAGTGTCAAAGGTCACCTACATCTCCAAGCATCATTTATCTTACCATGAAAGATGAGAAATCCAAGACATCCTTTAATACGACACATAAATGTTATTTACATATATTGTTGAACAAGTAATAATACATTTTGGGGTTTTGTTATGATTTTTTTTATGTTAAATATATATATTACCTGACCACCCAGTGCATGCACAGAAATGAGAAGGTATTAAAGATGAGTGGATGGACATCCTGTCATCCTGACAAGTTACCTCGATAATTTTATATTTATTTTAACAGTCCAGATCAATTACTAAATATAGGAAAATCAGTGAAATCATTGTTGTTATGAACACATTCATTTATGAATTTAAAGGCACTCTGTTTCTGACCGCTAGTAGTGCAATAGTAATAATAATATAATTATGATAATGGGTACCCATTTTGTTTCATGTACGCGAGAATGCAGGCGACATGTACACATCCTGCCCTCAGTTGCATGCCATTCTACTGATCAACTGTCGGTGTCGGTGATGTGCAAAGAAGTGCAGCAGAAGAGGAAGAATGCAAGCTAGCAAACATGGATGTCAACACTGAATGATTTAAAATATTTCAATGATGATTTATGGGGAAGAAAAAGCAATCGGACATGTCTGTTAGATGTCAAGGACAAATATCAAAATCGATGCAGCAGAACCAGAGATATCATCTTTTTTATTGCATGCATTCTTCGTCCTTGTCAAAGCTGGCACCTACATATGCAATAGTATTCCCCAAGATCTGAAAACGGACTTTGATTCTGTTCATTTGGCCTAGTTTAGATATCTGTCATGTAAATCCTGCTATAACTCACAAGCAGGTTGAAGCAAATGTGACCATGCAATCCAGAAGGTGCTCATGCAGATTGGTAATGATGACGAATGGTATAGCAGGGTATAAAAAGGCAAATTAGAGCTCCTGTTTGTCCTAAGGGGCTGAAATCATAGCAGCATGGTGTGGCAGCACGCATGAATAGATCAAAATCAAAAGGAAATTCATCACTCCCTCATAGGAACCATGCTGCCATCACCATAGAGACCGTGAATGGACCACTGTTTGGGGAGAGGTCTTTTTGGAAGAGTGGAGTGTTTTTACTTTTTTTGTTGATTTCAATCAGCAGAATGAAAATTCAACTCTGTCGAGCTGAGAGAGGGGCAGTAAGAATAAAGATCATATCTGTAAAATTAAGACAATGAAATACATTCACAACGATAAGGAAAAGCTTTAAATTGAATGAGCCCTTCCAAACTGGCACATTGAGACAACACCAGTGGTAATGTAATCTCTTTAAAATGTTTGAAAACTGTCGTCATTGGACAATATCAGCTCCGGGCAAAAATGCCTGACATCTGTTAGCCTAGTTTTTGCCCTGGAGTAATGAAAAGCAGAGGAATTCATGGCTGTCTCACATCAATAATGAATGAGAGTTTTATATTAGCTGACACAAGGAAATAGAAGAGAGGGCTTCTGTATTCTTCATTTCTTCAGATATTCTCTCAGCCAAAATGGCTCATTCTTGTCAAATGTGATGTTGTGACTCACTAGTCACAACCATTTCCTCTATGAGGACGGCAGCCTCATTGAGACATATCTGCAGCACAGTTGTACCTGGGGAGTCACAAACCTTTCCACACAGTGGTGTTGTACAAGTCTTCAGTGAAAAATAAACTCTACCTCGTCTCACCCGGGTGTTGTTATATTGCGAAATCCTTGAGTGTTACACGCACGTGCTGTATTTTAAATCTGGGGAGAAAATACGATGCAATAGTTTTCACAGAGCACATAGTTCAGATTTTCCTTCAGTGGATATTTGGAATAAAAATGTGTCAGACTGTCAAAGGAGCATATTTGAACTGAAACTTGCAATTTGTTAGCAACAAAACCGGCTGTAAAAAAAACCTTTTTTTATTTGGTAAATGCTAAATGGACTGTACTTGAATAGCGCCTTTCTATAATACAAAGCAGCAGCAAAAGGTTGGCTGTATTATTATAGGTTTTATTTTTATGATCATTTATATTGTGTACATTTCTGTATCCAGGCATAAAACATTTTTTATAAAAACTATTTTGCGCAAGAGTTGCGCAACATGTTTTTTATTGTATCACTAACAAGAAAATCATCTCTACACAGCTGCATGGTCTCTCACCCTGAGCATCAGATCTATTTGTGATTCAATGCTCTAAACTCTTCTAGTCTCCTGCTGCTGGGACGCGTGCCAGAGCTGACCTCTCTTTGCCTTATGGTATTTCACCCACTCCAATTACATTAACAAGCCTTGTCTTTCAGGCTTTACCATATTGATTCTCTGCCCCTTCCAGCAATCCTTTTTAAGAGAAATGAGCTGAAGTCACGGTGCAGCCGTTAACAGGAGGGGAGGGGGGCAAATAAGAGGTATTGCACAGCTCGGACTGAGATCAAGTAACACATACAGGACGTGAATGAGGGAAAGGAGTGACACAGATAGGGTGGTCTGTACACAGATGAAAAAACACACTTAAAAACAGTAATGTTAAAGGAATGATATGGTTGTTTCCTATATTACCTATTTCTATAATTGATTCCGTTCACTGATTTGCATATTATGAAATGATGTCAGCCAGATGGCATCTTAAAAGGAGGAGGTCCATTGTGTTACCAGTGCTGCCACTAAACAGCCACCCTGCTTCATAACCCAGCGTTGCTGTTTAGTAGAGCACATAATCAGACTTTGCCACCAGCTGCAGCAGAATGTCTGCACTTGCAGCACAGTAGTACTCAGTACCGTTCTGCCAAAGTGACACTTAAACAGTGGTGAGCATCCTGTGGTAGGAAGTCTCACAAGGAGGAGTTTTTTTCATTGTCATGTCCAATAGCAGAAAACCACATTCATCCACAACCATAACTGTGACTGATACTGATTGCAGTTCTGCCTGAGCTGTGCTTGAACAGACCCTTTCCCCATGCTGCTGGTGATCCTGTGTTGCCTGTCAAAACACTCAGAGCTCTGGGCACTATTGGACTGTGGTGCCAGCGACATCTGACTCGTACAATCCCAAAAGAACTGTCACTGCCATGCCTGGAAATCCAGCAGCTTGGCCTGTCGGTGTCTGACACTGCATTTTTACTGTCTCATTGGTGTGCCTCCCCCTCCCACAAAACACAACAGACCTAAATCCACATGTCTAGGCAAACTGTCAAGACTGCAAAATTCTCTGCAATACTTCATAACTGAACCTGAATACTGCAGCAGCAGATAATATTGGTCATTGTGACTATTTGCAGATTGCAGCTCGTCTGCAAAATGGCTAACATGAGAGGAGTGACTCAAGCATGTAATGTGAAGGGGGGATGGGGCCAGTTTCTTCTATTACTCCCATCTCTCTTGACGGTAGTGAAAAGCAAAGATGGCCCTGGCTGTGGGAGGAAGTAGAGCTGGAGGTCAGTGTCAGTGTGAACTAACAGCCACCCCCTACTGAGCCCCACAGCACCCCAATTTTATCACGCCTACAACCACTGAAAGGTCACTCCTATCAATGACCCACAGGCACGACATAGGTGGACAGGCAATCTCACATAAAATAAGACTAGCTAAAAGGTAAGTTTCAATCTACGTTACTGAAGCTGACGGCAGCGCTGCAGCTAAATAAAGGTGACACTGTGTCAGTGTTAGCCAAGCTGACAGCAGGTTAAAGGTGATGGAGCAGAAGCAGGCGGGTAGTTAACAGCACAGCTGATGATAGATTCCCACGTGGATGCTGGGAGATTAGCAGCAGACAGCACACCCAGCCAGGGGCAGTTGCTTGTAGAGGACAAAGACTGGGCGGGCAGGGCTAGATCGGAGCTGGAAGGGACCAGGAGGAATCGAAGCAGCTGGTCTATATTTAGACTTGCTGTGTGTGACGATGTGTGCAGGTTGAGGAAAAAGCTTCTCTTGTGCGAGTGTAGCGACACGCAAGACATGCTAATTAGGAAATGCGCTCATGAGTGTACGTGCTAAAAAAATCTCCATCTCAACTTCTAACATCTTAATCAATTTACAATATTTCTTACTATACTTCTTCAGTTTAGTGTGGAGATTTAGTTTATTTTGTCTTTTGAGCTTGTGTAAAGCTTCCCTAAAAATCTAATATTATATTACTATGTGTAATGTGAAAAGAGTCACTCATTGGGGAAAATCATCCGCCGATTCTACAGTTCCTTTCAGCTCTAGAGAGCATTTAAGTGTCTTTCAGCTCATTGTTTTGGTTTTACAGCCCGTAACTTTACTGCTTTTGTTCACTCTCACCAGCTTCATTTCCAGATGCAGCAGGCAGCTGTTTTAAAAAATCACAGCAAAAACACTCTGATAAACCAACTGTATACTACATGCGCAAGACACCGGCACACAGGCAAAGTTAGCGACTGGCTGGTGAACATAGCAGAGCATTTAGCTGCAAAAGAGCCAGATACTTCCTTCAGGAGTAGGTAAAAACCAAAACAGAGCTAAAAGGAGAGTAAATATTGTACTGACATTCGTCAGTTCACCTGAAACAAATAAATTAATTAATGTTGCTCCGTGTCTGCTGTCCAGATAAACAGGCTATTGTTTGGTAACATATTTGCCACATTAACTTTATAAAGTGATAATATGTGTTTAAAGAATACTAGTTTTAAGAAACATTTTTAAAACAAGTTGATTTGTAACGTTACTGGAGACAGGTTCAAAATATTCATCATTGTCAGATGTTTCATAAGAAAATAATGTTTTACAGAATCATAGGCATTTGAAAAGATGGAGATTTTTTTGTAGTGTATTTGAGCTATGACATCTCTCTCAAGGACAAACTTAGTTTTTTCACCTTATAATAAACATTGTCCAGATTCCAAACCACGTGGGTGCAGTCAAGCTTCACCCTGCGTTTCAGCACCACTGCTTTTTCAGCTTAAAGGTGGCTGGGCAGGCATAGCAAATGCTTTCATCCTCTCCTAATCCTGTGTGCAGTGAAGAGGCTCCATTACGCAATTATATCAGCTAAAGGCAAAAACCAGGAAGAGCTCAGGCCTCATTTCCCAACTAACAGTTGCTGACAAGACAAATTAAAGAGGAAAAGGAGGGGTCTCCTTGAAAGCCTGTAAGAGGGAAAGTTGATTTGAGTATGGTCTGTCAGTCTGGGGGGCCCGCAGGCCATGATTTACAGCTCTGTGGGGGGAAAGTCTAATTTTGATGTGCTTGTGCCTTACTTTGAGGTTTAAGTAATTTAATCAGACTCTTGAGATTAAGGAATTGTAATTGTAGTTAGTGAGAGTCCACTGGTGTGAATAAACATCAGTGATTAGCATCAGAATCTGTAAGCAGTATTAACGTTACACCTTAAACGATCAGTCAATTAATCAAGAAGCCGACAGACATATAATGAATCAACTATTCTGATAATCGATTAATCGTGTCTGTAATTTTTCAAGCAAAAATGCCTAACATTCACTGGTTTGTGAGAATGTGCATGTGAATTTGAATATGTCATCTTAAGCAGTGGGAAATTTTCCCTATTTTAATTTTTTTTTTTTTTTACATTTTATAGACAAAATTTTGATATAATTGAAAATGATTTGATAATACCTCGTACCACAGGAAACAAATCTATATTAGTCTGGTAGTTGCACTAAAAGCATTTAAACCTGCTTTAATCAATATGTTTGATATTAAAACTGAACATATGACTAAATGGCTAGCTCATAGTGCAAAATTTTAAGGAGAAATGTCACCATATCTGCAGTTCTACGCAGCTTTTGAGCTTCTTTTAGCTAACTGTTTTGGTTTTACTTACTGTATGGTTGAGACTAAGCTTGCTGCAACCTCCTGGGGGCAGCCTTCAACAGCAAACAAGCTAATAAATCTACCAAACGGCAGGTAGTTAGCAACTAGCTAGCTGGTGAACAATGTAGAACTGGAGCAGCGAAGGAACTACATTAACATCATCTGTAACCACCCATCGTTACTCGGTTATTCAGTCACATACTGCTCCTAATGCAAATCTTAGGGGCGGAAAAGCATTAGTTTTGTGGTTGCAAAGATTTCCACAGTTTGCCCAGAATGATTAACAGATCTTCTCTGGGTGATGCCAACGTTTGGACTGGTGGAGGAGCAGGCGCTGAATTCGAGTGACTGTTCTAGGACTTGCGCTTGGCATAAACTGGTTTGTGACTGGATTGGGATGGAAACAGAGGTAGAAAATGATAAAGACGATATGGAGTTTGATGACTGGACACCGGTTTGTAGAGGAAGAGGGAGAGGTAAAGCAAAGATGAGACAAGAAGAGGAGGTAAGGGCGTCTGCCAGCTAGAGCAGTAAAAGAAGCTTAGAGGAGAACAGTTCTGATGAAGGTAACCGGGTTGTTTGCAGGAAGGTGCAGAGAGAGGAATTTAAAATAATACTTAAATTCAGAAGGGAAGATGAGCAGGTGAATATAAGCCCAATAGCGTTATCTAGGCAGCTGAAAAAGAAGCTAGGAGGAGTAGAAATGGCCAAGATTCTTCGAGATGGGAACCTATTGATAAAATGTAGAGATGAAGAACAGAGAAATAAAGCTTTGCAGGTTGAAAGTATTTGCAAAAGAACAGTGTGTGAAAGAAGAGTTCTGTGTGAGAATAAAGTTTCCCGGGGAGTGATAACAGGCATTCCCATTGATGAGGATCTGGAGAAACTCAAAAAAACTATTCATGGAGGTGAGGTGAGGAGACTAAAGAGATTGTTAAAGACAATCACTGGTGAGAGAGTAGAAAGTTTGTCAGTGCTTCTAGAGTTCCAGGACCTGGTACTTCCGGATAAAATAAAGATAGGCTGTAGGAGTTTCCCAGTCAGGGCTTTTGTTCCTCCTCCACTTCAGTGTTACAAATGCCAGAGGTATGGGCATATAGCGATGGTTTGCAAAGGGAAGCAAAGGTGCGCCAAATGCGGAGGTTATCATAGATTTAGGGAAGGTGGAGATAATGTACAGGCTAAATGTTGTAATTGTGGTGGCCAACACAGTGCGGCATTTGGGGGTTTCTGAAGTAAGGAAAAGAGCAGTGGAAATTCAACAAGTAAAAACAACTAATAACATAAGTTATGCTGCAGCAGTGAAGACGGTGCAAAGACAAAAGGGAATGGAAATAACAGACAAAACCAGTCAAAATTCAAGACCAGAAGGAGGTCAAAGAGGGCAAACTACAGAACTGACAGTAGATAAGCTGGTTTTGTTCATTGCTTATGTAATCAACTGTGCAGATCAAGTTAAACACAAAACAGAGAAAATCAAAATAATTATGAAGGGAGCTGAAAAATTCTTGGCTATGAAAGATCTGTCCTGGGAACAAATCAACAAAAGCGGGAGTCTTGGGAGAAAGAACCTAATGATTATTCTTCAATGGAACGCAAGAAGTTTAATAGCAAATGGTCAGGAATTTAAAGGATTTGTTAAAGGTCTCAGAAAGAAACCGGAAATAATATGTATTCAAGAAACATGGCTTAAGCCAGCATTAGAGTTTGTAGTAAAAGGATATAATAGTCTATGCAGAGATAGAGTGGAGGGAAATGGAGGAGGCTGTATAGTATTTGTGAAACAAGAAATGTAATATAGAGTACTGAAGAAAAGAAAAGATTGGGAAATGATAGTAATGGAAGTTTGGACAAAAGATGGTATTATTAAAATAGCAAATTTTTACAATCCTTGCAAAAAGCTGTCATTAGAAGTACTGGAGGAATTAGCTGTAAATCTAGAAGGAAAGGTTATTTGTTGTGGAGATTTTAAATCTTATAGTACATTATGGGGAAGCTATAATGATGGAAATGGAGAGGTGATTGAAGAGCTAATGGAAATCAGAAATCTAATATGCCTCAATGATGGAAATGGTACCAGAACTGATGTTAGAAAAGTTACAGAATCAGCCAAAGATCTTACTTTAGTGTCAGAAACAGTGGCAGGTATTTGCACGTGGGAAATTGTAAGAGAAACAACAGTAGGAAGTGACCACTATCCCATTTTAACAGAAGTAGGGCTCAGTGCAGAAGAATATGGTATTGGAGGAGTAGATCGATGGGTTTTTAGCAGTGCTGACTGGGGAAAATTTAAGAAGATTGGTGATAAAGAAATGCAAGAAGTTGATGTTAATCAACAATTCAAAGGAAAGGAAGTAAGCATAAAAAGAAAATCGTACAATGGTAGACAAAGGAATGTGCAAATGTAATAAAATCAATAATTTAAAATGGTAAAAAGAACTCACAATTTTCAGAATCTTATTGAATATAAAAGGTTGCAAGCTAAGGTAAGGAAAACAATTGAAAATGCAAAGAAGGAGTTGTGGAGGAAGTTTTGTTACTCAGTAGGAAGAGAAACAGAAATTGCTAAAATATGGGGAATGATAAAAAGAATGAATGGGATTAAAAGAAAGTATGGATATCCAGTCTTAGTGGACAATGGAACTACAGCTGTGACAGACGAGCAGAAAGCAGAGATGCTGGCACAAACTTTTGTCAAAATTCACAGTTAATAGTAATAATAATAGTGACGAGGGGCAAAGAGGAAGGAAAAATACAATAGCTGAGAATAGGGAACTACTACAGCAAAATGAAGATACCAATGATTTAACAAATATACTATTCACAAAGGCAGAACAGAATCGTGCTCTCAGGAAAACCAAGATGTCAACACCGGGGAAAGATCAGATATTTTACACTATGATAAATCATCTTAGTGAATCATCTAAGGACATTCCACTGGAACTATATAATAAGGTTTGGGAGAAGGGAAAACTGCCACAAGTCTGGAAAGAAGCTGTTGTAGTCCCGATACACAAGCCCGGAAAAGTTTGCCCAAACCCAGAGAATTATAGGCCTATTGTCTTAACCTCCAATGTATGCAAAAAAATGCATGTATCAAAATATCAAAGTGGATTCAGAAGAGGCAGAAATACCATGGATCCTGGTATCAAGATTATTTCTAGAAATTTTAAATGTTAGAGTTACTGTCTGAGATTCTTCCTTTGATCTTTCTTTGCTTACCGAACACAGACAGACTTAGAAACAGTTGTCATAATAAGGATAATAAATCCTTTGACAAGTTTAATAAGAACCTGTTAAATGTCATGCAGTGTCTGCTGTGCACTGTTCAGAATGTGCTGTACTTTCAGCAACGTGTGTATAGCAAAGGCATTTTGGCTAGAGGATTTGAGAGCTACATAATATCTTTTTATGCGCTGTTTGTCTGCTTTTGCTCTCTAGGCAGTCTGCAGTTATATGACTGATTTCTGCCACAGCTATTTAGCTTTAACTAAAGTTTAAATCAGAGCCATACCACAGCCAGGTTCTCAAACACAATCTTTTTTTCATTTTAGGAAATAGTACCATAGGCAACATTAAAAGTGGACATAAAGTTCTATTAATTGCCAGTTATGCAAAATTTGCAAAACTGCTTTGCAATGTAGACACCAAACACATTTTCTTACACCTGTTTGGTCATGCTTGGTGTCACCACAGCTAAATAACTGTGCAGCCATCAGGGAGTGCAACAAGCTTGGAGTCTGGCTGGCGCCGCCGCTGGCCATACCAGTCTAATCTGATAGTCTGTTAGTCATTTCCAGGGGCTGACTCTTACTTCAGCATGAGACAGAAATAGACCAGTGCTTTCTTTCTACTATTTGGATGTAACTGCAAAAATATGTAAATCCCCAGCGATAACAGCTAAAATATGATGGCCTCTGAATCCCAGCCAATCCATGAAAACCTTTCATCAAATCCCAGCAGCCCTGAGCCATGCTGACTGGATTGCTGCGTCCCTTTTTTAGAAAGGATTTTATCATTTAGTAGAGGGCAATATATGGTTGCTAGTTGCTTACTGAGGAGATGCTCAAAGTTGACATAAGTACAGTCTGATATATTCATTATACCAGCAAACAAAACGAGAGAGAGAGGACTCCCAAGAACATCTGGAAAAGCAGCTGGAGTAAAAACTGAAATTTTATTTATCTTGTGCACATTTTGTACTATTCATTCACATGAAGGTATATGAATTATCAAATTAAAACAAATCTGTCCCTTTTCACAACTATGACCTGAATCAATTTGTCATTTTTACTTCCCTATAATTGTCAAAATCAGCATTACACCACAATATGAAGCTGCACACACATTTCTGCAGCATATATGCCTTTATGATGGTGTATTGTTGAATGTTCTTCAGTAGCTCTGTATTGCTCAGAGTGGGATCTGTTCAGGGAAATGGTATTGTGTTCTGCATGCAGATTTCTGACCCTATACTAACAGCTCTGCTGCCAGCACATTAACAAACTAGGTTAAGCATCTTCAAAGGCTTGGGAGGAAAAATGTACACTGGATTTGGAGGCTGTGGTGATGTATTGTACCTCAGTATTAGAAGCATCTAACAAATGAACACTCAGAACAGAGCCTATATTGATCTTTGCCAACTGAGACATTTGAACAATATTGAACAATCTAATTTGTTTAACAGCACTTCATGCCATCTGCACAGATTTATACATTAGCAACTGTTGAGAGAAGGATGACACCTGGTCCAAAGAAATTTAACATTTTAAAACTCATTGGCTTCCAAGAGTTGGGTCCATTAGATCTAAATGAAATGAAGAGGTTATGTTTTGGGGCCCTCCTCCAAATCCTGTCATGATAAGACTTAATCAAGATCCTGAAGAAAGAATAAATTCGTGCTGCTTTCAGCATTCCCACAGAGAGCAGTAAAGCAGTAAAGACAGCAAGGGAAGGAGAGTTATGTCTGACACAAGCACCCCAGTGTCCACTATTATCCACCTGCAGTCTCAACATTTCTCCGCTATATTGAAGTATTGCTGGCCTGGTATCAGGAGATATATCTTGAGAAGACATTTACTTAAATATGTCCATTCAAGCCATAAATAAATAAACATACACCTAGAGTCATTAAACAGTCATTATTATCATTAATGATTAAATGATACAAGGGTGATTATTTTTGAGCATTTGTCTGATTAAACATCACATTTCATGGATTATTTTGTCATATGTTGCTAATCTGGTGATTCGATGTCCATTATGTCACACAGTTGTTTTAGTCAGATAGACTAGAATATTGTGTTTTCACACTGAAGCCAAAGAGGTTTTTCAGATCATTGGCAGTTTTTCACAAGAATCTGGTACATTTAGTGAATTGTGAAAGGTGCTGTCAAATCTGTAGGTGGTCAGAAAAGAGATTTCAGGTCCACGTCAAAAGTTGGTCTAAAAGCCCACAGTGATGCCTTCAAATGTCTTGAAGTCCAAAACTCAAAGATGCTCAAATTACACTGATATAAAAAAAGAGGAAAGCGGCAAATCCCCACTTCAAATAAGGTTATCAAAATTGCTGCAGATTAATTATCTGTTGAACAACTAAGTGATTACTTGACTAATTGCTTCAGCTCTAAATCCACTTTACTATCTACAGTTCAACAAGATCATCACTGTCATAATTGTGGCCAGGATGAGGATGTTGTTGTCTGCAGAAGTTTAGAGTGAAGAGAAAATAAAAACACAATGTAACTATATTAAAATAATGATAGGAAATCATTTAATATTCACAATATTTAGAAAATTAGCCACTCACGAGGCACACTGCAATTGATCTACAGTTTAAAGCGGTCTTTTGTGTGAAAATAAGCTTATTATGAAGCCTCCACCATCCCAAATATTATGAAAACTGAAACAATACTAGTATTTGGGCCAAGTGTGAAAACCGTCTGAGACCTATCACCTGTAGGCTTGAGATCTTACCTGACAGGCTTGATAAAGCAGCTGGTGCTCAAACTTTTTGATGCCAAGGATATTCTGGAACATCTCGTACAGCTGGTCCTTGCTGAGGATCAGCTCAGAGGCCGCACTGGCAGTCATGCGTTGCTGTGCCTTGCGTGGATCCTCGTCACCACGGTAGATGGTGTCAAACTTGGCCATCCAGGAGCTGAGCACCGTCTCCTTGCTCAGACCGTCAATCTCCGGAAGGCTGCGCACGCGCTTCTCGATGTGCCTCTTGAACACTTCCCTGAAATCGTTCGCCGAGAAGCCACCACTCTGGACCATTTTAGCCACACGGTCACTCTTTAGGAACACCTACATTGTGAGAGACCAATGTCACTATGTGCAGTTATATAAGATCCATAAAAATTATTTTAAATGATTAGTAATGATTCAGTAGCTCAAGACTTCTACACAGACTCATATTTGTAGTAGAGTACTTGGCATAGGAATTGTGAAAAGCTTTTCTGTCACATTCTGTCTCAAACAATAAATGTCTGTCTTTGTCAGCAAACGAAAAGTGTTTTTGTTCATTTCGAAGTGAAAAATCAGAGACATATATGTAAGGCTGTGACTCAACACAGCCAAGGCTGCATTCTGTCACCTGCTAAGGACAGACTAACAGGGACAGAGACAGGCGAGGCTATAATGTCACAGCATCAAGTAACCACCAGAGCCGACTGCTTTGTCGCTCTGACAGTCACATTTTGTTCTTAGCATCCATTATGGCTAAAACGCAGTGACTACTGTACTGAAACATAACAGTGCAGTGGTACATTACCCTTGTCATTTGGTGTATGTATCAGTGGATAACAAAGGTTTGCAGGCTGAAATTAATAAGATGTTAAGTCAGTCTTTGGTTTCCCATCTGGAGAACTGCAGACCACAGCATTTAGGAACATTTTTGCCAAAGACAGTACACACAGAAACATGTGATCATCCATTATTTAACTAATAATAGTGGCCCTCACTGTTTTAATAAATATGCCACTTAAAGTGGATGATAAAATTAGCATATTTTTTTATTAACTGACTATTTTTCTTTGAGATAAAGTGGAAAACTGATCTACACACTGCAGACAAGGTGCTAAATAACCCCCCCAAAAAACATGTACTGTACATACACATTATTTTTTTTATTTCTATCATTCCATAATCATCAGTGTCTCACCAAAGTCTAGCAAACACACTTCTTAAAACATGGAGGTAGCCATATTGATTTTATATGTTTCCAATTAGGTCATCATATTTTCCAGGATGCCGTAGTGTCGTTGTATCATACTCTCAGCCACACAAATACAATAATAAATATCATCACAACAATACATCAAGACATAATTGTCTCAACAGCCAGAATCACAGGTCTTGTTGAAAAATATGACTAAATGTATTCAAAAGAAGCACAGACTCTTATTCATTGTCAGGTGTAAGAATTGCCTCCTCACCTAGATGTCATATGGGACAACCAAAAACATGAGATATTATTATATAGCACATCTTTAAAAAATCTGTAAAGATCTATGTTTTATACTGCATATTTCTTATTTTTTATATTATATTATAATATAGTTATGTCATGTTAACATGTTAGAAGCCGTCAACCTGCTCCTCATTTTGTGTTTGCCTTATAGTTTGGTGAGACACTGATGATGGTTAGATAAGACGATTGTCTTTGCAGTGTGTGAGTGAGCACTATACAAGACTGGATACTTATTTTAAAGCTTTCAACTGTTAATTTTAAAAACCCAGACTTCTGATTACAGTTCTTATAATTTGCATCACCCTCCCAGCTTTAAATTGTAGTATATTTCACATCAACATAAATGTCACAGAATAAACAAAAATCCTGTTAGCTGTCACATACTGTAGAGTTCTTAACTTCAATAGCAGTCTATGTACATGTTTCCTGATGGTTCCAACCTCATACTTTTTCATAATGGCTGTGCTTGTTTTTCAGTCATGGATTTGGACTTATCGCACTATCTGCAATGCCTTTTGTTCTGTATGCAGGGTAATAATGACTTTTTCATCTGTGGCTTGAATAGTGAGGTTGGAAAAGATGGCTGTGTCAGCCACATGCTCTGACTCATAATCTGTGCTGTAAAAAGCTTCAGCCACCATTTTACCACTCAGCTGTCTGAATACAAGCATTCTGACATTGAATAGCAAGAGGACTGAGCAGTTGTTGTTGTTTTTTTTACTTTTTAGACTGAAAGTTCTGATTTTAAATCTCCTACAAATCCACAGGAAATAAATTATATACAATAACAACTGTACATCACATATGTCGCAATATTGTTACAGATATTACCAGACAATGAATATTCAACTCGATTTTTACATTTCAGAAATCTGTGCACACACATATGAATAACGTATGTTAACGATAGCACAACACATGTTCACAGTGATTCATTTGAAAGCATTGAGTCCTTGCGCTTGGATAACAAAATGGCTCAGACTGTGATTGTGCTGCTATGGTTATGGTGTGCTGGTACCTCATTGTAGCTCTGCACAGCATTAATGAATGCCTCATCAGCCACAATTTGTGTGTCTCCATTGAGGAAGGCCTGGAAACGATCCTTGGTCTGCTGAAGCTGCTGCTTGGTTATCTGTGGAAGCAAGGGCAAGTAGAGGACACCTCAGTGTTAAAGCCAGGATAGGAAAATGTGTCAAAACAAGCAGACATTACTTACAACAACAATAATATCCAACCTTTTTTCAATAACTTATTCTGGGCACACGGTGAGCAGAACAGCCCAAACATCCCTTTCCCAAGAAACTTCCTCAAGCTCCTCCTGTGGCAACACTAAGCACTCACAGGCCTGTTGTGTGATGTAATCCCTGTAGTGTTTCCTAAATCTACCTTTGCATCCCCTTTTAGACAGTCATGCTCTAAAGGTAGGCGGCCAGGAGGCATTCTTACTAATTGCCCAAACCACATTAACTGGCTCCTGTCAATGTGAAGCAGCACCATTTCAATAACAAGGTCCTCCCAAACTTTGAGGTCATCATGCTATCACATGGAGTGAAACCAGGAACCTCATATCATTTCAGTCACTACCCACAGACTGTGATTGCAGGTGAGAGTGGGAACTAAGATTAAATTGAGAGCTTTGCTTTTCAGCTCAGCTGTGTCTTTACTACTTACAGTCTGATACAAAGCCTGCATATAGCCAGTGTCCCTGAACAGCGGCCAATCTTACAATCCTTTTTACCATTGCTCATGAATAAAACCCCAAGGTACCTGAGTTCTTCCACTTTGGATAACCAGGGAAGAAATCATTTATAACAGCTGTAATGAAATAGAAAAGACTAGAGAGTAAAGAAGTGCAACATCACACTTATTTTTAGCCACGTGGCTCGAGAGATGGCAATGTTGGTCTGTTGATTGGTCTGTCGGTCAGCCGGCCGGTTGGTCCACCACTTCAGTCGTGACTGAAATGTCTCAACATCTATTTAATGGATTGGCACTAGATTTTGTACAAACATTCATGGTCCCCAGAGGATGAATCCTGCCGGCTTTGGTAATCCTCTGATTTTTCCTCTAGCACCACCACGAGGTCCACATATTTAGTTTTGAGTGAAATGTCTTGACAACAATTGGATGGATTGCCATGATATTTTGCAGAGACATTCTCCCTCAGGATGAATTGCAACAACTTTGGTGATCCCCTCCTTTTCATCTTTCATCATCATTTTAATTTTTCAAATACTTTGGTTTCTAACCAAATACCTGCAAAACTGATGACATTCACATCAGCCTCAGCTGCTAAACCTGTGTTTAGTGCTAATTAGCAAATATTTGCATGCTAATACACTAAACTAAGATGGTGAACATGATATTAAACCTGCTAAACATCAGCATGTTAGCATTGTCATTGTGAGCATGTTAGCATGCTAATGTTAGCATTTAGCAGCCTCACAGAGCTACTAGCATGGCTGTAGATCTTTAGTCTTGTTCAGGTTATACCTTTGTCATTAGTAACAAAAAGCAGACAAAGCATTCATATAAAATTAGACAAATTCATTTTCTATTAGCACTCAACAATCTATCTTTTATGAAAATATTAAGCCAGGAGTCGTGTTGCACATGTGTGATGTTTTCTCCCTTTCTCCCTTTGTTTTCACTTTTGATCCTCATCAGGTCAAAAAGGTCTTTGGATTGATTTCACACATGGTTACTGAGTCAGTGACCTAACCGTCAATAGACTGACAATCTCCCTCTGACAACTGCTTTCAATCTACAGTTCAAGCTGTTGTGTATATCAAACAAGCACAAGGACCTGCTGGTAACGAGTGTGTGTGTGTGTCTGTTTGCGTTCAGTCGCACATTGCAAGTGACAGACTTTGGTGTAGGAGTG
The DNA here is from genome assembly GCF_020085105.1 of Siniperca chuatsi. Classification (NCBI taxonomy): domain Eukaryota; kingdom Metazoa; phylum Chordata; class Actinopteri; order Centrarchiformes; family Sinipercidae; genus Siniperca; species Siniperca chuatsi. Next base: position 16,300,790 of record NC_058043.1, read on the forward strand.
AGATGGAAAAGTACCACATATCATGCGTCTTTGAGGCAATTTCAACACCATCTGCATGTCCATCGTACTACAGTACTCCAACCCCTTCAGTAATGTCTAATAAGAAAGATTCACAAACATATGAATATAAACACATAAAATTACCTCCGAGATGACCTCTCCATAACTGCCAATAAGAATAATACAAACACAAAGTCTAGTCAAAGTCTAACAAATCAGTTCACCAAAAAGGTCACTCCTACTTCGTCGTTATTGCGGAAGAATGAATCTCAGGATGATGTACCACTTAATGTTCAAACATAAAACATCCACTTACAACACATAGCAGCACATCCGCAACATCAGAGATCAATACTTGTGCTTCTGCTTCAAGGTTTCAGGTTTATTTATCTTTGCCACAGCTAGATGTCAGATTAAAGAGAAAGTGTGGACCATCCCTGCTATGTTTTAATAGACCATGGTGTTCAAGGAACATCCTGAGGCAAGAAATGTTAATATTAACACCAGTATGCAAATCAGTCCGCTCTACGGAGACACTCAGAAGCTGAAGTCAACATACTCATCCTTGCTTTCTTGTCCATTTCTGAAAGTGAGAGGGTCAGGATAAATACATCAATGCAGTTTTCACTTTCTATTGTCTTTCCTCATAATGTACATTATAATATCGTATATAATGCACAGACTAACATTGATTTATGTGACTTTCATTCCTTTTTCTCATGAGAACACGTTTCTTATTAAATACTGAAGTACTGTTTTCTGTTAAATTAAAAGGAATGAATGAAAAATGTTAAAGTGTAGGCATGCTGAGTGATGAGCTTCAATCAATTCATCAAAAGGGAAATCAAAGTAGCATGAATAATGTGTAATATACTGAGGTAGGATCTGGGCTGAGATGGTTTCTCAGCAGACTTGAACCAAGCAGACTAAAATGTTTCAGGGCAAAGCTAGCACTTAGGCCATTAGACCTGCAGTCACACATACTGTAGCTTTCTTGAATACAACCTAACACTGGTACGCAACAGCTTTACTGTTTAAAGTGTCCAAAAGCAACTAGACTACAGTGTGTAGACAAAATAGATCAGTTTCTTTGTATTTTGTTGAGGAACTGTAATTAGAGATGGAACAATTCATCGATTTGTTGATTGACAGGATCAGCAACTTAATAATTAATTGATCAATTGTTTCAGTAATTTTTCAAGCAAAAGCTTCCAGCCTCCAAGACGTGAGGATTTGATGGATCAAACTAAATATCTTTGGGTTTTGATGAATAAAACAAGCAATTTGAAGACATTGTCATGAGCTGAGAATTTTTCACTATTTTCTGACATATATATACTGTATATATATAGACAAAATAATTAATCAAAAAAATAATTGGCAGAATCCACAATGAATTTAATCATTAGTTGTAGCACTGGCTGTGATCCATGTGGCCAAGGACAGAGTGACCTCCATTAACCTTACGTATTAACTTCAAATTAATTTTTTACATATAGATGTAGAAGAAATATTACAATAAACTCTAGGAGATTAGGTTTTGGCCAGCATCCGAACACTGGCAGAACACATTTCTGTTTTACCTGAAGATTTCACCATGAAAGGTCAAAGCTAATAATACTTTTGCTTCTGCTGACAGTTTCTCTTGGCCGATCTGACTTTATGTGACAACACAGCAACTCTGTGTGTGTGTGTGTGTGTTTATTTGGAGAGCTGACATTGAAGTACACAGCAGTAAACCAGGTGAAATGTGTCCTCTTCTCCACCAAAGAGTAGTTCAGCTGTATAAAGTATTAACTTTCAGTTCTGCCTGCTCTTTGTTTCATTGCTGATTGGAGAACTGTGCTGATTAGTAAACAAGTTGATGGATGAGAGAAAATGCCTCCATTGTCATCAGTATTGCCAGACTCCCAAGATATACTTTCCTGTTTAGCTCTTATTGATTCTCTCTCTGTGGCTCTTATCAAGATTGCAATGTTACACTGTGATTCATTGGCTTGCAATGAAGTGGGCAGTGACATTAATCACCCTTCACATATCAATAGAGGGGATATGCACATTGCATTGGCTTGATGTAGAGTAACTTCATTACAGTTCAAAATGACTATGAATTTGAGTTTATAGCTCAACCATGTGGCTGATACAATATTTGAGTCACAGTGAAACATTTAACAACCTAGGAATCTTTAATTTAAAACTGCTTTTATGATAAATTATAAATATGTTTTGTAGTTTAGTCCCTTGAACTTTGGAAATAGTCATTTTCCATGTATTACTGTTTATTAGACAGTGCAGAGTGGAAATAGAAAAGATGGTATAACATAACACACAAGGAAAAGTCTGTCAGCTTCAACTAAACATAATTTCAAAATATATATGTTCTGCATCTTAAAGCCTATTGCACCCCTAACACAGGTTTATAGTTTTAAGCCCCATTGGGCACATATCTTGTAAATTGAAAGCTGCCTTTAGTGATTCTTCAGTGAACTGAAAATGGATATTCCTACATACTGCTTTGTCAGTATGTGTTTGGTCCTTTTCGCCACCATTTTTCATTTGAGTGAAGTGCAGGAGAAATTCTATACATTTGGGATGAAACGATTATAAAGATCTTTTTATAACATATTACTGGTATGCTATATACAACATGACAGAAGATACTGAGTATAGCTTTTAATAGACAAAGGAAACAATGAAAACAAAGGCATCAATAAACGGGAAAGTTAATAATTTTAAAGGATGTTTGTGTTCACATCTGTCAATCATTTCCTACAATTGTAGGAAAAACAATTCCTACGATTGTTACATATGGGATCTTTAAATTGTAGAGACTATTCAGGGCCATAGCTGGGATTTTAAATGAAGGCCTGAATGCTGTTTCAAAGCCTTCTCCACACTGCCAGGCACAAAACTCTGGTGGGAAAATATTGATTCCTTTAATTATTTATTCATTGGTTGGCCTAAAATTAATGACATTTAAAATGTATTAGGCCCAACAATTACTACAAAGTTGTTGCACACCAGAGAGTCGTGTGTTGGATCAAAAACTCTGACTGTGAAAGAACCAAAAAGTGCTACACACACAACGTTTTGGTTCTTAGACCTAAAATATACTGACATCAGCCAAAATATCAAACATGCATTAGAAGGCCTGAATGTCTTTCATCTTTGTCCACTCATCTTTCTCTCTTTCCAATGAAGGAGAGAGAGAAAGATGAGTACAAGTCATATTCTAACATTACAAGCCATTAAGTGGCTTTACCAGAGCAGCTCTTCGCTGTGTGTGTATGAATAGTGCGTGTATGCATTTGTTGTATAACCTCAATGTGTTTACAAATAAATAAGAATAACAGGTTACATAACACCTGTAATATACAATAATTATATATATATAATTATATATAATGATTAAGATTCTATTCATCATACTATCTCTTTGAAGTGTTTAATCAACTTGTGAGGTATACAACGTATCAGCTGTCCTTGCAGTGCTGTGACGAGTGGAGTAATTAGCTAATTGAATGCCGTATATGCTGTCGCTAGTGTAGTTCAGCGCAATATAGCCTGTGCTGTGCTAACACACACTTTAGCTTCATCTAGAAGTTAAATAACATTGATAAGGGAAGTTAAAATAAGGTGTTTTCCAAAAACAATTGGCTGCAAAATACTGTAGATGTGCAGTTTTCAATGGTGGGCAGTGGTAAATACTATAGTAATTGATTCATAAAAAATATACCACCATTTTACATGTTAGACTAAGGACTGAGGCAACACCTAAATCTAAAAAATGAGGCTAAAACATGTAATTTATATAAAATGAAAATACTAAACATCAGCATTGTTATGATATACTGTGAATATTTATGTCAACCTAAAAATGAGTTTAAACTTTACTTTCACAAGACCAAATATGCAAAGTGATGATGAAAGGATATCATGCAAACTAAATGTTCATATTGGGTATAAATCTGTTTGTTCAGGAAAGGGCTGCCTACCAATGCTGCTGTTGGTTTTCAGCAAACATGCTGTGGTTGAATCCTCTCGCCAGACAAAGCATATTTCAGTCATGTTGCAGATGATGCCACCGGCCCACATCTGAGTAAACAGCAAACACGAGTACGGGAGCAAGCTGCACGGCAGCTGCACGAAATCTACCAGCAACAGGCCTTATCAAACACCAAACACCAGCATCATGCAGTGACTGTGGTCAAACTACAATTATACAAAGACAGATGCACAGGCAATTATCCCCAACCAGACACAGAGATTTGCTCTGAAGACACATAAACACACACACAGCATTGTGAAAGTAAATACCACTCCGCTGGGTTAGTAAACAGCCAGGTGTATACTCTGCAGACAGAGCCTGACACATGGCAAACAGGGATGAAACAGGGAGCTCCGGCTCTGTATAACCAGTCTCCACACTGTTGTCATATTCAGGAGCTGTGGCACTGCTGACACATACAGGAGAACACTGTGTTCACAACCAGCTAAGTCCCTTCTTGTAACAGTCATCCATTATCACACCACCAACTCACTGGCAGCAACCATACAGCTCAGCTGGTTCCTCATTATGCTCATTCAGTTACTGAGCAGAACATAAGCCCTTAACCTAATATAACATAAATGGTGAGGACATGTGGACTTCCAGAAGATAAAATCACTGGGACAATTTGCATAAAACAAAACAGTTAAATCAATGCTGTCTGTTTCATTGCATTGCAACAATCATATGGTTCACTTACTGAAAAACTGAAGTGGTAGTTATTTATTCTGCCTGATTTTGATTACATTCATTTGATGACTTATAATTAAATGCATTCATGTTTACCATAACACTTGGCAAGGACCATTGTCCTATTATATAATGTTCCAAATGTATAGCAAGAAAGTATTTCTGTCCTTGTTAAATTAACATGAATGTGACAAATACCCCTCTGATTACTCAGCATCCAGCTACGGTGGAAAGTAACTAAGACAAATTTACTTAAGTAATGTATTTAAGTACAATTTTTAGGGACTTTGCTGTATTTATATTTTATGCCACTTTATACTTCTACTTCTGAGAGAAATGTTGTTGAGAAACTTTTAACTCCACTACACTTCTTTATTTAGCAGCTATAGTTACCTGTTACTTTTAGGTTTTGATCAAGATTTTAAATACAAAACATATGATCAGTTATTAAATATGATGCGTTGTTATAGATTAAACCCAACAGTACTGCATTTAAAGCACTTAAAATTAGCTCCCCCTCAACCAGATACAACATTCAAGTACTGCTTATATGTTAATGCATCAATAATAATAATTCAACAGGGGCCATTCTGCATCATGAATAATTTTAATTTTTATACTTTAAGTACATGTTGCTGATAATACTTTTCTACTGTTGTAAACATTTTGAATACAGGAGTTTTAGTTGATATGGAGTATTTTGTGAGGTATGGCTACTTTTACTTCAAATGATCTGTGTACTTCTTCCACCACTCGCGTCCAGCACTTGCTTCTGGCTGGTGTGTAGTGCCACCTACCAGAGGAAGATGCACAGATTTTGGTATGTTCCTTTGGGTGATGTTCTTTGTAGCTCTGAAACAATTAATCAATAGAATCTTTCTTTCTTGATCTTTCTTGATCAATAGAAAATTAATCTGCAACAATTGTGTTGATTAATTAATTGCTGAGTTGCTGCTTTTCTGTATTTATAATTTTAAATTCAAGATAGTTGGGTTTTGTACTGTTGGCCGGACAAAACTTCAACTTGGACTCTCAGAACTTTTGACTTTTCTTAGACTACATGATTAATTTATTAAAAAAATGATCAACAGATTAATCATTAATTAAAATAATTATTAGTTCCAGTTCTGGTACATAGCAGTTAAATATGCAATCTTAGGTATTTCTCCCAAAATCAAAAGGAAATATCTATGTCCTGTACTGTCTTACGGTTGAGTGCAGAAAAATGATTTTCAGCATAATTTGTTTTATATGAAAGTCCAACCAATCGCTGAGCGGCCTTAGTTAAATTTGCTCCTTGTGCTGTATAAAGGTTAAGGCTCCAACATTTAAAAAGTTCAAGCTAAAAAGGCCAAGCTTGAAAATAGCTCAATAATTATTATTTTTTAATTTTGATTTTTTTTAACTAAAAAAAGAAAAAGGGTTTTTGAAATAATTTTTATTTATTTATTTTGTATTTATGTCCTGTGTCCTTGTGTGATAGTGTTTCTCAGTTATGGTTCAAAATAAAAAGTACCTTCTGCAGTGCTCTAATGCTCTAAGCTGACTGTGGATTGGTATCTGATGCTGGTGCATTCCTCCCATCTAGAGTCTAAGACAACACCTTTCCTTCCACCCCCCCACAACAAATCACTTACTGTCTTTTCCCCTCTGTTCTCTGTCTAGTGAATCTCTCTCTCTCACTCTGCTTTTAAAGGTGATTATCTCAGATTTTCTCTGTGCCAATCTGCTTGTCTTGTTAGATGCTCAGTAAGGTTTGCGTTTTATGTATTCATCAATAGAGAATGGTACAAGATGTAGGGAAAATAGCCAAGATTACATTAATCAGACTTTTGACGAAAAGGAAAGAAAGAAGATCTTTACAAAATACTTCACAGTGTCATGGTTAAAAGAGTATTCCACCAATTTAGCATTGCAAAATCGATGCAGCAGAACCAGAGATGTTGTATTTTTGGTCCACACATTCTTCTGCCCTGTCAAAACCTGGCACCTACTTTACCCACAATGCAACTCTATTGTTGACCTGACATACAGCCTCGTGGCTGCTCCAGGCTGCTGTTTGTGTTCTTTATGCCTCAGTGCGAGTCATCAGGGAAAGAGGGAAAAATATGTTCAAGAGGACTGCTATAGCTCTTACCTCTGTCTTCTTTCTTTAATGTGGAAAATCACCACTACTAATCTCTGTCTCTGTCTCTCTCCTCTTTGACTTATTCCAGTCATGGCCTAGTAATTTTCCCTTTGAAGCAATGTTTCATATGGTTCAATATAACTGCACACATTTGCACAAACACATTCTTGTGTCCTAAACTAAACGACCACCAACAGCTGCCTGCATTCATTTCACTTGCAAGACTTTGAAAGTTTTCTAAAAGTGTGATGATGTACATTCACAGAAGTTTTCTTGTACAGTGATTATAACTTCCATACCTCATAATTATGACATAGAATCTCATAATTATGAGAAAACTATCTTGTAATTATGAGGAAGAAAATGTCATAATTACAGTGTGAGAGAAAAGTATGTGATTATAACAGTTTGAGAAGACAGGAACATGACGACACTTGCTGATTTAATTTTGATCTGCTTTGGTTTAACTGCTTGGTTTGACGTATGTAGCGGTATTGATGTGCCTGAGTAATGTAAATGGCATTATGACTAATATGTCAAGACTGCAAAGGCATCTTTAGTTGCTGGAATTGTTCAAGGACAAACACACAAAGTGCACTCTGATCTATTTGAGGTTTGCTCTAGCAGTCCACCAATCTCAATTGCAACTGCTCAGTATTTGGAAGTTTCAAACCTAAATATTTTAATTGTTGCCATGTTAATGTCAACATCTGGCAGGAAGTAAACTTGGAACACAATTCCAATGAAATGGTCTATAATAACCAGCAGCCTTTTAACTGCCAATTAATCAATTAGTGGATTGACAGAAAGTTCATTGGCAACTATTTTGACAATTGATTGATCGTTTTCAAGCAAAAATGCAAAAGAAAAAAAAAACAAAAAAAACCCCACTGGTTTGAATGCTAAAATGTGAATGTTTGCTGGTTTTCTTAGTTTTATATGATAGTAAATTGACTTTTGGATTTGGACAGTTGGTCTGACAAAACAAGCTTTTTGAAGACATCATCTTGGACTCGCTTGCTCTGCCAACCAGGGCTGCTGATGTCTAATGCCCCTTTTCAATAAAACAACTATAATTTTCCACTTTTTTCTGAGTATGATTATATGCAGTATTGGGAGCAGGGATTATATTTTATGCAGCAATAAAAAAACAGAATGACAGGACCCCCGCTGATGAATTTGTCTCAATCCATGCATACAGTATGAGGACACATTAACTGTCGTCAACCAGACATTTATGCTTCATGTCCAACGGCTGTGTCCTTGAGAAAACATGGGTCTTTTTGTGTCGTACTACCAGGATTAAGGTTGATGAGTAACATTTGTCTACCCAAATGAAGGTGCAGTTTTGGACGACAGACAGAATTACATAGGCTCTCTGAGAACGCATAGGTTCCACTGTAAATAACAAGTACTGTATTCTGAGAGAGAGCAGTTGGAGAAACATCACTGTGATATGTTGCTTTCAATCCAGAGCACAGATACATCTTTGCCTCTTATAAGGAATAAGCCCTCACATGATGAAACACACCTTGAAACATAAAATACTGTACATTCACATGACATGTAACATTTGCATTTCTGCAGCTATTTTTGTGAGTACATGATTGCACTGTACAAATATCAGGTCACACGACTGGATTACTTAAATGCACAAGGCAAATATGAGTCAATTGGATCCTGACAGTGATTGCTGCCTTCAAAGTAGTCAAACCTTTGGGAAAAGACGTTGTTAATATTCTAACGAAAAAGATCAGGCCTTCCCTCCTGGTTATATGCAGACAGAGGAGATGTTTCATTTGTGAAGCTGTGATTTGTTACACGCGGCTGCACAGATTGTAGGTGGTGGGGTGTTTCGCCTGCTGCTTTTCAGCTGTCACTCCTTTAGAATCCACTTTAATTTCTTTACCATTGATGAACACCTTTATTTTTAGTGTTGCTAAAACATGCTAAAATGTCTGCTACTTAATGGGAGAGACTAACATTTTTAGCAGAAGCATTCAAATGCTGATTGACATGTTTTATTGTTAACTCAAAGCTTGACTTTGACACCAACTGCGAAGCTTCTTTTATTGTCGAAGGATGCCTTTTTTCAGGCATAACACGATTACAAGATCTTACATAATAATGCAAATTATTTCAATGTCATACTTGAACTCTCCATTTACTGCCGCTCTCTTTTGCCCACATGACTGTGTGTTTCATGAACATAATGAGCTCAGGCAGTTTCACCTCAGTTATCTGTACATCTACATGTTCATTGCTCACATATAATCTTGTTCAAGGAAAACAGAAGAAATAGGGGGTAATGACATTACACACTCCAATGACATAAGAGACATAGTCTATACATCCTGTATTTTAAAACCATACAGTGCACAAAAACATTAAGTGTTAATGAAAGTCCTTACTGCACATACACCAGCTAAAATGTATTCTTACTTTTTTTATGTTACTAATTTTACTCTTGCCTTTTCCAATGATGTCACTCCCTCAGCTCCTTTTTCTAGCTTCCATCCTCATATCACTGTGTTATCTGTCCTTTATCCATGAACTCAAATGCCACAGTTACCTAAATCATTGTCATAAATTATATTATCCTCTTCATCCACTGAACAAATGTATAGACAGTCATGAAAGATTAAATAATTATGTTCATGGTTAGTAACTATTGTGCCATACTGTGATTGTCTATGCAAACATCTTGCTCAGCTCTGCAAAAGAGCTTTTTTTTAATGTTTCTTAAATGTTTCCCTAAATTGATGCACATTAAGCCCCCATGGCCTAATAAAAACTTTACCATTAACTTTTTTATTCACAGTTAAATTTATATTGTCCATTTGTCCTGGTGAGACATTGTTACTCGTTCTTCTTACCTTTAACAACACAAATGGCAAATTAGAGGAGTTGACACTTATGCCACTACACAACACTATCCTTATTGGGTATGGACAAGTCTGTTCCAAATGCAGTAGGTCATCAGTTAAGTACAACAGTTTTTGCATTCATTACAAGGCAATTATTATGGTTTGAAAGATAAGGTGATAAGATGTAAAACACACAATGGGACACCCAAAATTCTTTGCCAGGCTTAGCACTAAACACCAAAGTAGCAAACTTCATCCAAGTACCACTGATTTGCATTTCAGACTACTTCACATTTATAACACAAAGCCTTCTGCACAATTCACAGCTTCTTAAATTAGCCTGCTGGCAGATGAGTTGATTGGGTCAGATCATCTTTGGGGCATCACCTTTTCTAATTGAAAAAAATCCTAAACCAAGGAGATTATTCAATTCTGAAATACACATTCATTGTGATCTATAAAAAGCATTTGGGTTTGATTAATCACTTTTAATTTTTTAGCAGGTTGGCTGATTCTGTTTGACTGTATGAGAGCTTCCATTTAAGATTCAAATCTGCATTCAATAAGAATTACAAAGCTTTTTCAGGTTGTTTTTTTTTGCATGCTCATTACCTAACAAGACCTGACATGAGTCTGCAGCCACGCTAGCGACTTTGTGAGCTAGTGTTTACGTCAGCATGCTAACATGCTCTGAGTGACAATGCTAACATGATGATGTTTAGCAGGTGTAATGTTCATTTGCTAATACGCTCTAAGCAAAAAGTACAGCAGAGGCTGAGGGAAATCACATTAGTTTTGCAGGTATATGGTCATAAACCAAACTGTTGGGCAAATTTTTTTTTGACTAGTCAGATATCACAAAAGTGATTACAATTCATCCTGATGGAGACATGAAATTTCATAGTTATCCATCCAATAGCTGCTGAGGAATTTTATTCAAAACCACAAATGTGAACTTCATAATGGCACTAAAGGAAGAAATCAGAGGATCCCCAAAGTCACTGGGATTCATCTGGGAACAGTGAATGTCTGTGCAAAATGTTGTGCCAATCCATCCACTAGATGTTGAGATGTTTCAGTGAATAAGTGAAAACTTTGAACTGCTGCTGGCACTAGAGAAGTCAGGTATTCACTAAAGTCAGTAGGCTTCATCCTCTGGGGACCATGAATGTCTGTACAAATGGTAATCCTTCGTGCCCTTGCCATCTGAATTGTCATTTATGATTCATTCCTTTGTGCACACAGTTCAGGCAGCTTATTGCCATTTATTGAAGGAGGATTCTGCCCTCCAGGATGATCCACAATGATGCTATAATTCCATAAATTACACCAGTACAATCTATATCTGTGAATACCCTCAATAACTTACTTACAACATATTTAGGGAGGGGGCCATTAGTGTAAGTGTGTCCCAAGACAATTAGCTTTGCATGCAAACACATGTCTCACCAGTTAAATATGCACATACACTCAACCAACATTTGAACAGCAGCAGCCTCCATGCTGCTGCCTGTGAAGACATCGTTCAGACTGAATTAGAAAAGATTTCCTCCCTCAAAAGGAAGGTACTACCCTATTGCGTTACCCTTTTACAAGGTTACAGACATACATTTCAAGAAGCAGCAGTGGAGCTTGCATACTCTGCAGCCTGGCCTGTTTCTCTGTGATAGCCCATCACTGCTGGCTGTTTGTGTGCCAGAGCTTCTAATAAAGGATTATCATGGAGCTGCTCCACATGTTTCGCTGAGGCCTTTAAGTCTTTTCATTACAGAAATTGCTTCATCATATTTCTGTGATTAATCTATAATAGCCAAAGTTGTAATAGGCTACATATTAGATTGTGTAGCCAACGCTGTAAGGAATTTCCTTAATAAATGATTGTTTATGGACACCTGAGGAGCCCAAATTCAAGGGAGGTTCATGGCGTAGAGGAAATCTACGGAGAAAATATTGAACCAATGTTGAATATTCTTTCTTCTATAATGTGTATTTTGTGACAAATAATTTCTGTATAACCACACAGAACATAAATATCATTAAATGACAATGAAATGATGACTACCGTACAATGCCATGACACTATAAATGCACATAACTACCAGAAAGTAATCAACTTATATTTAAGTGCTCTGTATTGTTAAATGTTTCTGTGTAATTAATTATCCTCCAATTACATGTGTTTAAAAACAAGACTATATTGTTGTCATTTAATTTTGCACAAGGTGTGTAATTTTTCTGAAGGGATTGGTTTAAGCCAAAGGATGCAAATTTGGTCCAAATCAAAGTCTAGAGGCAGACTGTAGGCAGGCAGACACACTTTGATTTCCTGGTCTGACAGCAGGCATTGGACTGTTTGTCCAGATATTCACTCACCCACAGCAGAGGATTGTGGCCGACTATGAAAGTGCATCACTAAGCATGCATTAGACTATCAGTAACCTACGCTGAACGGGACAACAAACAAACAAATACGTGGAAACACTGTGGTTTATGCCTCCCACATGCACTTGCACATGAGTCAGCAGAAAATTCAGACCATATGGCTCAAACTGTGTCCTGAGGAAGACAAATTGTCTGCAGGTTAAACAAAAACAACACTCATAGGAGCAATTTCCATAGTGTTGTTTACAGTGTTTCCTCACATGATCAGCCGTAGATTAACTGAGCTGAATGAATCTTCAGCAGGTACATGGACCACACTGAATGCACCTACTGCCTTGTGAGGAGCGCTACAAGAAACTGCTACTACAGTCTCATTGAGCCACAGTAGATGGTCTATTTCTGGTGTGACAGACAAATTCACAAAACAAGGACAATAAACAGAGGCTATAGTCCTGACTTAACAATCAATTCAACTTTCCTTTAGTACAGTGGGGCCTGTGCATGATGACTTTGACAGTAAGGACATCATGACCCACTGGCTTCAACATCAATGGAGCATCACAGCAGCAACGTGAGACCAGGATGAGGGCCTTGTCCCTTATACAGTAACTTATGTAAATCTCATAAGATGGCCCTCCTGTAGAAAATAGTACAAACATTAAATGTGTGGACATAGAAAAAATGTAATGCAATTAATTTACTGTAACCCATTGAGAGGAGCCATGCTCTTCTGCAGAGGAGAAAGGCTATTAACCAATCCTCCTCAAGAGGTCTGTGCCTAAAAGTCACCTTGGGAGGCCAAATTGACGGGATAAGTGATGGCGCAAACGCGTTGGAATTGGGTATCCGCCAGGAAGGCAGCACGTAGAACTAATGGAAAAGCAGGACCTCGGTGAGATGTGGGCCAACAAGGACAATGTCTGTTTTAAATTGCCATCTGCCATATTGAACACTCTTTCAATTAATGGGCTTGCTGGGACTGAGCTCACTTGTGAGCGTGTGTATGGAGGAACATGGACTGCACTCAGTCTGCAGCTCTGCAGTACAGTAGGTTACCATGTGTCCTTTCACTATCCGGAGCTCGAAGCGCGTTTATGTGCTCCTGTCATGCTGCGAGGATTTCAACATTTTGCGTCAAAAAACAAACAGTGGTCTCACTGGGATTGTGCTGTATCCGTGCGCTATCGGATAGGCCTAGTGGCCAAAACCCCTCTGTGCTCTACCTTATGTAGGTCATCAATGACAACATCAGCGATATGAAAGGAGGCATTTCGTCAGCATGTGGTTATTAATTAGGCCTATGCCTTTGCACCGAGTACCCCTTACCTTCTGCTGTCGCCTTGCCATATCTGTGGGCTGTTTTGCATTGAATGGGTAAGCGACGCATCGCATCACAAAAACATACAACTGCAGCTTCTTTTTACGCTCTTCTTCATCCCTCTGCAGCTTCTCCAGATCCTCTTTCTCCTCGCTGGCGGCTGACGGGCTCGGGCTGGTCGGACGGGCACTGCTGCGGCTGCTGCTGGGCGCTAGTCCACCCGAGCTCTCGCTGGTCCTGCTTGGAGAGATGCGGGATCCGGCCTGAGGTGCCATCGCCTCTTTGCTTTCCTCCTCCACTATCCCATCAGATTCCTCCTCGCTGGACGACGGATCTAACATCTTGCTCTAGAGGTGATGCGTCCCTATAGATATCCTAACCTACTTTTTTTTTAATATCCCCCGATGATGGTTGTGTCGTTGTCTTAACCGTGCCTAGATTTCATGTAGAATATGCCTGAAGTCAAGACAGGGTTAGGCCCTGATAGTGCTCGCTCGCTGAGAGATGTCAGCAGTACGAGTGGTGCTGGAGGAGGTTTAGTCTGCTTCACACTGAGCTTTCTCCGCCTGCGCCGAGCCTCGTCGATGCTTACGTATTTTCTGTATTTTATTGGCCAGTCACTGCTGCGGATGTGAAAGAGGGAGGTGAGAAGGGAGCGGAGGGGAGGGGCAGGTGGAGTGTATAGTGCACGGATGAGGGGAAGGAGAGCGGCTTTTATTTTTTTATTTTTTTTACGGTGAAAGCGGCCGATGGCCTCTCCCTGCCTGCCAGGCGGGGACGCAGGCGCGGGGAGCTGGCCGTGGTCCTGAACCGAGAATCAGCCCAGAGAGTGAAGGATGCGCCTTTGCTGGTCCTTTATCTCACCATAGCGTTCTGCAGTGGTACACCTAAGATGGCTGCCACATGACTTCTCTGATATTGTCACTGGAATGGGGAACATTATTCAGTTTATGGGCTGTGCAGATTAGTTGGTGTAAATTGTTCAGAATGGCTCGTGAGCCGCCCCGCACCATGTTGTTGAAGGATGGGGTAGCCATAAAGACCGGACTGCTCGCTCGCTGTCTGTAGGCTCCTGGTCGAGAAATTGATTGTTGCAGTATGTGCTGGTATCTCTTGTCAGGAAACTGCTTTACGCTGCAGTCACACGAGCTTTTCATCAACTAAATAGAGATTTATTATTCAAGCTGAATATAATTTTTTTTGGTGTTCAACTTAATTTCATATTCAGTAATAGTGAACAGTTTCTGGGCAAATGCAAATGTCCAACATACAGTGTTCTTTAATATGAATAGCATTTTAAAGCAATGCCTGTGACTTGGATGAATTATGTTATGTGGTAAGCACTATATTTAAATATGTATTCTAAATCAGTGTTGTTGTAACACTTTATGATATCAACGTTTGATTTGCTATCCACTGTGTAATAAGTGGTCACATGACCTTTCAAATCCTTCCAGTGCAGCCTACAAATTAAAGAAGGTCCCTCAAAATCAAGTGCTACAATACTACAAAGTGCAAGGAGATAACTTTTACATGGCATGCAGTACTCATGTGTATCTGCTTGTGAGGACAACAGTTGGCAACATTTTTCACTCTCAAACTTGAAAGCTTGAAAACATAAAAAAAACATTAAATAACAAGATTTAAAAATAAACCTGGGTCCTGATGTCCTGATATGTAATTTTTTTTATAATTTGCAAATTAAGACACTGAGATGGTAGTTTAAGATGGTATTACTCAGCATGAAATGCAGTGTAAATGTAAAGACTACTTGATTCAGATTTGTTGATTCAAAGACAGCAGCTCTTTTTAAAGAAAATAATATGACACAGTAAACAGCAGTGAATGTAGGTCACACCTACTTTCAGACCTTTAACCAGGGGCCCTGTTGACCTAATTAGATTGACAGGCAATCCCTGTTGCCCTAGATGAATTAAGGGAGACACTACCACAAACTTTTGCTGATGTGGAACACATTATTGAGGAGCATATATATTATTATTATTATTACTACATAGGCCACAGGGATACATTTTAGAAAATCTCAGCACAGCTAATAATCCCCCACTAACTGTATCACCTTGAAAACCCAACGCTCATAATAATGGCACACTATAAAGAGGATGTAGACTAAACCACATACTGGAGCTGATCTGTTGACAATTATATCTCCCCCTGCTGATGACATTTTGTAGAGTGTGAGCTTGTGGAGCTGGTCTGACCACCTGGTCCTGTTCCTGACTGGATTTATCTTTAAGGTCCAGTATGTAGGATTTAGTGGCATCTAGTGGTGAAATTGCAGTTTGCATCCATTTGAATACCCCTCGCCTCACCCTCCCCTTCTAAGCATGTAGGACAAACTACAGTGGCCGTGAAACTCGCGAAAAACATGAATGGCCCTATCATAGCCAGTGTTTAGTTTGTCCGTTCTGGGCTATTGTAGAAACATGGTGGTGCAAAATGGCAACCTCTGTGGAAGGGGACCCACTCCCTATGTAGATATAAAGGGCTTATTCTAAGGTAATGATAACCAGTGTTGGGCAGTAGCGGCGCTACAAGTAGCGACGTTACTAGTTTATTTACATCTATCAATAGCGTGGTGGTAGCGTAGCTGTTTTCTGAATCAAATAGCTTTTCAGTAGCTTAGCTCTTTTATTGATCAAGTAGTGCAGTAGCATCCACACAAGCTAAAGTTACATCTCTCCAAGCATTTCGAGTAAACTTGAGCATTTCTGAAGCTCAAGCGCAGCAGAGCTTTCTGCTGTGGTCTGAAATAAAACTGCTAAGGATCAGTAAGTGACGCCTCTGTTGCAGGGAAATACAGACAGGCGACCTTGAGTTTACACATTCAGGTGATTCCTGAATAAGCTAACACAACCATTGCCAACCAACCAAATTATCACAATTCAGTGCAGTCTGCAAGCACCAGCCAGCAACTTGTCAACAGCTAACTACTAGCTAGCAACAATTTTTTCACTTTCTGTTGGCAGAAAGTGAATAATATTAAGCATGGTTGGTTTTGGAGAAGTTAGAGCAGAGAGCACAGCTTATTGGCAGTTTTATTGATTACTGAGATAGCATAGGCTTGGAATTAAGTTGATTCAATGTAAGAAAAAACGTTTCGATGTAGTAAGCTATTTTTGCCATGTTGCTGTAGCTTAGCTTGATACTTTTCTCTGGGGGTTAGTGAAGCTTCATTTAATGTAAAGTAACTGGTAGCTTAGCTCACTACAATTTCCAAGCTTGCCTAACACTGATGAAAACACAATGATTTTTATTTTCAGGTGATTATAAACTAATGAAAACATGCTTATAAATATTATATTCTATTTCTGCTAATAGCTCTTCCTAAATGTTACACACTGGACCTTTAACTCTGGCATCTGCTTCCATTTACTTATATTGTCGTTCTCAACCTTTTTGGCTTTTGACCTGTTAAAATTAAGAGCAATGTCTATTTATGACTCTTTGTCACAGGTTGCATATAACTATGAGTTGGGAATTTTTCAACCAAAGAGTGATGTTCTCTTCTCATATTGTTTCATTAGGTTTTAGAAGTAAAAACCATCCAGTAATTCAGAAGAAATTAACATAATTTGTTTAACAGAAACATGCTCTTTAAATTATTTTCTATCTTGTTAATCATTGATTTATCTTGTGTCCCCACAGGTTGGGAACCTTTGCTCTATTGTCACTTTACCAACTGAAATGCTTGCAATTGTACATACAGGTGAGCTCAATTAGTCACTGACTGGGATTGGTCCACCTCAACATGGTAATAAGATCCATTTTGAGATGGAAAAGAGGAGTAAAGGCTCCAGTTCCATTTTGCTGGGGGGTTTTTTCAGGGTCCTGGTATTGTGCATGCTGGCTCACTGTCACACCGTCATGGTTTACTGCATGGCTGGAATAACCTGTTAGGGGGCCCCAGGGCCTAAATATGCTTTTTTTCACCTACCACCCTCCATGCAATGTGAATGTACCCTGTCGCCTCCAAGTTCCCATTAAGACCAGTGCACACAGCAGACTATACAGGCAGCCTAATGTAAACCCAAAAACCAACCCATCCTCCTGTCCTGGAATAATAATACCTGCCCCATGTTTTTCCATTTATGTTAGTTTGAAGTAATTTAATTAAACACAACTTAATGTAGGAATATGCAGTATATGAGCACAATATAAACTAAAATAATTAATGTCTTAAAACTAGATTATGACACATCAGTGATAAGTAGTTAGATCAAACCTTTAAAAATGGTCATTCTGGTGGACAACATTTCAGATTTTTTACTTCAGGGTCTGGGTTAAGGTTAGGGTTATTTTCACTCCAAACTTAGCTTTTCTTACCACTCATGTTACCCGTCTGACCTTGCATTGTGTTCACCTCCCCCACCACCATGGTACTTACAGTACCAGCACACCCATGACAGCCTTTTTACTGTGAACTCAGCATGCACAGAGGATAAGCAGGCTTGCAAATTCCCTGCAGGTAACCATGCTTTCAAGGACTCCTCATCTCCAGTTTTGCTCTAGTGGATCTCCTGTTGCCCTGACTTGGCATTTAATAGTCCTTCTGTAGTTTTTACTCACACATCTCGTCCTTTTTTATTCTCAGCATGAGGTTTGCCTGTGTTCCCCATAGTCCTCAGCTCGTTAGGTTCTCAACAGGCCGCTGCCAGTTCCTAAAGGTGAGACAGTTAGTAGAGTGACACCCCTCAGTTTTCTCCTGAGATCCTTTGATCTAGCACTATCCTCAGAAACGGAACTCTCCAAACCTTTTAAACATTAATAATTGACTGATGTTCTCTGCCTCGCTCTTCTACTTTAACTGGAGTGTGTACACATTAAATGTTGATGTTCTTTGGGGTAGTGCAACACAAAGGGCAGTGTGGAAAAAATTACAAATTTTGTCATAAAACAACAGCTGGTATTTTGTTTTTTATTTTTGTTTTAAAAGGAACATTTAAGCCTTCATTTTATGGCGAATTTTTATTGTTCATGAAGTTTAGAAAACAATCTCACCACAACGTCCAGTTCGTAGCTGTTTAGGAGCTTTTGATCATATCACACAATTTTCATCAGCAGATAGAGTTCACCCAGTTGAGGTTCAAAGTTCATTCCTGATGAAGATGAAGGTCGTGTGATATGTTTAAAAGCTCCAGAACAGCTGCTAAATAGACCTTGTCGGGAGATTGTTTTCTCAACTGCTGTTTCCAAGGTCAATAAAGAACTTCATACCTTAGTATTTAAGCTAACGTGAATGAGTGGTCCTTAAACCTGCAATAACAGATTTTTTGCCTCCTTGAGGGGCAGTAGAAACAACACAATACTGACATATTAGCAACATTATCATTCATTTGGAGTCGTGTTTGTGTTCACCAGCTCTTTAGCTGCTAAATACGCCAATATGTTCACCAGCTAGTCGCAAACTTTGTCTGTCTGCTGTTTGGTGCTGAGCAGGGGTGAGAGCAGTGAGAGTGAACCAAACAGTAAATTATCTGGTTGGAAAACTAAAACAATGAGCTGAAAGACACTAAAACGCTTCTCAGAGCTGAGAGAGTCTGGTGATAATTATCTGTAGGTTCCTCACTACACTACTCCTTTTACATACAAGCATCCATGTGATCAGTTGTTAAAATAAAAATGTTTAAAGGGCTTTTGAACATCTACAATGCCATGATAACTGAGCAAACTCCATCTGCTGATGAAGATCAGTGCGATACAGATTGACACTTCCAGATCAGCTACTAAATGGAGGTGAGATTATTTTCTCAAAAGCTGTTTCCAAAATCAAGAATGAACTTCAGTGTTCACGAAATTTAAGCCAATTTCCCCTTTAATGTGGTCATGTGATATTTAGTCACATGACCACTTAAAAGAAACTTTTTGACTTTAGGCACAATCACAAATATCAACATATCTGTCAAATAAATGTTAATGGGAAAAAAAAGAAGCTATGGTATAAATTCCCTGTTAGATCGGTTCAACCAAGTGACTGCTTGTTGAGATATACTATACTAGATATTCAACTAGGATCAGCGGAGATGAGATGAATCATTTGAACTTCCCCTGACCCTACCCTAGAAATACATTATTAATTGTAGTCATAATATAGACTGAACCGCCTGACTTTATCATCACAACCGATGCCAGTCTGAGTATCATCTTAAAAGCTTTTTTTTTACATTAATTCTGTCTCTAAGCAATTAAAAAACTATAAAGAATACAAGAACCTGCGTCAGAAAAAAATGTGAAACCATAAAAACCACACAACTTGAACCAATAAAAGCACACAGGGGTCGTGTTTTGTGCTTTAATGTGTGTGTCTTCCTGTGTGTGTCTTTTGCACACTGTCATGCCTTTGGAGAGTTGACACAGACAGCGTAAAGCACACAGTGACGCACCAGACATCACAGAATAACTGCATGATAATATATTCATGACTTCCCTGCCTCAATTCTCTTCATTTATAAGTCGTTCCTGCCATTCTGTGTATATACAGAACATGTTTATTTTATTCAGTATATATTCTTAAAGAGTGTAAGTGAGAGAGAGCGTGTGTGAAATTTGTGATTATTTGTGCAGAAGCAGATTGTTCTTGTGCACTTGAGTTTGTATCATTCAGATCTATATTCCTCTTTTTAGACATTAGCTTAGTCACCAGTCATAAGCTCTAGGTTCAGCCGCATTTTAAAAACAGTTTAAAAAAAGGGTTTGTCAGAGTGAAAGTGACGCGCGCACACACACACACACACACACACACACACACAGAGGCTCAGAGCTTCTCTGGTGTTAGCTGAGGAGCTCTTTGAAATATTTAAATGCTGGGAGCGTTTTTAATGTGAGATTGATGGAATAGGGTCAGTGTCAGCGTTGCAGCTACTATAGCCGTCTCAGAGAGGACTTCACACCCAGAAAATACTGTATGATGACGCTCAACATTTTCACCAAGAACATGTTTACATCCTGGGTAACTGGCATTTTAAGATGTTTTTTATGTGACATCTGACTGGATATATGGATTGCAGAGAAGTGAAATGCTTAACAGTTTAAAACAGAGATGGATAGTAAATGGCTTTTAGGAGTAAGGAAAAGCCAGTTTTGAAGAAATTACCAATCTGTGCAAATCCTTTTACATAACACAGTCTCCCATGTTTTTTTTTCCAAAGGCAAAAATAGAAAAGGGAATTCTGATATTTCCATGTTCGCTCTTGACATTAATCTTGCAGTGAATTTGCGGTGACATCAGCAGGTCCAGAAGAACATGTTTAGTCTTTTGTTTCATCTGTTTCACATTTCTCTTGACATCCTTGCATGTAGAAATGCATTGTTTCCTATAGTTCACTATTTTCTTTACTTACACAATATTTTTCATTTAACAGCAAAAGAAATACAAATGGACATACAGTAGATAAAATGAACTCTATCTGTTCACTTTTATAGGTTATTTCCACAGTTTAAGGTCCCTTTTTATAATTTCAGACTAAACAGAAATTAAACAATTTTTACACAAACATACACTCAGCCTTAATTATGATTTCAAGTGGGCTTGTATCTTTGGGTTTTCTAGCTTAGCCCCAGGCCAAAGGTGGTCCTCTGCAAGAAAAGAGAAAAAAAAAACTACACCAGCTACATTTGTTTAGTGTGTTTTTGCTCAGGATAGGTGGAGGCCTCATGAAAACCACCAGATTTATGCTTGTCTATTCCATCCACAGTTTTCAGGGCAGAAAGGGGAGATGATGCCAGAAAAAGATTCATTAATAATGCAGCGAGAGCCTGGAGCCTCACCACTTTAACATGACGAAAAAAACAGTTGTTAGACCAGCACAATCTTCTCTTCAACTGGAATATACGATTTATCCAATCAGTGCACACAACAGTAGATGAGGTGAGATGTATTTAGCTTATTATACAAACAGGAGGCATAACCATCAACTGGATTTGGGAGAGAGAAGAAAGATCAAAAGCAGTGAGAAAGAGCTCATCACTGCAGCTTCAGAGATTTTCCTCTCAATTGGCATAGCTACGTACTGCCCTCTGTTGGCTGAATAATCAAAGAGCATTCAAAGTAATCTGTTTTGTTGTGCTTAAACAACCAAGGCTACAAGCAAAGTGAAGATTTTACTACATCACTAATAAGATTATAGTCTCAATTGGAAGCAGATGAGAAAAACTACACAGAAAATGTGTGTTTTTTGATGAAATGTCACTTTTTCCATATTTAAAGAGATACTTAATGATCATACACCACAAACAGTACATTTTAGTTAATCTCTGTGTTCTAGAGTATTTCTTACTACTGAATACTGATGTGTTTGAACATGTGATTATATGAACAAAGACTAAAGAATACCCTTTACATTAACAGAAGGAGGTAGGGAAGCTATAGTACCATTTATCTTCAGACTCTTCTTTCGTAATCCGAGATAAGTAAAATTTAATTGGAAAATTAATTTAATGGTAGTGATTAAAAATCTGAAAAAGATGAGATACTGCAAACAAGTGTCAGACCAGATGTATTGTTAAAAGGAAATTGGTATCACAAAGGTACTAACAAAGGACTAACTGTCAATTTAGTTACATTGTCCCTCATTCCAGGAAGAAACAGTATCAGTAGTAAGAACAATATGAAGTCGCCATAGGAAGTACAATACAGTAATTAATTTAGTAACACAAACACATGGCTGGATTAACCTGTTAGGGGGCCCTGGGGCCCTGACGTCCAGTCGACCGCTTTCAGTGCAATGTGTATGTACCCTGTCGCCTCCAAGTTCCCTGAAGTCCAGTGCAAACAGTGCTCCTTTGAAATACTTTTGTAGCATGTACCATGAGAGTACAATATACACTAAAATAATAAAGCTCTTCAAACTAGATTTTAACACAGGACTCCTCAGTCATGGCCACAAACTTACCTAATAATGCAGGACCTGCCTCGGTTGATGTTTGATTTTAGTGATACAGATACCCCACCAATCTTTCAAATGATCAAATTATCAAAACCAACTGACACACTGAAGGAGCCCAAATTGACTATACATAATAGAGTTGAGTATAATACAGCATGAAAGAACGCAGATTTGTCTTTTTGTTTTTTTGTGGATGGAAATTGAAAACATGAAGGATGTTACAGGAATAAACTGTCAAAACTGATGATCGGATCCCTGCCCTTTTTTGTAATTGTGAGTTAATCACAATAAGACAAGAAAATTATTGAATATTTGAATGAGTCAACATGCATGTATCTCTACAGCTCCACTAGCCTCATTCAAAACAAAGAAATTGGATGGTATTTCAAAAAACTTTAGGTTTTATTATAGGTGCAGATGGAGCTGATGTAGTCCTTTCTCTTTTGGCTGAGAATTACAAAAAACTCAAATCAAACTATTCTTATCTTTGACCAAATTGGACAGAGCGGTTTTCATGTCTTTGTCTGTTCTCATCAACCTCTATTTTTACCACAGTTTAATGTTCTTGTCAGTCTCCAGCTTGTACAAAATGGGTTTTAAAATACTCCTCATGACTTCTGTCTTTATTTTCCAGCATTGGGTATCTATCACTTTCAGAGGTGATTTCAAGAGATTACTAAATGCTGTGTGAAGTCTGGCATCTTGCTACTTTTCAAATCCTTTCACCTCATATGAACCTAAAAGCAGCCAGTGATGTTTTGGCACAGAGTTTGTCATTTTGCCATTAACATCAAAAGCCAGCCTGAGGGAATTGGTCAATCAAAGTCACTTTCTTTTTTAAAAATAACTTCGCAGGACACACTTCTAATGGCTTTTTTTAAAAGTCATTGTTATGCATGCTGTAGTTGTATTACTTTCAAGTTTCCATTTACTCTACTCTCTCTCTCTCTCTCTATATATATATATATATAGATATATATATATCTATATAGATAGATAGAGATAGATAGATAGATAGATAGATAGATAGATAGATAGATAGATAGATAGATAGATAGATTAAACTCTGTCTTAGCCACATGGAAAATTTTACTTCTAAGGTTTTTTAGTGCAGACCTGTTTTAGCTTTCTGGTGATTAACAGTCAGGAGAGCATAATACGCTTAAAATAGAGCCTATGACACACAGCAATAATAAGTTATAAGACAGCAGTTATAAAGCAGTTGGTATATTGTATGCCCAAATTAGTTCAATAAACCAGTGTTTTTTACTTTAGACTGGCATTCATGTGATGTGTCTTTCTCATTTTCTACCCTTTTTAATTTGTAACTTTTTCCACTCGATCTTTAAATCCTAAATTTACCCTGGATTACATCCTTTTAATTACTGCTTTTACCCTATATTACTGCATCCATTATGTCTTTGAGTATCTTCTTTACTTTGTCTCTCAAAATGTTTATTATTTTAAAGTGC
This sequence comes from Siniperca chuatsi, assembly GCF_020085105.1. Taxonomy (NCBI): domain Eukaryota; kingdom Metazoa; phylum Chordata; class Actinopteri; order Centrarchiformes; family Sinipercidae; genus Siniperca; species Siniperca chuatsi. Next base: position 16,324,601 of record NC_058043.1, read on the forward strand.
TATAATGTGTGATCCAGTGGTGTGGTGATAACTGTGAATATGGTAACTGCAGTACTTTTAAATAGAACAACACAGGCACCTGTCTAGAAAATGGAAACAAATTCCAGTAGAATATCCATTGAATAAAGAAAAAAGTTGCCATTTTATCAAGCAAGACTATCCCCAGGTCCTAGCTCGATTGTTCATTCACTTCTGTGTTGTCATGTTGTGTGTATTTGTTTAGGTTATGAAATGCCAATAGAGTTCTTAATGCTGCTGTTTTGTAAGTAAGAAAACGGTTCACCCTAAAATGTAGTGTGTCTGAGATATTTGTCTGAATGACATTTTTGGATTTAAGAATCCCTCTATCCAAAAAGGCCAATCTGAATATTTGTTATCACTGAACACAGAGTAAAGATGAATTATCAACACAGCTAAAAGCCAGGTTGCAGTGCAGTACATTATTAATTTCACTCAGTAGTTGGCACAACCCTAAATTCATCCATACCTAAAAATAAATCTGTAATACAGATTTGTCACCAAAAGAGGTCAGCAGAATTCTTTTTATAACGATGCAAATGGCCTAATCACCAGCGGATCATTAAAAAATAAAATGTAATTAAAGTATGATGACAATGCAGACACACATAATCTACAATGCAAGTGTTTATTTCATTTTGTCACATTGAGAATTGGTTAATCACTATTTCAATCACAATATCAAGTGTTTTGTAGAAGAGGCATCATGTTACAAGTATTTGCTTCTCTTTTAATACTTGCTGTAATACTTCCAGCACACAACAAACCAACAACCTAGCCAAGCTGATCAAAGGCAGTCAAAAACACACATCGATTGTTTCTCATATTACTGAGATTAGGATGGCAAGTATCCCTGTGATGAAAAATGTACAAAATCTCATTAAAATTGTACAGTCTGGCACTGTAATACTAGCTCAAAAGTTTTAAGGTCAACTCTATTAAGCCACTACTGAAGTTTTAGTCCAGGAAAATAGTTCACATGCTGAAATTGTTGCTGTCCAGTGAATCATCGTATAAACAGGCCTGTTTTCAGCCTTTTTATAATCCAACGGGTTTTTAAATAGTTTATCTAATTTAAGAAGTGTGAGAATTGTCTCAGTCCCCAAAGAAACACCTAATCCTTCAGTTTATTTAAATAATTCAAAATCACTAAATTTGGAGTTGTCATTGTAGTGACGAAATGCTGCAGCAGATATTTCTATTTGTTTCGTGTATCTGATGAAACCTTAAAGATCTTTTGAGAGCAATGTCCTTATGGTCTTACAATAACAGTAAACAACAAACAACCTATTCGCACACATTCACTCAGTTATGGTTTTTATAGTCTATTACAGTGTTTGTGAACAAATGTTCAGAGATACAGAAAATCTCAGACTCCTCCCTAGGGAAGATATTGCCTGTCACCCCTCCTCTCCGCTGGAAAGAGTCGCTCTCTTCTTCTTGTCTACATCAGTGGCACTTCAACCTGATGACAAAAGCTGTTTGACACTGCGTTCAGTCGGACTCGATAATCTGTGATTTTTAAATGTGTATGGTTATATTTGCTCCGGTAAGTTTCATTTCTCTACTCTTGTCATGTCTTCATTTATCTGTTCATTTTGGTCCAATTGATTTCTGCTTCTACTCACTCATTCACTACTACATTGTATGAATTGCAATACCAAGTGTGATCTTGATGTTTTTGATCCATGCCTGGTTTAACATCAATGCAGTTTGTTGAGGCAACATGTGCCACATATTTAAAAGTAAAGAAAAATCTCTTCAAAGTAGTTGACACAGAGTAAATTTCTCATTCTTAATATGAATATTGTGCAAAAGAAGTGGAAAGGTAGAATTAGTTCAGACTTGTGTATTACATCTTCACATTGAGTCTCACTGTGCTGCTCTGGCCACCCTCCAGCACACAGTAAGCAGCTCTGTTAGTTGTCTTCCGACCTTTAAATTATTCAGGTTTTGTTTTCAAACTAATTATAAAACTCAATAATCAGTCCTGTAATTTATTGATGTGTTTACATTAAGCAGTAAGCTGCATTCACTCAACTGATATTAGATATGTCAAATGTATGAATTTTCAGCAGCTGGTGATACTTTTATGACTATGTTTTGGTTTCATAGATTTTTGCCATCTGTGCTTTTGCAACATGTGGAGGATACTATGGACACCTCCAGGTTAAAGTTGACTGTGCAGACAGGAGGCAGAGTAACCTCAGCATCAACATTGATTTTGGCTATCCTTTCAGGTAAAGTAGTTGTTTGTGCTTTCTTATGCATATGTCCAACTATAACTCTGTTAACTATTTCCATAAATTGCACTACTTTATATTCATTGCACTGCTGTTCTGCCCAGTCCAATTCATTATTGTACATATCCATCAGTATACTTCTGTTTATAATAATGCCATCTGTATATAATGTCCATAGTACCATTTGTAAAAGATTTTCATATTATTGCTCTATCCTGCACTTGCTTATTGCACTTCTGGTTAGACCTAAACTGCATTTTGTTGCCTTGTACTTGTACATGTGTAATGACAATAAAGTTGAATCTAATCTAATCTAAACTAGTGACTCTTGTTTCAAATGCCCAAACATCTGAAACAGAGCAAATTCACTGCAAACTCCCATATTATACATCAATTTCCCATAGTGTCCTTACTTTTGAACTTATGAATACAAAAGTACAATTAACAAATGTGAATTGTCAAATACTATTTAATGTAATCATTTAATCTTTGACAATTAACTGGCATGTAATATATTTACATGTTTTGATTTAGATCATTTTATATCATTTTAAAACATGAATTAACAGACTAATTGACAAGGAGTGAAGATTTGATTGGACACATAAAACTATGCTTTCAGACAAACCAGACATGTCCATAGTGATCATCTCTGCATATTTCAGAAAAGATTTTAAAGCTGCACAACTCTACTCCATCATGTTGTCAGGCTCAGTGGAGAGGAGCTGATTTCTCTTAAAGCTCATCCGATTTAAGAACAGGAAGCTGGGCAGCTGAGCAGGAAGCCAGCACAATTTAAGATTCCCAAGTCTAAAATGTTTCACTGTATCATTAGATAAAACTGCCAGGAGTCCCATCAGTCAGTTAACCCCAGGTGGTCTCTTGTGATGTTACAGCACTACATCTTTCTTTGCAGCATGTACCTGCAACTCTCAGATGTAACTGATGAACTGATGAGCAACAGAAAATGGTATCTTTCTTGTCCATGTTTCATTTTGACTCCTGCAGACCTTCATGAACTCTGGACCATCTTGAACTTTGTGCTGTATAAACACCACTGATATGTTTGGAGGATGAGAAAAGAGCCACTCTATTTGTCAGCCTTGTTGCTTTTTTTGTGTGTGAAGAAAGTACTCATTTACACAGAGCTATAATAGATTATCATTAAGTTTCAGTGTGCACAGTGGAAATATAGAATGCAATCACTCATGAATAAATTGAAATTGCAGTTGGATATTACTCATCAACTCCATACAAAAAGTCAAACTGTTTTACTGTTTATTTTAAAATATTATTCCATTTCATTGGATGTTAGGATTTAATTATAATACACTGAATAGTATTTTTGTTGCCTTTCAATTCTACAGATGTTGTCAAACTAAATAACCTCCTTGTTTGACGGAATGACTTCCACATGTCAACATCTGGGAGAGTGACTGGTCACCATTAACGTTCCATTATGATGAATGGTGTATATGTGGAAGTGCTTGTTGTTGTGAACTCTCTGGTATTGTGGTGCAGCGGTGTAGCAGTGTCGTTGACCACCAGCCAAACTCCGTGCTTCAGAGTCAGTGTCAGTGATGGCCAAGTGTCTAATTAACAGTTCAACTGACTTGCCACCGGTGTCTGTGTGTTAGCTCACTGGTTACCCACTCTAGTCATGTATAAATGGCACATTAACCCAAATTGCTTCCTATAGAATTTTAGTATTTTTCACTTCTTTTGAAATTTTATATTATTTCAAATAACAGACATTTTAAATTGATACATTTGATACAGTTTTTTGGACTCAGCATCTGGACAAGAAAGATGTATGTGTGTGTGTGTGTGTTTTGCACACTGATAACAAATTGAGACAATGACTAATGACTGAAATATTTTTAGATGCATCTTAATACAGTTTGCATCTAAATATAGTTTTCCTTAATTCATAACAATGATAAGAGCAGCATATTCCAATGTTTTGCTTAACTTTCAGCAGAAGTCCTTTTCCACAGTGTGCTGTAACCAGTTGCCATTGACAACTGAATTATCTGCCAAGCATGCAAATGTCAAAACCAAGTACTATATTGTTACTTCTTGCAGTCAATTCTTTATTGTTCATTTTATAACAAGCAGATATAAACTGTGCCCCACTCCAACCTGTGGTGACCGAACCCTCCCAATACCTATGATTAAGTCAGTGTTGTCACAGTGACACGGTAATTTAACTCATTTACGTCATACAGCACGTTGGTGAAATGATCTAAGACTGAAACTAAATATTTATAACACTCCACGCACCATATGCCTAAGGAGTTTATGATTTACAGTAGCTTCCTTTTGTCACATAGAAAAGCCAAGTTGCACAACTGCTTATGTTTTTTTCACTGACAGCTTCTTCATAGATCTTCTAGAATCTGTCCCTTTGTGTGCAACACCAAATTCACAGAAGTCTCATGGGAATGAAAACACGCAGACATATTTCAATAAAATACGACAAAGTTTCTCAGCAGTGTATTTATGTTTATTGAGCTTGAATCTTCCTTTGTTAGCCATGAGAAGTGTTGTCAAAGTGCCGGTGAACAATGGGCGGCTAAATGTTTCCCACAGACTGAATTTCCTTACATGTCTTGTTTTATAACAACCTGTTTTTTTCCATTCACTGTCAACCTCCTGTTTCTGTCTTGTAGATTACAAGAAGTGCATTTCAAGGCTCCCTTATGTGAGACAAAGAGGGAAGAGATTATTTTCCTGGATGGCGACTTTTCCTCAGCTGCCCAGTTTTTCCTGACAGTGGGTGTTTTTGCTTTCCTGTACTCTCTGCTGGCAACCATTGTCTATGTCTTCTACCAGAACAAGTACCTGAAGAACAACAGAGGCCCACTTGTGGTCAGTGAGTTTATACCTTTAACAAACACTCCTCTAATGTCCTAGCGGGAATTAGATACTTTATATGACATGAAACACATTAAATTTTATCCCGTGTGTGTCTCCTTTCTATTCTTCTGTCCTGAGCAGGATTTTGTTGTTACAGTCATCTTCTCCTTCATGTGGCTGGTCAGCAGCTGTTGTTGGGCCAAAAGTCTTTCTGATATCAAGATGGCCACAAACCCAACACAGGTGCTTCTGCTCATCTCAGCCTGCAGAGCTCAGGAGAACAAATGTACAGCTACCCAGGCGCCTCTCTGGTCACGTCTTAATACATCTGCGGTAAGTATTCAGTCGACAAATGAAGCACTGAAACACAAAACTGGAGAAAACAAGCCATTTACTCCTGTCCCTCCTTCTATCTCCAGGTTTTTGGTTTTGTAAATGTTGTCCTCTGGGTTGGAAATATCTGGTTTGTCTTCAAAGAGACAGGCTGGTACAAGACAGGTCAGAGATATCCAACCAGGAGTGCTTCTGGGAAACGTGCCAGTGAAATGCGACAGCAGCTCTACAATGAGAGCAGCTTCGACCAGCCAGAGGAGAGTTTTGGTCCGCAACCCTCCCGACAAGACAGTTTCAATCAGTCAAAGGGGAATTTTGGTCAGCAGGTCCACAGACAAGATAGCTTCAAGCAGTCACACATAAGCTTGACCTTACCACATGCATATCTCGGCAAACCGGTAGTTTATGAGAATGTGGTGGATTCTCAAGGGCCGAAGGTATTTGTCAATGAGATGTGATTCTGCCCTTGGTATAATGCTGTACATGGTGAACTAGATGGGAACATGTGTTATTGGCATAAACATTTTCATTTTATGAATACATAATTAATAACTTGAGTAAGATAAAACAAAAACACTGATGGTATGTTTATAATGTAATATAATTAGTTTTTATTCTTTTTTCTCTGGATAAATTGATGTACTGGGAGTTGATGTACCTATATGGTTGGTTTTACTGCACCACAGCTTTGTCATCAGACATTATGTCCCAGCCATTAATAAGGACATGAATCATCACAAGGACAAAGGGACAAAAATCACTACAAACCAATATTTAAATAATTAATAATTATACTGGATCAATGAAAAATGTAATATTCACGTACCATAAAACAACCAGAAACGACGGGTACACAGGGGTTGCAACATAAAAACAAATTACATAAAGCTGGAGAGCACTCATCTACTTGCAGTGTACCTTTAACAGAAGCAGCCTAAAATAGAATAATGTAATACAACGGCTAACTTTAGCTCATGTAGCTTATAACTATGTTACATTTTCCCAATATAGATTTAGAGATTACATTTACTATACATATGGTGTAATACAAAGTATTTAGATGGAAGATATTGTTGATTTTGATGAGAACTTGGGATGTTATGGGATTTCCCTGTGTCTCTGTGTGACTTTCTTATTTATTGTTTTTTTATGTATAAATGTATTATTTATTACTCTTTTTAATTCCAAATACCCACAAAGCTGTTAAAATAAAATTTCAAAGACTGAATGACCAGTGATTGAGTTGCTTTAGCATGGTGTTAGGACTTGGACTTACATGCCGTTGATATTGAACTGATTTCACTTGATTTATTATTATTATTTATTGTTTTTATTTTTACCTGTAAATGTAAAACTTTTATTCCTTTTTTTGTCAAAATATTTTTTTGAAGAAGCGTTATACACTACAGTACACATTATACTATACAGTATGTTTGATAGAAAACATGTGTAGTATTAGTTCAGATATATATGTAACCAATGTGCTAGAGTTCTCTATAAATATTTAATGGTTGCTTGTATCATTTGTTCCTTTTGGCATTACTGATGGATTTCCTGATAATATAATCAATGTGGCACTCCAGTGTCTTTGTTTGTCCTTTATTTTTTTAAATGACTATTGATTTCAAATGGATAAAGAATGTTGTTTCAGTGGCACTTAAAATATGTTATTATTGTTTTAATTATGTTGTGTGCTTTTGTGTGTAAATACATGTATATTTACATTTTATTATACCTGTGTCAAGCTGAAGAATTCTCTTCTAAAAGAATAAGTTGCATAGATGCATAATTTGGATGTGGAATATGTTGAAGTGCTCATGTTGAATATAAGCCATCTTACTCATATACTTTTATTGTCACAGTCCTCTGCACTATACTGATCATTAAAATTTTAAGAAAGGAAGATAATGGCTGTAGAATTCGAACATACAGTTCAAAACATGTACAGTCATTTGAATGTGTGCGTTATGTGCTGATGATATTGAGTTCATGTCAGGTATTAAATTTAGTTTGTTGTTTTACTTGAAGTGTGTCTGAAGTGTTGCTCTGCAGACTTCATCAGTGGTTTTCAGAAACTGATATCAAAGTGAGCGTATCTGCTGTGGAGCTGTTGTTACCATGGTTTTCCTTATATGGTGAGAGCTGTCAGCCTCTTCATTTCAATGGAAAAGGGAACAGAGGAGAGGAGACGGAAAAGTGAGGAAATGCTGGAAAAGAAATGTGGTAAAACAATTTAAGAAATCCGTAATCAGTATTGACTCTTATGAAGACACCAGCATAGACATTAAAGCATGTTTCACACTGTGTATCAGGATTATCTCTACTGCAAAGGCCAAAGGGATAATCCCTCAGGGTGTCTGTTTGATCCTGACTAAGACAGTTAACATAATACTAACTAAACCTCTTACCACTCAAACCATCATACAGCCTGTATTCATGGCCCTTAATGATAATGATTGTAAATAAACTTTCTGTGCGTCGTTGATATAAAGGGGCACCAATTTTACACAGTAGGTTCAGTTCACTCGTCACGAGGAGCACTGCACAGCCTGTGAAAACAGTTGTATAATGTCTTCTGGGGCTGTGGAGAAGCTTCCCAATGTCCTAAAATAAACCTGATGATGTCATCAGTGTGATGTCATCTGAGTGTGGTAATTAAGTATTTGTTTTCATAAGTCACTTCCTTGCAAGATGTTTGACAAATCGTTCTCATTCTATGAAAAGGCCAAAATGTAACTATTTTGCTCCGGTATCTCAGTAGCAAGAATAATATGGCAACATACTTGGACACGTTTGTCACCAGTTTTGCCAAATTTGTTAAACTTTAAACTTCTCTCTCTATGTATGACACCTATTGCCTGTCTGTTTGTCCTGAAAGAGGGATTCGTCCTCTGTTACTCTTCCTGAGGTTTCTCCCCCCAAAACTGTTTTATTCTCAACATCACCTGCTGTTTAGAAGCTTCACCTGAATTTCTGTAGCGAGCTGATATCAGACAGTTGTGTAATTTTCTTAATCTGTAATAATCAGACTTATTTTCTTTTTGACTCTGTTCATTTTTCAATGAAGCTTGAAAGTCCATGCCTTGCACTACAACTATTAGTGTTGCTAAATATCCATCCATTTTCTACCGCTTGGTCCCGTTAGGGGTCGCGGGTGACTGGAGCCTATCCCAGTGACTTTGGGCCTTAGGCAGGGTACACCCTGGACAGTGGCCAACTCGTCGCAGGGCTAACACAGACACAGACAAGGACAGACAACCATTCACTCTCACATTCATTCAATACGGGCAATTTAGAGTTATCAATTAACCTACACATGCATGTCTTTGGACGGTGGGAGGAAGCCGGAGAACCCGGAGAGAACCCACGGTAACACGGGGAGGACATGCAGACTCCACCCAGAGAGATTGTGCGACGTTGGTCTGGTCCGGGAATCGATCCCACGAACCCACGATCTCCTTATTGGGAGGCAGGAGCTTTAGCCGCTCTGCCACCGTGCTGTTGCAACAAGGAGGACATCAAATCACACACATCTAAGAAAATGTCATGGATAAAACAATAAAGTCCAACACTTAATTCCATTGTGGTCCTTGATGCATTTTAACCAGTTTGTTGTAAGTAGCTTACATTTGCAAGTTTCCCAAAAGCCATAAATTGACTTTCTTTTTTAAATTATTGTAGTTATTGTGTCCCCAACAACCAAAACAAGGATATTGACAATAATAATGTGAAAGTATCATAGAGCTCATACATTATCTCATCAATATCATGGAAGTTTATCCTTTGCTTGCCTCAGCTAGCACAGCTCTTCTTCCAGACCTCCTCACAGTGAACATGAGCCTGGAAATATATCCAGTGCATGCCCCAAGTTGGTTATTAAGGCCTCTGTATGCAGCTCCTCCTATCTGATCCGAGCAATTAGAACAAAGAGAGGCGACGCTCGTCTCTGCCTGCCCCTGACAGAGACACTAAGCACATGCAGGTGTCCAGAGCAGGCTCTTTGAAGAAAATTACAGTGTATGTGCCCACAGCATGACAATTAGGGTCAGGTTATCAGCAGGAAATAAAGGGCTACATCATGAGATAGATGGCCTATCGGGTATGGGAGAAGGGTGTATTTATATGTAAATTATCGCCTGTGAGCTGTAACATGTTACTGGTGTGTAATGTTTATGGTTGATTATGCCTGTATTTCCCACCAGCAGAACGTGAAGCAGCTACGACTTTATAGAGCACAATATGGAGCATACTGTATACTGTAATGGTACAAAGACATTTTTCACTTCATTGTAGACACCTGCAGGGGGCATCATCTGCCTGTCTTATCATCTCAAAGCTCTCCAACAGGGAATCCAGCAAGATTTTGTTCTCTTTACTTTACACACATGCCAGAAATTATGTGTAACTATCCATTTACAAAATGTATATATGCTTACATATAGGGCTGCACAATTAATCGAAATATTATCAAAAACGCATTATGACCAGGTGCAATATCCAGATAAAATGTGGGACAAAACAGCATTATAAGAACTGTAGTGCTGCAGAGATAAACTGGCCTACAAATCTTGATCTCCAGATGTAAGAAAATGTGTTTGTTTGGTACAGACCCCAACAAATGTCACATCATCATGATTTTAATTGTTTTTTCAGTGAAAATGAAAATTGTGATGCAAAAATGATCATTCCCACTAATCGTGAATCATATTGCAATCAGAATATGATTTTTTTTTTTACCATATTGTGCAGCCCTACTTACATGTATACAAACCACATAGTATGGCATGCTGCAGCGCAGATGCCGTGTTAGGGTTAATGTAATGACATTGACCTCAAGTGGGTGGTATAGCATCACACCAGAAATATAGCATCCATGAGTTTGTCTATGGTCTACAGGGTTCCAGCAGCAGATGTAACATGATAAATAGTGTTAATCATGTCTTTCTACATGGACAACACAGGAGTTTTTCCATTATTTTTCCATCCAACTGTAGCCACATGAGGCCCCCTTCTTCACTTGTTCTCTTTAACTGTGAGGTGAGAAAGAACATATTAGTTGCAAACCGCAAAGGGATTTTTAAAATAGAATCTCAAGTGCAAGTAGGATTTTTTTACTATGTGTAATAACACACATAATTCTCAAACGTATGTGGTCTGTGGAGGCGTGTTTATTACCAAGCTGTATGAAACAGCTAATTATTTTGACATGTAGTTTATGCAATTTAGATGACTTCAGATAATGTCAACTTAACAGTTAGGCTTTGGGGGGTATTTGCAGGTATGAGGAAATGCTCTTACTGTCTCAGACTGGACCTTGCACATGTCATGGCTCATATAAATTTACTAAAGTTGCAGCTAGGCTGTGATCTAAAACAATACTGTATGTCATATTGTCTGTGAAAATTCTCGGTCATCCAGGACACAGGATATCAAGAAGTTCTGTTCGTCTAAATATGTCATATATTTACTTAGAAGAACCTGTACTCTGAAAGACTCACACCTAAAGATATTATACAAATTTTATACAAAAAAACCCTTAAGATACTATACTTGAAAATATGTATTTCATTCACACAGATAATTCAGTTTATTGTGACTTTAGTGACTTTTTAAAATTGTGAGATAAATTTGCAGCCCCTTAAGAAACGCATCACTTTTTTTATTTGTGTTGCTGTGGGCTGGTTTTCCAGTGCGCCATAAGAACTTGAAAAGATTAAGTTTGTATCTAATAAAGTGTTAAGATACTAAGCGTTCACATTCTGCCATCTGTCTTGCCCATTTTCATATCTCAGGAATTCTCTGTTGTTTTAAATTTGCATTCATGTTACTGTTACTGTAAATGTAACATGACTAATTGGTTGAGCAGCAGTTCCTGGAATGACCTCTGCTCTTATAATCACTTCAGAGGATTCACAAAGGATTACAACGAGGGATTACTGCGTGATATCCATGTTTGCTCAAAAGTGCATCACTGACAGAAACGTGACTTGACTGCTTTTGAGTATTTACACTAAGAGACCTTTCTCTGCCGCTTGAGAGTGACGTGCTGAGAATGTAATGAGTAGGTGACCCTTTTCATAAATTACATGTAAATGATACCACTAGAAGACCAGTAAAACATATGCTCTCCCACATAATTACAGGAAAATACCCCACATGTGATTACACATTCATCATGGCAGAAAGTGTTGTCACATTTCAGCAGGTTTATCTTGAGTTGAGGGTTGAGGTGTTTTTAGTGTCACCAAATGCTGTACAGTGAGTCACACTCACTCACTCATATGCTCTCGCACGCACGCATGGACACACAAATGCTACATGAGATAACCTCCACAGCAAAAGCCTCCACAAAAACCTCCACATTTCTTTACATATACATATTAACTGGGGAGATAGAATTCCTCAGCGTGTTTGGTCCAGAATCCGTTCGTCAAATCCATAAATCCATTTGGCAAATGGTCAAGACGTTTTTTTTCTCTGGATCTTTTTACAATCTGGAAGCAATGAGTTAGGAAAATGTCCACAGATTTGAGGATGTCATTAGGATTAAGACACAGAGGACACTTCTGTTTTGCTGGCAGAAACTGAGGTCTCATCCTCCACCATGCCGCCCATTCCAATAGTGCTCAGCATGCAGTTATGTAACTGGGAAAGAGAGCAAAGACAGCAAATTCAGAAACGAGCATGTGGTTCAGGACTGAATAAAGAAGAAGAAGCAAACACTAAAAAACTAGAAAACATATTGAACCAACCTGTTTGTTGAACAGTACGTAGATAATAGGATTATACAGAACTGAGCTCTTTGCAAAGAAGGCAGGGAGAGCTGCTGTCAGGACGGTGAAGGCAGCTTCCTTGTCCATGAAGATCCAACCGGCGAAAGTGGCATATGGTACCCAAGCTACCAGGAAGTCAAGGACCATCAAGATGCACATACGTGTCACTTCCCTCTCGGCCTTCTGGGTTGACTCTGACTCCTGCTGCTGGGCTGCGGCCTAAACAGTTTAATAAAATAAAAGATAATCAGCATGTTGTCAGTTAATTCAGTAAGGTCTACTATATAGTGGCAATTTAGTTAATGTTATGTTAATGATATATACACAGGGCAAAGAACATGCCTAAAAACTTCACTTACAGCTTTGACGGTCAGCACAAGGCTTCTGTAAGTGAAGAAGATGAGGAAGACAGGAACACAGAAGTTGATGACAAACATGTAGATGATGTATGATTCCTTGCTGTTCACTGCATGCCCTCAGGAAGGTACCTGTGTGAGGTTTAAGAAGAACAAATCATGCAGACATTTATCAACGTTTTATTAAATTAGCCATTTATCCACATCCACAGTGTCTAAGAACATCTGAATGGTTTGTTTGAGTGGTTTAGAAATATGTAAATCTTGTCAGTTTTGAAACTGAAAATTTTATAAGATTTAAATAGAATGTGTGAATTACCTGGACCAGCCAAACAGTGGGGGTCCAGCGCATGCGAATGCCATTATCCAGGTGAAAGCGACTCCAGCTGCAGCATGAGTTCCAGAGAACTTGAAGCTTCCCATGGGTTTGCAGACGACAATGTATCTTTCAACAGCCAGAACGACCAGGGACCAGAGAGCAACTTCACCTGTGGAAGCAACGTAAGAGAAGTCATTAATTCATATTGTGAAGTGTTTCTCCAAACACATTGAAGCTGCGCTGATGAAATAAACTTCTTGCTTCTTCTTTCTTGTGTGGCCATGAATCCCTCAACAGTGGGTCCAAAAATGAAGTAGCCATTAAGAGCAGATGTGATGGTGATGGTGAATCCGAAGGCGCACATGATCAGTCCGGCCACAGCCAGGTTCACCAGGATGTAGTTGAGAGGTTGCCGGAGCTTCTTGTTTTGTGCCGTTACAAATAATGTCAGACCGTTGATGGGAGTTCCAGTGCAGATCAGGATGAACATGTAGAAAGCTAGAAGCTTGTAGATCATCAGATCTACCATATAATACTGTGTGTATTCAAAAGGGCTTCTAACAACCAAAAATCACCAAAATATTTGACAATACACCAGAACAACATTTTGATTGTTGTGAGCATTTTAAGTTTGTGTGGTGAAAACCATGTCAACCCAACGGCGCAGTTAGTAAGTCACAACTTTTGGGGATACAATTGTCCAGGGTTCAAATCTTCAGACTGAAAACTCATACTTACAAACGATGTGGAAACTCAAGCATGTTTTGTGCTCTTTAATTATTCTTTAATATTTAGATTGATTTTTAAATTCATTTTTAAAAATTGTCATCTTTTACTGTGCACTAACAGTGTATGTGAATAGCTAAGTGGTTTAATAACTTGTCAGTTTGGTGTCCTTCTCAGATCCAGAGGTTGGGGTTTGAACCCAGCAGCTGGTAATTTGTTGTTCATTAAACTTACACACTGTCTCTTACTTTGCACATACAGTGTACATCATCATGTTCTGGAAAACCTCCTGCCACTAATAATGCTCAAATTTCTCACCAAACGTCTTAATTTTAGACAAATACATTTTTCCTCAACAAAATGTGAATTTGTGCTTTGAGGGTCAGATATCCTCTGCTGGTTCTGTGGTTAAACCCTGATGATGGTCAGCTTTCCCTATTAGAAACCAAGATTCTATGTTCAACACCACCTCAGGGCAGTCCTCCATATATTATTGCAATTATGTTTTATACTGTATGTTTATCATGTACCATCATCCAATTCAACTCCCTCACTCTTTAATATTTTTATTTAGCATTCAGATTGGTATGCATTTTAAAAAGTAGTCATCTTGTGCTGTCTGCTAAAAGTGTGTCTCAATAGTAAAGTGGTTTAAGATATTGCCACTTGTATCTCCCTGTCAGATTCCAAGATTGTGAGTTTGAATCCTGCTAAAGGCATGGTCACATAAAGCTGTCACATAGTTGTAGTGGATTAAAAGGTACAAATAAAAACACTCAAGTGCAAGTGCTTCAAATTTGTATTTGAGTAAATACTAGTTACACCACTAGGTTACAGTAATGCTGTAACCTTATTATGCAGTCAGTGTATGAGCTTTGTGCACCAGCTTAATTATACCTTATTGGCTCAAACAGCAGAGTAAACAACACACATTGATATCCAGTGTTAAATAAAAAACATGTTTCAGGTGGTTCTCAAAAAATGTCCTGATTGCATCTGTGTCTGTATCATGTATCTGTTGTCTGGTTCTGATCACAAATAATACATGTTTTCAAAGTTAGAGCAAACTGTAAAAAATCATACATATTGGATAAAAAAATCTAGTAGTATTAAAGTAAAGAATACTGTAATATTAGTGAAATTCGGGATTAAATCCTTCCACAAATATGTATGAGTCACAGACTCCTGGTTAATCCTCTGGCTCTTTGGGGCGCACTGGTAGCTCACCTGGTGCTGCATGTCATCTCCTCTCTCTCTCTTTCCCACATTTTATGTTTCTCTTCAGCTGTTCCTATCAAATAAAGGCAAAAAGCCCAAAAAAGTAATCTTAAAAAAATCCTCTGGCTTTATGGATACTTAATGTGAGTGTTAAGGACAGGTATGACAATCCCTGCAAAGATGGTCTGCCTGCGAGGGTCACCTCAGGACTCACAAGTTTATTGACTTCAGTCTATTGAAAAGTGTCTGTGGCTTAAAAAAATAAGATGTATTTAATATATTAGGTACAAAATTACAATAAAAATTTACAAACAAATTTATCTTATCTATCTAAAGACATTCCAAATTTCCAGGTTACCAATGTCCATTCATTTGCTGGTCAGAATAGTTTTACACATCCATTTCTCTCAAAGTAAAACAGTTTAAATCAGCCCACACATAATACAGAATAAGACAGAAAGAAGAATCTCCAGAGCTGAATAAATGTCTTTATTCTTAGGACACAGTGGAGCCGTCTGTCTTACCAGTGTACACTGCGGTTTCATCTTCTAACAATTCACTACTTCCAAAGGTACTGAGCATACATGTACAGTTATGGAAATGAAATGTGAAGAAAATTACTCTAAAGCTGTACAAATAATAATATTAAAAAATTTTAAAGCTCAATTAGTCGTATTTTTCTCATCTTACAAACAAATTACATGTTAATACTAATGTATAATCACAACATTTAACTTACTCACGTATAAATGAAAAATTAGCATTTTGTGTTTTGTCACAACAGAAAATCATACAATTGGATTGTTTTACTCCCAATGTTTATAAATACTGAATATATTTAATTCAAACATTAACAGCATCAGAAAATATGCACACTGTGCAAGTAAGTAGTTGGTGATTAGTGTGACTTCATGTATACAAAAAAAAAAGCCTGTCAGTAAATTCAGCAGTACTGGAACGTTCCAGTTTTGAATTGCGTTTAAGAAGCAACCTGTTTGTTTAAACAGCACATAGATAACAGGATTATACAGAGCTGAGCTGTTTTCAAAGAAGGTGGGGATCGTTGCTGTTGAGGCAGCAAAGGCAGCTCCCTTGTTTACGAAGATCCAACCTGTGGAAGTGGAGTTTGGAGTCCAGACAACTAGAAAGAAAGGGACCATCAAGGCGCACATACATGATGTGTCACTTCTCTCACAGCCTTCTGAGTATTGTGACTCTTGCTGCTGTGCTGCAGTCTGAAGTGTTTTAAAAGACATAATGTTTTAATGTGATGTTCAAGGCACTGTGGGAAGGACCTGATTTACACTAACATGAACCACACAATAATATACAGTATCTTTATGCACATCTACTGAATACTATATTTACTTGCTATTTACTTGCTATTGTTTCACCTTTCATGACTGCCTCTGCCAGAGATCTTAGTTATGTTTGTTGTTTTCAGTGTCTTAGATGGCAAGACATAATTATTATTCTTTTTGTTCTGTCAAGAAAATAAATTCCTTGAACACGTCTTCACTCTCCTGCCTCTAACTGCACTTTGGTCCTCACTGCCTTCTCACACCTGTGCTAATGTTTTATACAGTTGCAAAAATATGATTGATTATTGAAGCTGAGGTAAATACTGTATATTAAGGCTTTTGAAACAAGCTTGTGATAAATGGGCACATAAATAAATTATGCTTTAACTGAACTTCAACTTGACATTCAGTACAATATGTATTATACCTGGATTAGACAAGAATGTGGAGGTGACTTAAACCAGGTAAAGACAACACCAGCTCCTGCACGATCTGCAGTGAACCTGATGCTTCTCATGAGTTTACAGACAATTACGTGCTGTATCTCTCAACAGCGAGCACAAGAATGATCTTCATCTTGGATAGAGGGGAAAAGGAGATATCAACACGTATCTGACATCTGTTTATAAAACTTAGACTGTTACAGATTATCTCCTAAAATCCTCAAGATGCCTCTCTTTTTATTGATCCAAAATCTAGATTTAGACCCTAAAGTGAAACAAAGGAACCTTTGCTGTGAGAGCCCTTAGACTTTGGAGGAACGATATATACAGTAAATTAAGTTTGTAATAATTTGCATTATTAGAAGTAGTGATAGCAGTAGTTGTAGTAGTAGTAATAGTAATTGTAGTGGTATAGTATTATTGTTGTTGCTGTGTATATTTTTAGTGTAAGTAAAATCATGTAGGTTCAATAGAGAAGCATATTTAAGCAAAGCGATATTATAAATAACAAATTTCATGAGAAGCTCAAGTATGCAGAGGACATTTCTGTCATCTTCCTTTGCATTTTACCTCCTTTAATCTGTGTGGTTATGAATCCCTGGATAGCGCAGGCAGTTCGGTTGGTGTGATGGAGATGGTGAATCTGAAGCAGCTGATCATCAGTGCAACCACAGATGAGTTGACCAGGATGTAGATGAGAGGTTTCTGAAGCTTCGTGGTCCAGGAATGATGGAAGGCCATTGATGCGAATTCCAGTTCAGATCAGCACAAACGTGCAGAAATCTGCCATGAATCTACCAGATAAAACCGTGGTTACTCAAAAAGACTTCTCACACTCCCAGTCTTGTTGGACAATAGAATGTAGTTCTGTCCCTCGATACTGTTAACACATTCAACAAGTGGATGAACACTATGATCTTGTTTGTGGATGAGTGGAATCACCCGAATCTTAATTAACTTAATTAGAGTTTCTTATTTTATGAACAAGCCTCAAATTAGCTAAATAAGATTTCAGGTTGATTTAAGGCTAGTAGAAATGTGTTAATGACCTCAACACAGGATAGTGTACTAAGTACTCTGCTTAATTTGTTGGGTGTTAAGGCAGGTAATGAGGGTGACACCTGAGATACCGTCAGTGTGGTAAGGTTGAAGGGCATTATCTACTCCTGGTTTTTGTTTTTGTTTCTGGTGAGGTCAAATGATCAAAGTAATCTGTTTAATTTTCAAACATTTTAGTTAATTTAATTTGAATCACATATTTCCATGTACCATTGACAAATACAGATGTAACTTTGCCTTTATAGATAAAAATAAAACAGAAATAAAAGTAATAATAATAATAAAACTTTATTCATAGAGCACTTATCAATACAAAGTACAAACTGCTTCACAACAAGAGAAATAAAATACCACAGTGAATGATGAAATATAAAGAAATAAAATACACAAAAGCAATAAAATAAACAGCCAGTTCAGGTAAAATCAGGATATGCTTTCCAATAAAAATGTGTTTTGAGAAGAGACTTAAACGAAAACACTGACTCAGACAACCTAATTTCTTCAGGCAAGTTGTTCCAGAGCCTCGGGGCCCTGATGGCAAAAGCTCTGTCCCCCTTAGTTTTCATGCTGGACTCAGGAACAGACAGGAGACCCCTGCCCAAAGATCTCAAACTACGTAAAGGTTCATAAGGGATTACAAGATCTAAAATTTAGTCTGGAGCCAGGCCATGGAGAGCCTTAAAAGTAATCAATGAGATCTTAAAATCAATCCTAAAACAAACAGGGAGCCAATGTAAAGAGGCTAAAACAGGTGTGATGTGATCGTACCTCTTGGTCCTGGTTAACAGCCTAGCAGCTGAGTTTTGTACAGTCTGCAGTCGATTCAAAGTTTTTTGATTAAGACAAGTGAACAGACTGTTACAATAATCAAGGCGTGAGGAGATAAAAGCATGTACAACAGTTTCTGCATCATAAGATTTAGAATAGATTGGGTTTTTGCAATATTTCTGAGGTGATTGGACAAGTTTAGTGATATGTTGCTAAAAACATAAATTGCTATCAAACAGGACACCAAGATTTTTTGCAACAGGCTTGACATGTTGTGACAGGTTACCAGTAGATGACAGTATTTGTTTAGTGATGTGTTGGGGCCCAATAATAAGGATTTTAGTTTTATTTGAGTTGAGCTGAAGAAAATGTATCGACATCCAATGTTTTATGTCAGACAGGCAGTCCTGCAGAGAACTCGGCGTACTAAGGTCAGTGGGCTTGACAGGGAGGTACAACTGTGTGTCATCCGCATATCAATGAAAAGAAATACCATGTCTGCAGATGACATCACCCAAGGGAAGCATGTATAAGGAGAACAGTATTGGTCCCAGAATTTAACCTTGAGTCACACCATACTTGATATGGGAGAAGGATGACATGAAGTTACTAATGCTGACACAGAATTTCCTATTGGACAGATAAGATGAGAACTAGTCTAATGCAGTGCCAGTTATGCCCACCCAGTGCCTCAGTCTATCTAAAAGAATGCCATGATCAATTGTGTCAAAGGCAGCACTCAAGTCCAGCAGCACAAGAATTGAGCACATGCCTGCGTCTGCACTCATCAAAAGGTCATCACTGACCCTGAGAAGGGCTGTTTCAGTGCTGTGGTGCTGACAAAAGCCAGATTAGAACCCATCAAAGGTATTATTGTTTTCCACAGTGGCAAGAAGCTGCTAAGATACAACTGTAAGTAAAGTTTCCTTCTATGAAGTATAACTTAGATACATGCTGCGTATCTAGACACATTTGTCACATTTTTTTCTTTTTCTATCAGTCGTAGCATGAGTCTTTGTCAGTCAGAATTACCAGATGCCAAACATTAAACTAATAATAATAATATAAACTAATAATTTTAAGCGCCTTTCAGGTAACTCAAGGGCACTTATAATATAGAAAAAAAGCAAAAAACAACATTAATCAAGCACAAACCTACAATCAACAAGCAAAAAACTTCATGAAACTGGATGTACAGAGCATCACAAGCAGCTTTTACTTTCTTGTGAATTCAAAATTCAAACATCTGTTGAATTTTCACTGACATTCTTCATGGTGAACATTTTGATTTACATAGTCGCACATACAACAGCAACAGAAGTTACAGTTCAATAGTTAACAGTGGACTAAGAATTGTATTGCATCTGCAGCTACTATGTGGTCCAATCATTATTTGTCTTCAGAGCCTTCTTTGACTTCCCTTGACTTGAATGGGCTCTATGTTCTGGGCCATTGTTAGCGTTAGTCTGCTTTAAGGAAGATAACAAATTAGATAAGTCTATAGCAGACACTTACTTTCCAACCTGTGACAGTAAGCGTTTGCTACATCCCAGCCAGGACACTACAGGTGAGACACTGAGGTTAATGCAATTAAGATAATGACACCTGCAGTTCCTCCATATGGAGACAGACACTGACAGTTAAAATGTTACATTGCTGGTCAGGCCTAAAAAAGTAAACCCCTAAACATTCAACACAATGTAATTAAGCAATCAAGAAAAGAAAGTATGGAAAGACAGTAGCTTTCCCGCCTAAATTATTGAAAGTGGGGTAAAGAGAAAACTGTTTACTAGAATAGTGATAGAGAGGGGGATTTTCACCTTCAAGAACACATGCAACATGACAAGAATGTATGCACGTGTGCTTTGAGTGTTTATAATAACCTTACTGTAGAAAACATCCTAAAAGCTGTTGAACATAATATATATTCTTTAATCAGGATTAAAAGAATTCCTCCGGATCTGGAAAATGGAGCAAATTACTTTGAGCTCTAATCTCTCTAGCCGGTGTTAAGATTAACAGTCCTGTAATCCAATTTTGGCAATTTGATGACAGAGTTAGTGGTGAGGTATAAAAATCTCACTGCGCAACTCTGACTCTTGTGTCCATCAGCACTTCAGGGTTCTTCAGGCGAATAGGTTCAACAGAACAACAGACTAGTGAAGATGGTTTGGGACGGAGGAATCGAGCCCAATGGCACAGAGGGCAAGAACTTCTACATCCCCATGTCCAACAGGACTGGGGTTGTTAGAAGCCCTTTTGAATACACACAGTATTATATGGTAGATCCGATGATCTACAAACTTCTAGCTTTCTACATGTTCTTCCTGATCTGCACTGGAACTCCCATCAACGGTCTGACATTATTTGTAACGGCACAGAACAAGAAGCTCCGGCAACCTCTCAACTACATCCTGGTGAACCTGGCTGTGGCCGGACTGATCATGTGCGCCTTCGGATTCACCATCACCATCACATCTGCTCTTAATGGCTACTTCATTCTTGGACCCACTGCCTGCGCTGTTGAGGGATTCATGGCCACACTTGGAGGTATAAAGTCAACTTGATTCTTTCATACTACTTGAACAGCTTATAAAAATTCCTCAGTGCATTCACAACAGAGCAGTTAACATGTAGCAGGTAACATGACATGCCATTTGTAAAACCTGACAATGACCAAAATATACTGAACATAAATTGGACATTTAGCTTACTTCTTAAACATCCAACAACCTAAAAGTCAATTTGTGAAGCTCTAAGATGCCTTTTCTCTTTGCAGGTGAAGTTGCTCTCTGGTCCCTGGTCGTCCTGGCTGTTGAAAGATACATCGTCGTCTGCAAACCCATGGGAAGCTTCAAGTTCTCTGGAACTCATGCTGCAGCTGGAGTCGCTTTCACCTGGATAATGGCCTTTGCATGCGCTGGACCCCCACTGTTTGGCTGGTCCAGGTACAATTTGTATTTGTATTTGTCACTTTACTTACAATAAATATGACTTTAAATCGATACAACCTGACAGCAAACTCAAACAAACCATCCAGAAAATGACAAGCATAGTCATGGTCGATATTGTAATTGCAGAACTAGTTATATGGCTAAAGTCTTAATGATTTTTGCAGTAATTGCTCTTCTTAAACCTCACACAGGTACCTTCCTGAGGGCATGCAGTGCTCCTGTGGACCCGACTACTACACTCTGGCCCCAGGCTACAACAATGAATCATACGTCATCTACATGTTTGTCGTCCACTTCTTTGTTCCCGTCTTCATCATTTTCTTCACTTACGGAAGCCTTGTGCTGACCGTCAAAGCTGTAAGTGAAGTTTACGTTCATGAAATGTTTAACTTATAGCCAAACCTCAAAGAAATATAATTATTCTATAGTTGCTTTTCAATTAAAGCTTTGCAAAACTGTCTGTGCTGTGAATTCTGATTATGTTTTCTGGTCACAAACTCTTTAGGCCGCAGCCCAGCAGCAGGAGTCAGAGTCAACCCAGAAGGCCGAGAGGGAAGTGACACGTATGTGCATCTTGATGGTCCTTGGCTTCCTGGTAGCTTGGGTACCATATGCCACTTTCGCCGGTTGGATCTTCATGAACAAGGGAGCTGCCTTCACCGCCCTGACAGCAGCTCTCCCTGCCTTCTTTGCAAAGAGCTCAGCTCTGTATAATCCTATTATCTACGTGCTGTTTAACAAACAGGTTGGTTTATATGAAAATTATTTACCTTCATTTTTCAGTATTTAACCCACCATGATGTACCTTACATGCTTGTTATTTCAACGTCCTTTTTGATTTTTTTCAGTTCCGTAACTGCATGCTGAGCACAATTGGAATGGGCGGCATGGTGGACGATGAGACCTCAGTTTCTGCCAGCAAAACAGAAGTGTCCTCTGTCTCTTAAATTTAGAGACCTTTTCATATACCTGGACATTTTCCTTTCTGCTGTCTCTTTGATCTGGAATAATCCTCGATGTGGACTGAGTGAAATTCAGGGACGTCTGAATTACTTGACCAGTGATGAACGGCTCCAGGAACAAACTCATGAACTCATCTTTTATGTGAAGGATGTTGGAAAGTGTTTGTCATATCGATGCGAATTCAAAATCATTACAAATAATGGTAAGATCTGTGAACACATGTATGTGGATGCTCACTTTTACTCCCCTTTCTGTCAGAGGCACAGTTGTCCCTGAAATGTTTCTGCTATTTAGCACCATTGAATCTACATAGCATCCTTAAAGAAGATATGGTTTGAATGGCACAATATTTCCTTTTTTTCTTACATCAGTGGGAACACATTTTGTACTCTATTTTCAAAATGAGCAACTATATACAATGTAAAACTTTTTGTCACTTGCTGTTTGTCATCATGAATTGTAAACACTGTATATATATAAAAAATAGCATAGATAAATAAATGCATGCATGAAAATGTGTTGTCATATTGAGTTCATTTCAAACAACAGACTTTAAAGACTTGCTCTCAATACTATAAAGTTGGGACCTCAAAAGGTGTTTATTCATGAGACACACATTGAACTTTCTTTTAATTTATCAGGATTTTAATTGGTTTAATGAAACTCACAGAGAAGCTTGTGTTTCTCTTGGACATGTTGTTCAGCACTAAACTGGCTGACCAAATGTTCCATATCTAAGTCTTAATATGGCATAATACCTTCCTCTGCCTGTCTGTAGAGGGCAACAGCGCCCACTGGAAGCAGCATAGGATCATGTCATCAGGGTTACCTGGGGTGCATCCCAAGTCTCAATTTAGCTTAACAATAGTAAGAAATGTATAACTATGGTCAGAAAAGATACAATATGTTAAACAAAAATGTGTGTTGTTAAC
The DNA here is from genome assembly GCF_020085105.1 of Siniperca chuatsi. NCBI lineage: Eukaryota > Metazoa > Chordata > Actinopteri > Centrarchiformes > Sinipercidae > Siniperca > Siniperca chuatsi. The sequence continues at coordinate 16,347,866 of NC_058043.1, forward strand.
CTGTTTTTGTAGTACATTCAGCATGACAAGTTATTTTGATGTAATATTTTGTGTATAAAACACTGGTTTAATTACATTTTCAAACCTAAATAGTTTTATGCTAAATGCCTTTAATGCATGCATTTAGAAAAGAAAATAAGTAAGACTAAAACCACATCAAATATATAGTTAAAATGTACAATCACAAATGTTCGAGTCAAATATCTTTATTTTAACACTGGCCCACATTTTACTGAATACCACCTAGAATTTTTTTTTAAATGGTAGAATTGTAATTCTAGTGATGATATTAATGAATTAATAATAATAGGAATGACAGCTATAGGAAAAATAATGTCAGGATTAGTAACAGAGCCAATGACAACAACTGTAGTAGCAGTTGTCGAGCAGGAACACAAGAGCAGAAATACCTGTTGAAAGCAACAGAAGGAGAGAGGAGAGAAACGAGAAAAACTACAGGAGAGAGAAGATGTTGAGTTAGTAACATGCATTAATGGGATAAAAATGCATACAGATGGAGAGGGAGAGGAGAGAGGAAAGAGGTGCCACAAGTAACCCTGCATCCTGGGAGTGCAGTGTTCTAGTCGGGAAATAAGGTATTATGAAATCTTTAAGATACGATGGTGCCAGACCATTAAGAGCTTTGTAGGTGAGGAGAAGGATTTTAAATTCTATTCTAAATTTTACAGGGAGCCAGTGCAGAGAAGCTAATATTGGATAAATATGATCTCTTTTCCTAGTTTTTGTCAGTACACATGCTGCAGCATTCTGAATCAACTGGAGAGTCTTAAGGGACTTATTCGGGCAGTCGGATAATGAGGAATTGCAATAGTCCAGCCTAGAAGTAACAAATGCATGCACTAATCATTTTGAGACAGGATGTGCCTGATTTTTGCAATATTATATAGGTGAAAAAAGGCAGTCCTTGAAGTTTGTTTCATGTGGGAGTTAATGGATAAATCCTGATCAAAGATAACTCTGAGGTTCCTTACAGTTCTGCTGGAGGCCAGGGCAATGCCATCTAGAGTAACTATATCTTTAGATAATGTGTCTCGGAGGTGTTTGGGGCCAAGTACAATAACTTCAGTTTTGTCTGAGTTTAACATCAGAAAGTTGCAGGTCATCCAGGTCTTTATGTCCTTAAGGCATGCTTGAAGTTTAGTTAACTGGTTAGTTTCATCTGGCTTGATCGATAGATATAATTGGGTATCATCTGCATAACAATGAAAGTTTATGGAGTGTTTCCTAATAATATTGCCTTGAGGAAGCATATATAAGGTGAATAGAATCGGTCCAAGCATAGAGCCTTGTGGAACTAACTTGTGACTAACTTTGCCGTGCATGGAGGACTCACTGTTAACATGTACAAACTGAGATCGATGTGATAGACAGGATTTAGCACACAAGTCCCCAGGGGAAAATGGTAGTGACTACATTAAGCCAAGGGATGGTGTCTTGTATGTATAGGCTAAACCACTCCTGCCCATCACACCTGACTTACTTTTGTTTGTGATGATTTACAAATGATTCTTTGTTGTTTAGTTTGTAGACCATTTGTCGCACCATTTAACATTAGAAAAGTTATTAGCTTAACTGTTTGACATCCACCTTCGTCTCATTTAACTTCTCATTTAATTCTTTATTATAGTCTCATATACGTATTTGTAATACACATTCTAAGAGACAAGAGTCTTCTGCACCTCTTTTTATAAAATATTCACTGCTAGATAAGGTAACTGTTTTAAAACATGCTTGTTTATGTTTTACCATGGTGAAGGAAGTATTCAGATCCTTTAATTCAGTAAAAGTACTAATAACACACTGTAAAAATACTCTATTACAAGTAAAAATTCTACATTGAAACAGTTAATTCACTAAAAGTGTGAAGGTATAATCAGGAAAATGTATGTAAAGTATTAAAAGTTATTGTTATACTGATATATATTATATCATTAGATTATTATTACTCATGCATTCATGTAAAAGCAGGATTTTACTACTGTAGTTGGTTGAGGTGGAGCTCATTTTCAGCTATTTTGTATTGAACTGCAACTAATGATTATTTTCATTATGGATTAATCTGCTGATTATTTTCTGCATTAATCGATTGATTGTTTGGTTTGTAAAAATTCTGAAAATAGTGAGAAATGTCGTCACAATGACCCAGAGCCTAAAGTGACACCTTAATGTTTGTTTTGTCCAACCAACAGTCCAAGCCTCAATATTATTAACAATACATTAAAATTATTAAAATCATTAAAAGTAAAAGCAGCAAATCTTCACATTTGAGAAGCTGGAAACATGAAATGTTTTTACATGAAAAATTACTTATATATAGCTGCCAAATAATTTTCTATTGATCGACTAATTAATCAACTTATTGTTCCAGCTGCACTTGTATAAACTGCTGGGCAGTTTAACTTATAACAAAACATCAGAATTTATAAGCTCTTCATGTGTTTTGTGTGTAAAAATCTTAAATTGTAAAGTAACTAGTAAGTAAAACTGTCAGATAAATGTAGTGAAGTAAAAAGTACAATATTTCCTTCTGAGATGTGGTGGACTAGAAGTAGAAAGTGTCACGAAAAGAAATGATTTAAGTAAAGTATATTTATACTTAAGTACAGTACTTGAATAATGTACATTCCACCACTGGTTTTAAATACATGAACTGCAAACATGATAATGCTTGTCTGTCTGTTTTGTGTATATATGTTTCCACTTACTTGTGGTTCAGAAGAGGCTTTGAGAAAGATCCACCTGAACCTCTTTAGAAAATATTCACTGTTGTCTAGGTCAATGTTTTTAAAACCTGCTTGTTTATGTTTAAATACATGAATTTCAAGAAAGATCTTTTCACACTTTTAATATTTTATATACTCAAATACTCTTATGGGGATGTTGGATATGTCACAATCACTTACATGTTGGGACATCTTTTCACTTTATGACCTACCCGTGCTCTACACCTGTTTACCCATGGGAATCGATCTTTTGTAAGAAAATCACACTCCTACTCCAAAATTAATCTGAAATATATATAAATGAAAAAGGAATTCTCCAAGTACCATAGACAATTGATAAGATTTATTGGAGATGAAAGATAAAATTGGGAAAAAACATTAAGCATGTACATAAGAGGTCCATGAAGATGGTTTATGTATACTGAAAAGTTTGTTCTTGGGTTCATCATTCCTTTCATTTCCCATATTTCCCTCACTTACTTGTGGTTCAGAAGAGGCTTTTGAGAAAGATCCGCCTGAACCACTTATTTAAAAAGATAAATGTTTTTCAAACATGCTTATTTATGTTAAAATACATGAATTGGTGGCACATCACACCATGCATAAGTCCTCACACCTGTACAAAATATTTACAATTTTTTTTCTTTCTTTCTACACAAATTCTTAGAATGGCCCTATAAACAGGAGAGGTTTGAAATATTTGAGTTCATCAGGTCGTACTGATCTGGGCAAAGGTGCGCAGACGCCGGGGTCCTTATCAGAATCAGAAATACTTTATTGATCCTGAGGGGAAACTCTTTATTACAGCTGCTTATCAGCCTCAGGAGTCTGCTCATATATTAGGGTGTCAAAAAGTTTTCTTTTGAGACCTTCATAGCGCTCGTAGGTCTTATACCATCTGAATGATGTATCGATACGTGAGAAAACATCAAGAGCTCTCCCTTTTGTATGGGTGTCACGCAGGAAAACACAACACAAGGGAATAGGACCCCAACGCAGACTTAGAGGCAGATCAGATGCAGTTCAGTAATTTATTACAAGGGAGAGGCTTACACAGATAGTCAGGCAGGCAGAGGTCCAAATCGGGAAAGCAGTCCAAGACAGGTAAACAAATCAGACAAGGAGCAAGCAAGGTACAAAATACAAAATCCACGCAAGGTCAAAAAGGAACAGAAGAAAAGACCAAGCTGAACATCTGGTACTCCACATGTACTACAAATACCAATGCAAATGACAAACTGACACCAAACAAAGGAAAAACTCGGACTAAATACACTTAGGTAGGGGAGACAACAAGACACAGGTGCAATTAATTAGGGAGGGACAAACAATTAAAACTGGAGGGAAAATTAAACAACGACAGGAAGTAAAACAACAAGACACACAAGGAGAGGAGAACACTTCAAAACAGTTTTTGTCACAGACACACTCACAAATGAAGAATGTGCACAGTAAAATGCTGTCAATGCTTCTGAGATTAATGTCCATTTGTTGCAGAAAAGATCTTTAACTTGTGTTCAGTTTCTTATTTCCAGGCCACCAAGAATCCCGACACCATCAGGATGCACATGCGTGTTATCTCCTTCTCAGCTTTCTGGGTGGATGCTGAGTCCTGCTGCATTGAACAGAAGAGCAGGAAGCAGGACAGCAAGACCTGCAACAAGTCTCAGTACAATGTGGAGCACAGTTCTGTTCAGTGAATTACAAAGTCTTAGTTGGAAGCAAAATTCTTTCACTAAACCGAAGATTTATTTGGGTTTTGGACTGTATTTTATTTTTATTTTTTTTTACTATTTTCTAATTCATTAGTTCACTATTTTCTTTTTAGGCAAAATTATTAATTGATTCACTGAAAAAATAATTGGCAGCTTTGGCAGATTAATCAATAATTAGTTGCAGCTCTAAACCACGATCTACCACAGTGTATCACCAAGGGCAAGCCAATCATATGCTAATCAGGTACTTAACAGTGATGAGGGAGGTGCAGCCAGAAAACAATAGGCCTGATTACTGGGCCATCATGGAATCAAAAGAAGGGCAGTTTCAGGTGAAACTAGGCAGGATAAACAGCAGACACTCAGGAAGACTCTTCCCAGAGAGCAGGGCTTAAGCAACACAGATTAGCTTAAATTTCTCAGTTCTTAGACCATTTCCACAATTGAGAATGACTTCCGGATGGGAGCCAAAACGTCTTGATTCTGAAAGCAGTGTCCAGATGACTACGACTGAAACCTTTTCTACGATGGAACACTCCTGGACGAATGAGGGACTACACCGTCTGCAGCTTTAAAAGTTATCATGGGTTTACTATGGTGGGTTGGGAGTAAGAAAAAAAGTAACATATGTCAGTCCCCAGAAAAACGCACACCAGTAGTAGTAGTAGGGTAAGCAGTTTCACAATTCCTATGAACTTTTTTTTTTTTTTTTTTTTTTTTTTACATTCGAGCAATGTCAGTAGTTCACTTAAAAGCTTTGCAAATACAAAGGAAGCTGCAAGGAAAATTTAGTTTACATTTATCAATATTACAACTAACATAAATATAACAATATTATAAAATAGTAATATTAATTAATCTGAAAAGGGACAAAAAATACTATTAAAATGATAATGGGGTAGGTATTAAATACAAAGTACAGGTGAGTTAAATGTGGCATGATAGAGGGAGGGGCAACTAAAAAGGCCTTGTCACCCCACATAGACTAGTATAGTACTGTTTATAGTATAGTACAGTTAAGAAAATAAAACTTACAGCTTTGACGGCACAAGGCTTCCATAAGTAAAGAAGATGGTGCCAATTGGGATAAAGAAGTGGCAGATGAACATGTACATGACACATGATTCATTGTTGAACCCTGGAGCCAGAGTGTAGTAGTCGGGTCCACAAGAGCACTGCAGACCCTCAGGAATGTACCTGTGTGAGAATAGAGTGGGACAGCAGAGAAAATCATTCAGTAATGTGCAATGAATGAGCTCTGGGAAGGAAACAGTCTGTAGAGTTTTAGTGTGCAAATGTACTCCACTACACAAGCTCAATCAGTTTTTTAAAATTATTTGCATGTGTAAAAGTAGTTTTAAAATAGAAAATATAGCCGCAAGCGGCAGTTCCGGGGTTCAAGCCAATACAGATCGTTAGAAGTTTAAAGCTTTTGATCTGGACCTGGTCAAATGTGGCCTGGACGTGAAAAAGCAGTGAAATCTCCCTTTTTTACATTTTCACAAATAGAATGAAGAAAACAAACAATTTCTGATTCATAGTCTGATTCGTGTTTTGCCACGCACATTTGCCCTTGTAGCGCCCCCTAGTGGTCGTTTTGAAGGAAACTTTCAGGGCATGTTTCAAGTTCTTCTGTGGACATATCCTGGAAGTTTTGTGATGATTGGCCCAACAGTTGTTGACTTTGGTCTATTTATGAGCTGAGCCACGCCCCTTTTGAAGTTCATTGGTCAATATCTTGAAAACTAAATAAAGACTTTTCACTTTCACTCATTTTGGATGCAGGAAAACTTTTCAGCTACACTTTTCTTGCCTTTACTGTATTTTCATTTCCAATTTTATTCAGTACAAATTCTGATTCTCACATGTGTGTTGTAACTATAGCTGCACCCCTGCCCATTTCACCAGCTGTAGAATCATGACTGAAGCAACAGATTTGGATGAGGCTAAACATCCCTGGTCTCACTTCTTTTTACTCTGTAGGAAAATCACTTTTAGACAGAACAAGCATTCATACTGTACCACACTGTACTGGGCTGCAGTTGAAATCTTGATTGACAGCAGAACATCAGAGGGCTACTTTTGTTTTAATTACCATCTGTTCAGACTGTGCTTACAGCTACACCTTCAACACAATATTGTACTGTACATTAAAATATTTAGCTATTCCTGCTTTCTCTCTTAATGCAATTATCCAAGTGATACTGCTCACAGTGTGAAGTGCTGTGGTGGAACTACATTTACTGTATTCAAGTACTGTACTCAAGTACAGTTCTGAGGTACAGCACATACAGTGGTGTGCAAAAGTGTTTGCCCCCCTCCTGATTTCTAATTTTTTTGTCATATGTTTGTCACACTTAAATATTTCAGATCATCTCACAAATTTAAATATTAGTCAAAGAGAACACAAGTAAACACAAAATGCAGTTTTTAAATGAAGATTGTTATTATTAAGGAAAACAAAATCCTAACCTACATGCCCCTGTGTGAAAAAGGGATTGCCCCCTAAACCTAATAACTGGTTGGGCCACCCTTAGCAGCAACAACTGCAATCAAGCGTTTGCGACAACTTGCAACGAGTCTTTTACAGCGCTGTGGAGGAATTTTGGCCCACTCATCTTTGCAGAATTGTTGTAATTCAGCCACATTGGAGGGTTTTCGAGCATGAACTGCCTTTTTAAGGTGATGTCGCAGCATCTCAAAAGGATTCAGGTCAATTACTTTCATTACCGGGCTGTGCTTTGCAAGAGCAAAAGAAGTAATACCTCACACTTCCTTTCACCTCCCGACCATCCCCACCTTAATTACCACCACAGCTGAAGTCAGCAGGAAACAACTACATAAGCAGTTTAAAACACAGAATGGTAGTTGTAAGAGTAAATGTTGGCCTTAATGCATTTAAGTATTATGTATTCTGCCCTGGAGCTGCTTACATTTGTTGTTCCGTGCTATTCCTTCATTTATTTATTAACATTGTGACTGTTTATTCTTATTCAGAGTATGAGATGACTGGAGTCTGTTCAAATCTGCATTTGGTGGACAAGAAAGGGGCAAGAAATGCTTATTTCTTTGTGCCTTTCAGGGCATCTGTTGATAAGTAGGTTTAGTTTCATTTAAGCCCACCTGCCTTTTGTGTTGCTGGCATGTTTGGACTGTGGGAGTAAGCTTTAACCATGACCATGATCTTTCCTTAACATTCACCAAGTAGTTTGAGTTGCGGCCATTTGGGTCTTTTCTGAAGGCAGTGATAAACACTTAACTTGGGTAAACCCAGAGTAAACTGACACAAAAGCAGGAAGATCACACAATCCTTGAACGTTATACAGTTGAACACAAATTACAGTGAATATCATTTTACCCTATTTTATTTTTTACTTAACTGTTTATTATTTTACTTCCTTTCTTTTTAAATGTGTGCCTTTTCTTTTTTGTTTTTTAAAACATTCCCCTTGTATTTGTTAGTGTATGTATGTATGTATGTTCACATCAGTGTGTAGTTGTTGTAGAAAGAGCTATTCATTTGCTTTTCATTTGAGTTTCGATGCAAAAATACAATTTTTACAAGAGTTAAAATAGTTCTGGCTGAAGTGTTTGCTTTTTCCAGAAGTGTGTGTGTGTGTGTGTGTGTGTGTGTGTGTGTGTGTGTGTGTGTGTGTTCCTGTGGGTTTTGTGTGTTAAGTTGTATGTAATGAGCCATACTATCATTCTGTTTTGTGAAATGTCATGTTTTTGTGAAATGTTGTGTTTTGACCCTCAGGGCTACCGTAGATCTGTGGGGTTTAAAAAATAAGAATCAGCAAACAGTATATAGTGTTTGATGGCTACATACAAAAACTCAGTACTCTCTAATGATACAAAAAGACTGACGCTAAAGCTCAGAGGTTCCTGGAAGAAAGTCAGCATCTTCACCAGATGATCATGCACAAGACATGGAAGTAAAGGGGCAGCGATGTTCCTGTATTGCAACATAGAGCTGGTTATCTCCTATTATAGTCCAGTATTACAAGGATAAATGTGAAGAGTGGGCTATTAGTTTAGTCTAACGTGCAGGTATATTAGTTATATTCATTGTTAGAGCCTGTGAACGCCCGGCACAAAATCATTCCAAACTCCAACAGATGTGTTATTAACAAAATGTATACATTTAAAAAACATATTGCTGAAAAATGACATGGTGATGTACAAATCAGTATGCAGTGGCAACAGTCATTGTTCACGTCCGTCTCTTTGCTTCACTCCTCACTACATCGTGTGTAGTTCCTGCAGGTCTGTGTGATAATTGAGACTGGGTTAATCCAATTATTGTGAGGTCTAATTTGTTGACTACTGCGGAAGATAATGGGGATTGCGTTCTTCTTTAATTAGACAAGCCAGAACCTATTATCTCAATATTGTTGGCTTGCTGGTAAAAAGTCACCAGGCTCTCTGGTTTTAATTAATAGGCGTTGATCAACAATCCCAGATATTTCATGAAAAAACACAAGCAGGCTGGACCTGAGTTTCCTTTTGATGCTAAAGGTAATGACTATAGCTAAAAACAGTGATAATTATATAATATAATCCTAAACCCTGTGTATGATAAAGTTTACCCTTTTTGTCACTCCAGCCCAAGTCACCCCCCTGCCTGACTGGATTCGATTGTTTTCCTGTCGTTGCTCTTTTCATCTAGTTTTCAAACTGAAAAAAAAGGCAGCTATCCACCAATATCAGTTTCTGTATACATTTGAGATGTGAAATAGGCTATGCAAGCGCAGAATCACACTTCACTTTATATGGTATATTTGCTTAAATACTTGCAAAGGGGTTCAGAAGTTTAGAGAGGTGACGAGTCAGGCTCTCTGTCCAGTTGTTGCGAACTGGTCAATACATATCTGACTGGGTTGAATCAGTGCTTAAGTACTTGTTTCCAGACTCAAATCTTGAAGGAAAAACATGCTGCTGAGATGTAGTTTAATGGTTTCTGGTAACTCTTACCAAATGTCTAATCAAATTGTATAAAGTACAGTAATTGCTCGTAGCCTGCATTATTGCCTTGAGAAAGAAAATACAGTGTCATGCTACCAATTAACTGATAGATTAATTCATTTTTACAGCTCTTCTTTACAGCATTCAATCCTGCAAGTATTTTAACATCTGCCCGTTCATTTGAGAGTTAAGCAGGTTGTTCAGTTGGATATACATAAAATATTCTGTCCATTCCCACAGTGTGTGTGGAGCCATCTTTGACTTATTGAAACTAAACAGAAACTTTTGGCTGCCTCACACTGCAGGCGCCCTAATACCAATTTAAACAAACTAGATTACTGGCTGGAGCCATTCTGGCTTGTAATGAACAATGCTTGGCAATAAAGAGAGCTTATTTCATTAGAGATTCAAAATCTCATTATGTTAAACTTTGAGGATAAAGCCCTGCGACTGATAGAACCACTTTATGTTCCCCTAAATCCATGAACCTTAGTTTGGGCCCTTGGCATACAGTAGCAACTAGTGGCCTATTTGTGAATGAAACCATTGGACTATATAACTTTCTTCACAAGCACGAATGTACATGCCGTGTACATACATGCATTGTTTAGTTAGAACTTAATACTTTAATCAAATACTGTTGCAGTTATTGTGCGCTAAGTACAACTAATTTAAACTTCCAAATACTGTTGACAACAGTACTGATTCAAATGTTTGGAGAAGTTTCAAAATTAGAAGAAAATTATTTAATTATGAAATTAGAGTTAATTGGATCATTTTGATTAGTTATATGTGGTAACAGTTACTAAATTATTTATTTCATCAGTATAAACATGAGTATATAATGTCATAATGTAGTACAATGGAATCAAATGATCCATAGAATTCAATGGATTTTATGTCTCATAAACAGTGTGTTATCATCATAAGCTTACGTATATGTATTCAGTATGCCATACTGAGCATTTAGAAATGTGAATATAGTATGTATATATCATGGCTCAGTGATAAATACATTGGTAAAATGGGCTCTATTATAAAGCTCTTTAATGCTCATACACTGTAAACGTCATCATAACATGCTTCTATACAGTTGATCAGAGTGCAATAGTGCAATTTTGAAATTCAAATTGTGTTTGTACTAATCAAACTAATCACAGTGGTTGAGATATAAATACAATGGATGTCTATGGCATTTTTCAATCCTGCACATTACTGAAGAAGCAGATTGCTTGGCCTGCAGCAGGTGAGGTGCAGTTTGGTTTATCTAGCAGCTGCTGTTGCCAATGCATCAGTGTCCAATCATGTCACATCACAGAGAGTTAAAAATCTTTCTATCAAATCAATCAAATGTGTAATACATCAGATTCATGTAAACAGATCATATAAAAGAGATTTGCAGTTCTGAAAATATATTTTCAGAAACTTTTATTTAAGGAGTTGGACTACAATGCTTAGTTTGCTAGGAAGTTATTTGGGCTACAAATGTATAATAATGATTTGTGACGGTATTTATTGTTGTAATACACAAGTAATACTTGCAGTATTGTTTGACAGTGTGACTCTTAACAGGTGAGATAAGGAGTGAGTTCAGGATTGCCTGTAATTTTAAATTGTAGTCACATTTGATATGATGTAAAAAAACAAAAAAACAATGTTGTGTGTGTAATGCCTTATGATTCAACTTAATCTCTCCTCTTACTGCTATTTGCTGTGTTTTCCCAGCCCCCTGGTATAACATGGCCATTTGAGACTATGACTGATTAAGAAGATTTCTATATTGGGGGGGGGGTTCAAAAGAATTTAATAAAAGCAGTTCTACACTTATTAACCTACATATAAAGAGTATCCCCACATACTGCAGTTGGTTTGGCTTAGTGGTGAGTTTTAGGTAATTGAAATATATAGTGCTGTATTCTAATTTACAAGAAAATTGTGCAAATTGACACTAGATGAGAAAGTGATCTGATGTGCAATGTCTGATATGATAATGCCACCATGTATGGTAATGCCCTGGATGTACAAACAGGAAACCATCTGTTACACGGCTTTCATAAGTATGCCAATTCCCACAAGTGGGATTTCCAGACCAAGGAGCTTGTGTTCATCTGCTTAGCATCCAAAAATTGTCACTAGCAAGCTGTTACACGAGAGAGGTTTGACCCTTTCTAATCTTCAATCCTCACAAATTGGATTCACACCTTGTACCCAATTCAGAGGTGTTGAGCAGGTTGTCTGGGAGTCAGGGTGCACGTTAGAGGTGACACCTGTCATCCTCAATTCACGTTGTCTTCAAAAGTGATTACAGCAGCCACACACTGGCTGCAGAGGTCAAAGACCTCTAGTTTTTAAATTTATGATGAGATTTTTCTGTTTAGGAGGCACTATAGAGGCCCTAATAAATCACAACACAATAATAGTTTATATAGCTTCTCTGTCTTTATGATTTAACACATGTTTGTCTAATTATGTAGATGTAATTGTACATACTGAAAACAACCTGAATTGTGATTGTTTTAATTGTGTCTAAATAGATAGATAGATGCTGTGTGTGTGATAGATGCTGTAGATAGATATATGCTACTATACATTATAACATTATAAATATATGTTCCATTAACTTTCTCATACTAAATAAAGAAAATGTTTTATTTTGCTCATTATGTTTAACCTAGAAAATCCAGTCCAATTTAATGAGAACATTTAATTGAATCATATCATTGCCATGTATTTGCTTGAATTTGTGACCTGCCAAGCATTAAACAATCAAACCTACAGCAACAAAAGAATAAACGTATTTGCAATCATATATAATTAAAAAAATGATACCAAGATTTTTGTACAACTACAATAACTTATACGAGGCATTAAAACCTGTTTTAACAAGGTTGAAAGGTCAGAGTGGTGGTTTGCTTATGTGGAGTATCTGGTACAACAAGGCTGTGAGAGCTGAGCTCTAAATGAGATTGATATAGAAGCTTAGAGCTACTCATGAGCCGGAGGCAGGTGAGAAGTCTAAAAAAGCTTAGATCAAAAGGGTGCCTACCTTGTGCCCAAAGTCACATGTAAACAACAGGGATTATCTTTCTGCTTTACAGCTATGCAAGTTCTTAACACACTCCTTTGGAGGTTAAGCATGTTGAAAGTGTAACAGGAAGTGCTGCAACTGTAGCTAATCTGTTAGTAGGTCAAGAAGACACATTATGGTCAAGAAGACACATTATGACTGGTCTATTGTACCACATTAGTGTCAGCCAATAAAAACACACACAAATGTTACAGAGCACACTGACTGAATGGTTTTATATGACATGGAACAAACACTACAAAAACTACTACTGACATATCAGTATCAGGTGTTATATTCATATTCAGTATAAGGCAACATTAACTGTAGACCTTCTAAGTAACAGCCTCCTCACGCCACCCACCTTACTTGTTGGGGATTCAAATGCTGAAGTCTAACTTATTTGAATAAAACTTCTGAATGTTCTCATCATATGCACAGTTTTGTATCTGAATTTCTGGGGGAGAAAGCAATACGCGATGTTATGAAGTGAGGTGCAGAAATCCCAACCCTATCTCAGTTATCTATAACATTTATATGCATATACATTTCTAGGAAGCAGGGTTGCAAATCCTATTTTACTGTGTGTGTATTCTCAGTGGGTTCAAGGAAGTCCGGTAACAGGTTAATACAGCTAAACCAAATATATAGTGAATACTTAACACACCTGGAGAGTAGGCTCCATGATAAACTGTTGAGTCCTCTAAAAATATAGTCAAAAAACTGAGCTTAAAATTAAAATATATGCAGTACGTTAGTGACCAGTGCATTTCTAATATCTGTCCTGAGTAGAGCTGAAGCATTTAGTGGATTAGTTGATCGTCTGGAAACTAATAAGTAACTGTTTTAATAATCATTCTAATAATTTTTTAAGCAAAACATTGATTGTTTGCTTGGTTGGTTGTAAAGTGATTCTGACAAGGGATTCATTCATTACGAGATGAAGATGTGCTATAGAGTTCTTGTTGAAAACTATGTTTCAATATTAAAATTATGAAGAACTTCCTGTTAAAGTTGTCATGTCCTGCTCTGCCTCTTAGTTTTGGTTTTCCTCAGTTTCATGTTTTATATCGATGTTTCCTGTTTTATTTTTAAATATTCTCCCTCCCTCGTGTGTCTTGTAGTTTTGCTTTCTGTCTGATTGCTTGCCCTTATTGATTTCACCTGTGTCTCGTTGTTTCCCCTACCTGAGTGTATTTAGTCTGTTCTTCGTGTGCTCTGTGTCAGATCGTCTTTGTACCTGGTGAAATTATCATTGTTACCACTGAAATTATGCTGTCTGCCTCGGCTGTCTGCGTTTGGGTCTTTTCCCTGTTCCCTGCTTGACACACTGCAACAAAAGTAGTAGTATAACTATTAAAAACATTTCCATAACATCTCATTACATCCCCCATGTCCCAAAGTTCTGATAATTATATTCTATAATATATTACAGGGAAATCTCCAACATTCATAGAATAATTCATAAACATAATAATAGTTATAATAATAGTTAGGCCTAATGTTTTGACCATGACTAAATATTTATACAAGGTCAAATATTTGCATTATTACAGAGAGACAATGTGTATCTGATTAGCATACATCCTATTATAGTTTAATAATCATGTACCATGTTCATTGTATCAAATACATGAGAAACACTGCATTTGCTTGTGAAGCACCCTCTGGTGGTCTATTTTCTACTGCTCAGCACAGTTAAATCTCAGCAAATAGTAGAATACACTCACTTGCCAGTTTATTAGGTACACTGAGCTAAAATTAATTAACTATTGCAACAGCCCTGCAACGGCTGTCTGCGTTTGTGAAGATTAGAATTCAGTTTTTCTTGAAATTGTTTTAGAGATGTGTTTGTTCAACTTTACTGCACAATTGGAGACTGTTGTTTGTGGTGCTGTTGAATTGTTTTGTGTTATACTCAAATGTGTTTCTAATATTTTGTCCACCCAATTGATACAGATGTGTGTGGACAAAATATTAAACCAAAGCACAAGCTTCACGACACCTTCTGTAGTAGTGAGTAATTTGACAATTTAGCCAGCAGATGTCACCTTCCGCTGGACTGAAGAAGCAGCGCTACTACTTCCTCTATCTCTGAAATCTTTATTTTATAAAGATTGAATGGAGAAAGGAGTTTGGGCTAAAGTACATTTGATGGATGAAGATGGTAATATTTTAAGTTATACTGACTAATAAAATTCAATTTGGATTGCTCATATAGACAATATTCTTTAGTAGTCAAAGCTATTCCTGTGGTTGATTAAAGGAATATTACAATATTATTCTGTAATAACTACATCTGCTATTCTGTTTATTGACAATTACAATGTCTTAGATAATAACAAATTTTTGAGATCACTAATTACAAAATAATGTTTTCCTCTTCCTGTTAAAAGAAACGTTATATTTCAAAGGTTTTCAAGAGTGGATGCTATCAAAGTTAGAACCATCTGTCATTTCCTTTGTTACCTAAAATGAAGGAAGTTCATTTCAAAACAATTAATGATGTTTATCTATGCTGTGAATTCTTAAGAGTAAGGTTTAATTTGTCAAAAAGATATTGAATCTCAGGAACATCTTTTCTATACCTGTAATATTGTTAAGCTTTATTGGGGCAGAATGCATGGGTGATTCATTACAAATAATGTAATACCTGTTTTTGAATATCATATTGTTAAGTTTGGTGTTTTTATGCAAAACAAAGAATGTTGAATTTTTGTGTAATAATATTTTGATGATGGGTAAATTTTATATGCGCAAATGTAGATTTTTAAATGTAGAATTTGCTCCAACTTTTGTGGCATTTAAAAATGACTTGAAAATCTTCTTTCAATCCTTAAAAAAATGGAAAAGAGGAGTGCCTTAAGACTCACTGAATTACTTGCATTTTTCTTTTTTCCTTTTCTTTTCTCTTCTCATTGTTAAAGTGTGCTGCTTGGAATTATTGTTAGGTGTGTTCAACAATGATAATGCCTGTTTGTTATTTGAAGATGTTTAATAAAGGTTTAAAAAAACTTCCTCTATCTCTAACTTTAGCACATTAGCATCCACATCAGCTACAAAAATGTAAAGTTCTGACTGTTCCAATAGACCTAATTCATGAGAATGTTTTTATTATGTTTTATTTATACAGGAATCCAGTCATATTTACATATTATTTGTCACAATTTTTCCTCCTTTTTTAATCTTTCCCCTAAAAATAAAATTTGTAAATCAAAACTAACGTAATAGTTAATAGAGATAGAAAGAAAAATAATACATTCAGAAAACAAACGTGAGCTTTAACCGCAAGATGATGACAGGTAACACAAGCATTGTAACAGTAGTTGGATTAGTGGATTCACTTCGGGTGTGTGGATAAAAGATAAATACCCTGCAGTGACCAAACAAGATGAACCCCTGAGTACTATCAGACAGTGTTCCCCAACTATAAAAATGTGAAATCACAGGGCTCTACATAATATGGGAGTGTGACCTGACCATGACTGGATGTTTGCGTTTGCTGCTGAAACGCCCTCTGGTGGTCCATTATATACTGCTCAGCACAGTTCAATCTCAGCAAATAAATGCTGCTGGTTGCGTAGAAATGGGGTTTGTATGTTGGGGTAACAGCATTACTGCCAGTAATAGGAATATCATTAATATGTTATGTTATTGGTGTTACTCCTGATTTATTAGGAGGAGAGTTCAAACCATACTGTTAAATGAACAGTAAATTATGCTTTTAGAAGCTAATTTGAGCCCACAGCTAGTTAATGTTAGTATTGTAGTGGTATTTTGTTGTTTGTTGTTTTGTTTTCTATCTAGGGATTAATGATCTATGTATAAATATTTGCATAAAATTATCCTTAATTATTAGCCTATACCTTAGCAGAAGTTCCTGATGTTACTATGACTTTTTTTTTAATCAGTTAAATGTTTTAACACATCAGAGTTGTTAAAGCGATCACCATTCAACACTCAGAAATCAAAAAACCATAGCTCCAGCTTCATGGCCCCTCCTGTAACTGTGTGTATGTGAAAGTTCAGTCAGCAGATGTCCTACTGTCAACTTCCACAAGACTAAAGTTCATAAAACATATTAGGCTACAATATATTCAGTATTCACAGACAGGAAGAAAATGTTACAGTGACACATTGTGCAGGAACATGGACATATTACTGCAACTAAGGAGCACAGGTCAGAGACCATATTGCTGCAGGCTATACAGTGTTTTTGAAGCAGCACTTTTTAAACAGAGATCTGCAGCGCCTCCCAGAGGCCAAACCTTGGAATAGGTGTTGACCAGTATCAAGGGGTCAGATATGTATGTGTTTCTTGTATTACTTACAAGGTACAGTAAGAAAACAGGAGCTGTGGAAAAATGCTCATAAACTTATAAATTAGTTGTGATATAATTTATTTGAAAATTACAATATACTTTACAAAAACCGCCAGGGTACATTTGGAAAAATGGTTTTAGGCAAATTACACTGTAAGATGTTTTGAAATATGGAGCGCCTGGGGTATGGGGGAAAAGAACAGGAGGTGTGGGGGAAAGTTTAAAAAAAAAACAAGGCTACTTACTAAAAATACTGGGGTATAATGTAATGTATAAATGTAGTTTTGGGATAGGAAGATAGGGAAAAAGAAGATGCTTAGTTATTAGGTAAGTAGACCTACAGGTAACAGCTGAACAGAAAATCAGGTGTCCGTCTGATGTTAAAATGTCACAGTGGATATTCATAAACAATAAAGGAGCCAATCTACATGTTTACTCCATAAAATAAAGATAATGAAATAATAATAAAGTCACACACACATGTTAGCAAGTTAAAATAAAATCATAAGAAAGCCATTTGACAAAAGGGGGTTTTCAGAAGCTCAGAGAAGATATTGACTGGGTCAATATCACTATACAAGTCTGGGTTCATCACACAGGTCATTATTGAGGTGCCCTCACAGCAAATGCTCGGTCCCCTAGTGGTTTGAACGAAGCTATGAAAACAGCCAACAGGTTTCTGCCGGAGGACCTCACACCGGGTGCAGGTTGAGAGATAATCTGGGGCCAGGCCGTGTAGTGATTTAAACATAATGGGTAAATCAATTCTAAAACACACTGGCAGCCGGTTTAAGGACGTTAAAAGGTCATTTGCTCTGTTTTCATAGTTTATGAAAGAGTCTAGCTTCTGCATTTGACAATATATAATGCAACATATGACATCTTGGACTTTCTCCATTCTAACACCTGAAACTGGGGGAAATGGGAGGCAATAGTGTCAGAAAATTATCACAAAAACAATAACATTCCCCCAGAAATGAGCTGTCATCTGATGGTGGTGGTACTTCCATAATTAGTGCGTGGTAGGGAGTGTTTAATTCTGGGTGTGTTGTTAGCAGTGAGCCTTGACTACCACATTTCTCTGAGGTTATAGGGTTATTTTCACCACTGATGTACAGTGTGAGAATAATTGTGTTTTATAGTGACTGAAGAAAATCAGTGGAAAGTAATGCATTACAATGTACTTATTACTTGTTCTGTGTTCATTTTTATCTGTATGTAACTGAATTTTGTTTCGTGAATTTTGTGATGAAAGCTTGTACTTTGAGTGATGACAGTGATCCACATACACAGAAATACACAATAAGTTTTAAATTGCAGCCCACATGTTGTGTATTTACACTACTGTAATTAAAATGAAAAAGGCTCTGAAAATGCAATGTGTTGAATTACAGCCTGCATAGTTTTCCCTCAGTTTCAGGTGTTGAAGGCACACAGGTGTGGTCTGTTATACTTCTGACACTCACTAAATTGCACAGGTGCATTGTAAAGTGCTGTACATGCCTAATAACCTTCTTTATCTCTAAACCTCATTACCTATTTTAGCCTATATACCTATTTTTCCTATAAATTTTTAGTAAGTATGTCACTATTTTACATAAACAGAGCAATTTTTATAGCTAAATTCATTATAATGCCCCCTTTTTTCTCAGGCTTCTTGCTTCTTCCTGTATAACTATAGTAATGAACCCTATAGTTCCCTATACCTACAGGGAACCCTATAGTAAGCTCTGTATCTAATTTTAGCATCATTTAAAAATGAATACCAATACGTCTTTAGAATATTGCCGTTATTGTTAATATTGTTGGTATTGTTAACAAGGTTTCATGTATCTCATGTTTGTTACCCAATAAAAATATTATCATACCCTATAATTTTTTAATAGGATTTCAGTAATTAATAATAAAACACCTACTGGAAATACAATGTTTTATATACTGCCATCCAAAATGTGCAAGAGATACTGTGTATAACGTATTATAATAATATAATATCTTTCCTTCCTTAAAACATTCCCAAAACTATTTTTGTGGCATAATTCCTTAGAAAACCCCTTCTCCCAGACCTCTTGTTATATTCCCCAGTAACAATAATAATGCACCCTGTAATTATTTAATAAGCATTCTTTAAAAAATAAATCTTACAGTGTGATTTCCAAAAGCTTCTGTAACATGAATTGTTATCAGAAATATACTGCCAGCTGGAACACACGAGAACTAAGACTGTATGAATTATTATATCTACATTCACAACCTGGAGGATCAGATCACCTTATTGATAACAGATGCTACAATCACTGTAATATACTGACTATTTGTCAATGTTGCCCATATTTTATTTATTTTTTTGGCAAAGTAAAAGTATCTGCTCTCCTCACAGTTATGGTGCTCACGGTTTATCTCTGAGCTCTGTCACTTCTGTCATCAGGACATTCGGTCGTGCGCAGTGTGTTCAAGCTTGTGAAAGTCCGAAATGCATCTGTATTTGATGTCTTCATTAATGTTGCAGTAGGTAAGTCTTTTGCTGGAGTGGACAGAACTTTCAGTCTCTGTGTGGAGAAAGAGAAGGACGGTTTGCCATTAATGTCTACAGTATGTTAACTGTGGTGAAATGACAAATCTGCTGAACTATAATCATTTTTCACATAATACACACCAACTGACAAGGCTCAAAAAAACAACTACACCACAGTTTTGTTTTGTTTTTTCACGGCAGTGCATGCTTTCCTTATCATCCCTGCTAACTTCTTTTGTTGTAAAGAGCAACATGTTTTCTCCAATTTACATGGAGTCACTGGCTGCTTTGCTTTACCAGCCAGTAAGGAGTTTGTGCTTGCTCCTTTCTCAGAGACAGGAGATGAAAAATTACAGTTGTCTGTAATCTGTTGTTTCAGCAAACGCCAAAAACCATGTTAATGTTTAAGTGACAAAGCTCTCTAGTGGCTGTAGGAAGTATGACTCTTGTCCATCATGAGAAAAAGAGTAAATAGCGTGAAGTTGTTGTAGAGCCACAAGGTCTGCAGAGGGATGAAGGAAGGAGGTTGGGGATGGTTGGATGGGTCAACAAAACATCAGTCTTTAACACGGGTTAACGGTGGTCATTTATGCCTTAACACTGCATGAACAGAATCAAATCTGGAAAGGAAACAGCAGCAAACACCACAAACGTTTGGACTTCTGCAGACTTTTTCCTACTGCAATCTTTTTACATGTTACTGATTTGAATACACCTGCATACTTAAGAATAGGTACCAACTAGCAACCAAACATTTGGTACAATCTGAACAGAAAACTGTCAGATTGTCCACAATTGTTTGTTGTCTTTCTGGGAAGTTTGCCTTGCACACAACTCTGATCCATTTATTTCCACATACAGTTTGAAAAAGTGAGGTTCCGCCTACTTTCAGAAGTCCCACCTTTTCTCAGATTTTCATGGAGTAAACTTAACCAGTATGTGTATATATATATATATGCTGAATGCTTAGAGATGTACTACATCAACAGGACTCCAAGACACTTCATTGCGAACTCGATGAGGCTGTGGAAAACCACCCTTGAGGCCAATGGCAAGCCACTTGCACAAGTATCCATCAAATGTGGCATATACCAAGGAGATGCTCTGTCCCCACTGCTGTTCTGCATAGGACTGAACCCCTCAGCCAAATAATCAACAAGACTGGCTATGGATACCGACTCAGGAACGGGGCCACCATCAGTCACCTCCTCTACATGGATGACATCAAGCTATACGCTAAGAGCGAGCGGGACATCGACTCACTGATCCACACCACCAGGATCTACAGCTCTGACATTGGGATGTCATTCGGGCTTGAGAAGTGCAGTCGAATGGTGACAAAGAGAGGGAAGGTAGTCCACACAGAAGGGGTCTCACTCCCAGAAGGAACAATAGCAGACATTGAGGATGGTTACAAGTACCTTGGAATACCACAGGCAAATGGCAACCTCGAAGAGGCAACAAGGAAGACGGCAACGTCCAAATACCTCCAACGAGTAAGGCAAGCCCTAAGAAGTCAGCTCAATGGCAAGAACAAGGCCCAGGCAATAAACAGCTACGCCCTACCAGTGATCAGATACCCTGCGGGAATAATAAGGTGGCCAAAGGAAGAGATACAGACCACAGACGTTAAGACGCAAAAGCTCCTCACCATGCATGGAGGGTTCCATCCCAAATCCAGCACCCTGAGACTGTACGCTAGCCGTAAGGAAGGCGGCCGTGGACTAGTGAGTGTGAGAGCCACTATCCAGGATGAAACATCCAAGATCCACAAGTACATCCAAGATAAGGCCCCAACAGATGACGTGCTCAGGGAATGTCTCAGGCAATGGGGAACAGAGGAAGACGTGCTGGAGGAAGGACCATCACGGGAAGACAAACCCCTACACGGGATGTACCACCGGAACATAACTGAAGTGGCTGATATCAAGAAGTCCTACCAATGGCTAGAGCGGGCTGGATTGAAGGACAGCACAGAGTCACTCATCATGGCTGCACAGGAGCAGGCCCTGAGCACCAGAGCAATAGAGGCCCAGATCTACCACACCAGACAAGACCCAAGGTGTAGGCTGTGCAAAGAGGCCCCTGAGACAATCCAGCACATAACTGCAGGGTGTAAGATGCTGGCAGGAAAAGCATACATGGAGCGCCATAACCAAGTAGCTGGCATAGTGTACAGGAACATCTGCACTGAGTATGGACTGGAAACCCCGAGGTCAAAGTGGGAAACACCTCCAAAGGTGGTAGAGAATCCCAAGATCCTGTGGGACTTCCAGATCCAGACTGACAGAATGGTAATGGCAAACCAGCCTGACATTGTGGTGGTTGACAAACAGCAGAGGAAAGCCGTTGTGGTTGATGTGGCGATACCAAGCGATGGCAACATCAGGAAAAAGGAACATGAGAAACTAGAGAAGTACCAAGGGCTCAGAGAAGAGCTGGAGAAGGCCTGGAAGGTGAAGGCAACAGTGGTGCCCGTGGTCATCGGAGCACTCGGGGCAGTGACCCCCAAACTGGAGGAGTGGCTACAGCAGTTCCCTGGAAGAACACCAGACATCTCGGTCCAGAAGAGTGCAGTACTGGGAACAGCAAAAATACTGCGCAGAACCCTCCCAGGCCTCTGGTAGAGGACCCGAGCTCGAAGGATGAGACCACCCGCGGAGGGTGAAGGACAAAGTTTGTTTGTTTTTTGTTTTTGTTTTTGTTTTTTTTTGTTTTTTTATATATATATATATATATATATATATATATATATATATATACATATATATACCGATATAATACAGTTTCTTTGTGAATGTCAGTATAAAATTCTGTGTTTCTTCTTATCTGTTAGATACCCTAAATTGAGTTATTCAGAAACTAATTTATACCTTTATGGTTTTTATTTTGTAACCATTCTAACTTGTCTGATCTACTTTTGTTTGTTACAGCAACAACATTTGACTATACCTGTCTCAGTGTTCCTGGAGTGACATTCACAGCATACAACATCCACAGAGGAACCATGAGTGTTGAAGAGAGAGTAAAGAAGCCTCCAATGGTGTAGCCCCACCAGGGATATTCATATGTGTTGTTGAATTTTAGCGGGGTATATTTGACCAAGGAGAAAAGAAGTGTGCACTAAAAAAACACAAGCAGAGAGAAAAGAAGAGAAGGCATGAAAACACATTCAAAATGATCAGGTTTGTATTACACAGAGAACAGCAAATTCACAGTTGCATTTGCATTTTTTATTTAGATTAAGAAAAACATCCAGTGGAACAGTTTCCACTCCAGTCTGCTTTCACTGTTTCCTGCTGCACCTCTATCAATCACCAAATCTTTCTTGCATGTTGAAGCTTTTTGGTATTGTTGACATCTGATGTCCATGTATGTTTACATCCCTCTTTGAGTTCTATACGATATAATTATAAATAATCTGTGTTTAGCTAAATCTAACAGTATATGCATTTGTAATACAGTAAATGGTAACATTTTTTGACCAGTCCTAGACTGAAATTAAAAATAAAATAATAAAAACATTTAAAAATCAACTCAAGTTACATTACCGCCCCTTGTCTACTGGATTTTGTGTTTTGTAAATGATAGCTACAGATTAAAAAAGACCACATATCTAAATTCTTCTAAGATCATCGTAGATGATATTAAATATTTCTTCAGGAGAAACAAGCCAGTGATAAGCTAATAACTTTCACAGATTCCTTAAACAATCCATTCAAAATGACACTGAACAGCCTTGAGTTGCAATACAGTACCCCATCAATGGTACTGGTTTCCATTTGGCTGAGACATGGACTACATGAAGGACAGAAGCCTCTGGCAGCTGTCAAACACACCTGCTTGTTAGTAGAGCAGAAACAAAGTTACAAGTCAGGCATGCCTACATTTCCTATACTTACAGTGCAGATAGCTGGTGTGAAGTACTGCCAACAATATTTCATGAAAGGCCACGGTCGATATCCAATCATGTCCTTTATATTGTCATACTGACGATCTGCACCTGAAGAAAATAAGTAGTATTAGTTGCATCAGTGTTATGGCCTTAAACAGCTGGGTTTCCATTTTTCAAAATTTAGAAAAAACATTTATGCCGTAAGACAATACCCAGTGTTGGACTATTTTGTACAAAGGTACTCAAAATTCAGCCTCATGTAGTTGGAATGTTAGGAAGCTTTGGGATCTTGCATTCAGGTTTAAACCAGAGCTTCCCAACCTTTTTGGCTTGTGACCCTTCAAAATAAAGCAATGTCAACTTGTGAGCCATCACAGGTTACATGATGAGGTTAAACAACCCAGTTTTATTTTTTTTTCCTATCCTGTTAACTGTGACGTGACCCCTCAGATGGAGATCCCTTGGTTTAAAAACTACTTGGTTGTACAACATGAGCTTCTAAAGAGGGATTCAACAGTGGCTCCGGCAGATTTTACCAAGTTAAAGGTTTTCCTTACCATAGACCCATCCAATACAGACAGACTGAAGGATAGCAAAAAACAGGAGTGTCATCCCACTGCAGGCATAATAGTCAAACAGCTGGAAAATATAAAGGCCTCCCTGGAAATAAGAAGAAACTAAGTCCTTCAGTGAAAGTCAACAAGGTTTTCATTGCATCATCCACACTCTATATTCGTCCAGTATGTTATTGTAAAAGTATGTCTCATATAAAGCAAACAAGGTACATGTATTCTACAAAAGTGTGTTGTAAGTAAATATAACCTTAGAAAAATGTTCTCTCTTCTGTTAAAAGATACATAGGTACAAATGATTATACTTTTAAATGTTTCCTTTAGATCATCTGTTCTTCTCTTTTATGTCTTCACCTGTAATTGTTTTGTTTGTTTTTGTAACTATAAAGCACACATACAGTAGCTGCATTTATTACATTGATAAATACTGTAAATAAAGGTTTAATTGATTAGAGAAATCAATATCACAAAGTTTTCACCACTCACCTCTGTGACCATCAGAAGGCCAACAAAGAAACTTCCAACAGAAATGGCAAGAAGAAGGAGCTTACGGCGGCTGTTGTCTTGAAAGAAGTCAGGATACATGTCGGAGATGGTTGTGACCAGTGCCTCTTGATATACAAACTATGGTGATGAAAGAGATTATTTGGTATTTATACAATTGTATTATGGTGTCTGATACTAGTTATTAAATTCCAAACAGATTAGATAGATAGTCCTACCTCACTATCTAATCCTAAGAAGATGATCATAATGAAGAAAAAAATAGCCCAGAGCTGGGGAAGTGGCATTAGAGCCACAGCACGAGGATAAGCAATGAATGCCAACCCTGGACCTGCAAAAGTACATGGGGAAAAAATGGTCACAAACAGTTCAAACATATCACTCTGGGTTTCTGTCAAGCATTATTAACTTCCATACCTGATTCAGCCACCATTGATATATCCACACCTTGCTCCTTTGCCATAAAACCAAGCACAGAAAAGATGGCGAAGCCGGCTACAAAGCTGGTTAAACTGTTTAACATGCACAGGTAAACACAGTCTCTGTAGGTGAAACATTGAAAAATTAGTAAACCTGGTCTAATCCAAACTACAGTAAGTAGTTTGACCAAAACTGAATTGAGTACAGTGAGGGCAGATGAACAAAATACAAACCTGTAGCAGTTGTTGCTGTACTTGTTGTAACTTCCTAAAGATGTCAGAACACCTGTGCAAACTCCATAGGAGTAGAAGATTTGGCTGCCAGCATCCATCCATACCTGAGGAATTTGGATGAATTTATCTTCAGTTTAGGTTTGCAAAGTTGCAAGTCTCTGAGAAAATTACATTTCTATACTATTAATTGCTACTAATGAGGAAACGTTTTTAATGACTGTTTCTGTCAAGTTGTAAAATGGTCATACTGAGAGTATCTGCAAAATGTTCACTGACAAAGTATTCATTAGTTTTCCTACAATTCCACCCCTGCAATACAATATCAGCTCGTAGCAACTTAAGCACGATTGAAATTTTTATCCATGCCAGAAGCGTGGCTCTAGGGATGGCTATGTCAGCCTGCTGCTGCTTTGGTCCAGACTGAAATTTAACTTAACTGTAGGATGAATTGCCATAAAATTTTGTACAGACATTTAATGTCCTCAGAGGATCAAGCCCCCTGACTTTTTCTTTAGTGCCACCATAAGGTTGACATTTGCCACCATAAGGTATTTGTGAAATATCTCGACAACTATTGGATGCATTGCCATACATTTTGATACACACATTCATGTTCCACACAGGAACTTTGGTGATCCTTTAACTGTTCATCTTGCGCCATCATCAGCAACATTTCTGTTTATCTAATATAGCTTATAACCAAATACCTGCAAAATGAATGTCATTCACATCATGCTAAGCTCTACCGTGTTTTTAGTGGTAATTAGCAAATGTTAGCATGTTAACATGCAAAACTATGATGATGAACATGGTAAACATTATACCTGCTTAATAGCAGCATGTTAGCATTGTCACTCTGAGCATTTTAGTACGCTGACATTAGTATTTAGCTCAAAGCCCCGCTATGCTTAAGCCTCACAGAGTCGATCGTACCTCTGGATCAATGAGGCGAGATGGGTCTGGGTAGAGGTAGAACATGATTCCGTCTTTGGCCCCCGGTAATGTAAGACCACGAAAAAGCAGCACCACCAGCATTACATACGGAAATGTGGCAGTGAAGTAGACCACCTAAGACAGAACCAACAGCTCATTTTTGTGTCACTTTTAAGAATAAATATTCAAGAACAGGGTTTACATGAAATCAGACATTACAAATTAACATTAAGATTGTACTGTACCTTTCCTGTGGACTTCACTCCATTCCAGACACAGAAGTAACACAATATCCAGGCAAGAAGTAGGCAAAGGGCTAGGTCCCAACGAACATTGCCAATTTTCTCAATTCCAGTGGACAGACCCAAGATTCTCCTCCTGTAACAAAGTTCATTAAGGAATAATACAACAAAAAACAGCAGCCCTTATATGATGCTTTAAT
Source organism: Siniperca chuatsi (assembly GCF_020085105.1). Lineage (NCBI taxonomy): Eukaryota > Metazoa > Chordata > Actinopteri > Centrarchiformes > Sinipercidae > Siniperca > Siniperca chuatsi. The sequence continues at coordinate 16,374,193 of NC_058043.1, forward strand.
TCATGCTACTTACTCCCAAAACTCTACAACTGAAGATGTGCTATTTTCATACAGGTGTAGAGGGGATGTTTGATTGTGACCATGCTCAAAACAGGCATCTGACATGAAAGAATAAGAGAAGTTGTGATTAACAAAGGGAACACATGGCACAGTTTTATGTCACAGCTAGAAACTAAAGTCTTGGTACCTGTGTTCCAGCTGTTGTGACAGCTTGCCCATGGAAGCTCAGACCTGAAGGATGAAAACAGGTAGAGAAATGTCCAAGCCAGGATGATGATGTAATACACCCCAGTGTACAAAACAACCACTTGGCTTCCGTAACCTAAGCCTGTAGAGAGATAGAGATGTCATACTGTAACACTGAATAAACACTATTAATGTTTGTAGATGAAAGCTACCAAAACTGGCTTTCAAAAGTGCACTGTACTGTATATACTGTATAATACATTATAATACATTGAAGCAGTGCTAAGCAGTTTTTTTGGCCACTTGGGTGCAGAACTCACACAAGTTGAACATCACACACACACACGTTTGACATATTATGGCCAGTGGTGGAAAGTCATTAGCTTCTAAGGTACTTGTACTTCAGTATTTCCATGTTATGCTACTTTATACTTCTACTCCACTACGTTTCAAAGTGAAATATTGCACTTTTTACTCCACTACATTTATTTTAGTTATTTTACTTACTGGTTACTTTTCAGATTAAGAACATACGATACGCTTATAAAATATATGCATTGTTTAAGATTAAACCAGTGGTTCCAAATTTTTTCGGCTTGTGACCTTTTACAGAAAGTCATTGTGTAGTTGGGGCTTATTGTCATGTTTCAGATGTCTATGAGCTGTCAGCAGTTTTGCCAAAGAGGCGTTTCCCTTCTAAACTGCTCCAATAATTTCATTTGAATAACTGTTCGAGACTCAAACAGGTAAAAGTATCCAATATTTAAAAAAAGATTAGAGACAAGTCCAAAAATGAATCAAAATTTGTGTAGCAGAACCTTTGGAGGGGCCCGACCACTAGGTTAAGGAAACACTGGACTAATCTACCTAAATGTATATAAAGCATTTAAAAGTAGCCACCTCGATCAGCTACAATGGTAAAATGTTACTTTTCATGTATAAGTAGCAACAATTTAATAATGCATGTATAAAAAATATATCATCCCCATATACATATCTTTTCTTTTACTTAAGTGGAATTTTGAATGAAGGACTTAGGACTGAGTAACAGTTCAGCATTGTGGTATTGACATAATATCTCAAGTTAGCAAACAGATGTACACATCTAGCAGATATAAGTTAGTTGGGGACAAGTATGGTATGCCTACTGCAAACACTTCTGATGACGATGACAATCAAACATTTTTCAAATTAAAAAATAATAATTCTATTCAGCACTCTGATATGACTGTTATATAGACCCATCTGCAGACAGCAGGCAGTTGCAGAAATAGACAACAGTCAACTGAAAACCAGCCATCTTGAATGTTATTAAATACACCTGTGCTATTCCTGCCATCACATGAAATGTCTGCTAAGAAAAAGGTCTAATTGGACCAGATCAAGATCAAGAATGAGAGAAACAGCAGCCAAACTAAGGAAATCAGGAGATTGCATTTTTTAGCTCAAATATCTCGTGGGACACAGAGCAACATTAGCATTATTGTTTTACCTGACCAATGTAAGTCCAATATTCACTTCTACCTCTGTTTGGTCTTCACTGACTCCTGAGGGAAACTTTCTTTAGCAGCTAAATGCTCCACTATGTTCACCAGCTAGTCGCTAACTTTGTCTGTCTGCCATTTGGTGCTTGGCAGGTAGCGTACAGTGTGTTTATCACAGCTTTTTCACTGAAATCAGCTGCCTGCTGCAACTGGAAACCAAAAGATTAAAGTTTTGGCCTGCAAAATGAAAAATGAGCTGGAAGATGCTAAAATAAGAGCTGAGGGCAACTACTTACAGGTGATCATTCTCTGTGGGTTTGAGTGACCCCTTTCACATACACATAGTAATTTGAGCCATATGTTTATATAAAAATATTCCTCAGTGCAGCAAAGTACATAAAACAGTGAGATAAATTGTAGCATTGTAGTTAGTTATCAGCAGACTTAAAATATGCTTAAATTAACTTTATCCAGTCTTAAAGACTGGTTACAACAACCCATTCTCCTAAAAACTGCATTCATATGCAACATAATTCATTAGCAGTTATGTATGGTGGCTTTTTTTAACATCAGACAGAACTGTTTTAAATATTTTCTTATTTTTGTAGCTGATAAAAAAACTGGTTACGAACACTATGAAGACTTACCTTCAAAAAGAGGGCAGATTTTTCTCCAACATGTTATTCCACCCTGACTGGTGTACTGGCCCAAAGATGTCTCCAGGAAGAAGAGTGGGATGCCACAGGTGAACAAAAACAAAACATAAGGTATGAAGAAAACCCCTTTAAAATAAAAAATATCTTGTTAAATTATTGATAAAATTGCATACATTTGTGCACAAATGAATGTAGTTAGGAAGATCTGTTAATTATCCTTTAAGGTTATTAAGCTGCCAAAGAGGTGTAATTATTTTAACATTAAAAATTCACTTTATAATGTTTTTTTCACCACTGGCATTAGCAAAATGTTACCCTACAAGCCGACTATTAACTGAATCTTAATCCCTGGCAAGGCAGACTACAACACAGTATTTTGTACATGATGTACACCACAACAACAAAGATTTACCTCCTCCATTTTTGTAGCAAAGGTATGGAAACCTCCAGACGTTTCCCAGACCAACAATGTGGCCAGCCACTGCCAGGATGAACTCAATCTTGCTGCCCCACTGTTCCCTCTCCTGAGGTTTGGGCTGAGAATGTCCTGGTCTGGTCCCAAAGTTCATCAGATTCATTTTCACCTGTGAGTTTTGTCTTTGGTCCATTTCACCTTTAGTAAGAAATGAATTAGTGAATGTCAGTGTGTCATACAATAGATGACATGAAGCTGTCATTGGCCATTTTAAGTACTGTAAACAGGGATACATGTTGGATTCCATTCAGTTTTCTCAGATATTATAAATATAGTTTAAATAATCAGGTTTCTCTTCCATGTTATCAGGTTTCACTCAATATACATTATTTCCTAAATGGAAATACCAAATATGCCATACTAGATACTAGACCTGAACAGGGCCAAACCTATAAACCCCACTTGCACCTTCCACAGCAGATATTAAAACGTTATGAAACACAACAAGAGTCTACAGCTAGGCTAGCGGCTATGCTGGGCTGTACTGAGGCACAGCAGTGCTTTGAGCTAAATGCTAACATCGGCATGCTAACATGGTCACAGTGACAATGTTTTCTAAGTGATTCTGTCACCATCAGGAAGATGACAGGGGTGAATATCACTGTGATATTCTAATAATAAATGTAAAATATTTAAGTGCAGAAGTTGACAAGGTCAGACTACCACTCATAACATGTGTCTGCTGGGTTTTTCTGTTCTAAGCCAAATACATATCTACTTCTATACAGTAACATTTACTGTAAGGACCTGGTTATTTTTTCAAATATAAAAGATTAATCTGAGTCTGCACATGATCTGATGGAATTTGTGCCTAATTTTATTCCACTTTTTTATCAAAAGTATCTAAAAAGTATTTTTATTTCCTGATTAAAATCATTAATTAGCAGATCCGTTGAGGCAGAAACAGCAAACAAAGGCATACATTTGTGGTAGATAAACCTATAGTAAACTCAAGATCTTTTTAGGATCAAATACATTTCCTTTAGAAAATGAATCAATGTATGTGGACCTTGCATCATTTTTTGCCTCGAATTTTACATTTCTATGTATAGATGCGGTGAACTCCAGATTTAACTCCATAAATAAGCAATTGAAAGATTTCCATTAATACCTTAACATAAGCTAAAATGAATATAATATACTATAAAATGAGAAGTCATACATGAAAGATGCACACTTTACCTTGAGCAGTTGAAGTGTTTCCTCCTCTGACTGTTGTTTTCTGAAAGGAAACACCAGCCCCTCTCCCAGAATAAGTTGAGTGAAATGGGTTTCCGTGAGGAGTGGCCACTGAGATTAACATAACCAGTCTCTTTAAAACCACTAGAAACCAATAAAACAGGGCACACACACACACACACACACACACACACACACACACAGTGTCAATGTTGTTTTGTCTGTTTGCCAAGATAAAACAGATACCCACTTGGGGGTCTCTTTTATCTTGGAGCTGCAGCAGCTTACATGCAGCACATTTGTTTCCCCTCTGTAGAATACATTTGAAGGTGCTGAGTCATATCAAAAAGCATCATCGTCACTTAGTGTTTCATGAATCAAAAGTAATATCCGTTTTCTTTTTGGGCTCAATTGCTACAAAGCTGCATAGTGCTGCAGTGCCACTTCATTTTATCCATTATGCTTATTAGTAATTTCAGATACATATATTTTCACACATTTCTGTTTAAAGCTACACTTTCAACTTGAATTTGAAGGGGACCTCAGACAGGTTTTCCCTGTTTTCACATTCGTGTCATGTTGCATAACAAGAGGAACAAAGCATCTAATCAAGAGGATAAGATTTCTCACCTTTCTCAGTCACATTGTTCTCACAGAAAAAATAAAACCAGAAAGAAGTAATTTTTATTTGGTATCTGGTGGTCTTTACATAATTATGCAGTCTTGACAGTTTTACATAAGCATACATGTTGGCAAAATAAAAGACTATTTCAGATAGAAAATCTTTCGAAAGAGCTTAATAGTTACTGTAAGTATAACTTTTTAACAGGTAAAGGATTCAAACATTTGTCCTCTGGGAACCATGAATGTCTGGAAAAAAATATATTTTTTTAGATAATAAAATGCACAGGTTTTATTCAGACCAATCCTCCAACACAGTTGCAAGAAATGTTTGTTTTTAACTCTGAATGTTTTCACAGATTTTTCTTCAACATCATGTAACATCACATCTGACCAAATTTTCCACAATTGTAAAGTATGCTGCTAAACTGAATGGTCTGGGGTTTTGGTTATTGTAATAGCACGATTTAGCTTAATTTTGTGTTTTCCTGGTCTCATTTTATTTTAACACATTACAGTGATAATATTATCATTTCTGAGCTTATCAAACTGCCTAAAAACAATGAATGTGTTTATGTGCACAGTGGTACTGTGTAATAAACTTTCCTGTTTTGGTAATCACATTCATATGCACAATATAACTGAATTGCATTTTAGCATTGTCTACTAGATTTTGATTCTCTATTTCTTCAGTAATGGAGGAAAGGAGTTACAAGTGATACTCAACTTTAACATATGGAGCAGACAAACTGCAATACTGGAAGGTAAGTTCAGTATTTACTATGTAGACTAAACCACAGGAAATATTCTCTGAATTACAGTGTTTAAACCACCACACTACCACAACACATTTCAAATGTAACTATATTTTATATAAATAACTGAAGATTGCAAGTGACAATATATAACTTTTTTCTTTTCTTATGAAAGACTTTATTACAATGACAAAAGGTTTTGGATTTTCAAACACCATTGCATTATATATTTGTGATAGTAATATACTGAAGAAAATTAATGTGAAAATTTGTATGAAATGAAATAAAATGTGCAATTGTTATTCTCTGTTAGGGGTACAGCTTCATTTCAGTTTAAGATCACAAGGTCTTGCCCCTGATGTTTTAGGTTTGATACATAATGTTAATTATTTCTAATACCAAATATTATACTGTGAAGCACGATGAAATACATGAAAATGTATATACTAGAATACTGAAGCTGAGTGGTAATTCCCTTCATTGCTGGCTATATATCGAAACAAACAGTGGTCAAATACTGCACATCTGTAGGCACTAGAGGGAGTCAATGATCTACAAATGATCTCTTTTTCTAAAACTGAAGCTCATCTTGCCGAGTCACAAACAAACACACACAAATATTATGTATTAGGTAGTTGTATCATTTGCATTCTTTTATATTAAATCTGTTGTTATCATTTATCAAAAACTGACACATTGTTTTAAATAAAATTATACTTGATTACACATACATCTAACATCCATTTGTAGTACCTGTTAACCCACAAAAATGTTTTTAGTTGACAAGTGATGTTTAAAAATGAAATGTGTTTTCAACCTGTAACTCACTGGCCTTGGCTCATTTTCTGTGAAGAACATGTAAACGAACACATGCACACTGTACACTCCACCCCTACACATGTGCATTACATATGTGGTGTTTGCGTCCACTGGACCTGAGGGTACTAGGCACCAACAACCTGCATTTTCCTGCCCTCTTTACTCTCTGTAATGTGTCAAACTACAACATTTTTACCAAATCCTGCATAATGTTATTTCACATTCTAAATATTCAGTATTTTCTTACACTCTACCCCAAATTGGGGGAGGAACACAACACATAAAGAGCTCTGCATGCGTGGCTCCTTATCACAATTGATCAGTATGGCAAAGAAAATCTCTGCTCAGAGGGTTTTTCCATGAAGTTCCTAACCATGACCCAGTGGCCACTCAGGCCTTTATCAAAGTCTTTAAGAAGGGCTACTGCTGCTCTCTCCATGTTTCACAGATCGAGATAATCCCCCAACCAGTTACTTATCACAAAGCAGAATCAAAATCAGTTTTATTGGCCAGGTATGTGTACACATACAACTCCGGTTTATCGTTGTGCTCAATGTACATACACAGAAATAGACATAAATACAACTAAAAAACAAGGACAGCAAGCACAACAAGGCAGACAAACATTAAGCTACATGTGCATATAGATTTTTTTTTAAAGTACAAAAAACAGTAACATCTGTAAACAGTAAGACAATTAGTGCTATGGTGCAGAGTGCAAATGGTGCTGAAATAAATATGATGATGAACAGGTTGCTTTATATACATGAGGTAGGTGGATGTGACAGTGTGTACAGCATGCATAGATTTAAAAAGTGATAATATTTACATAAACAATGAGATACATTTATAGGTACAGTGGATGTTTGTGTCACAGGGTTATTGCACAGGGATTGTTCCTGACACTATGTGACAGTTAACAGGTATTTACAGAGTGATGGCTGGAGGGTAGAAATTGTCCTGTGTCTGGTCGTACAGAGCTCTCTAGTGCCCACCAGAGGGGAGAAGGTGGAACAGGTTGTGATTGATATGCTGTGATGTTTCCTGCCCATATCCTGACTCTGGACATGTATAAGTCCTAAATGGAGGGCACGTCAGCAGGATGATCTTTTCTGCAGTGCCTGAAATGGGCCGGTACTCACCGGTGCTGAGCACTTCTTATTTTTGTCCACATAAGTACTCTTACTTCTTATTGCGTCCCGCCACCTCCTGGTAGGTCATATGCTGCATTTCAGACACAGTCGGAGGTCGAATTTCCCAGTTGAAATTTCTGACTTCCCACCTCCAAGTGCTCCAGGTGCACAAAGCCAAACGTAAACAAAAAACATGGCTGACCTGACAAACTGTTGTATATTTCCAAATGTTTGTCTTTTTTTTGGCATTTTTAACATTTTCCTGAAAAGCTTATGCACAGAGAAGATGACTTTCAGAGATTGTCTACCATAACCAGCGACCTAATAACATTGATGACATTTTGACATCAATTAACATGCAGAACAGGTTTTATGATATGACAGCATGTATTATTTTAATACTGGTAATAATGTTGGTTTGGTTGGTTAGGTTTAGGCATGAGGAGTGAGATGGTTAGGGTCAGATATGGGCTCATGGATGTATAATTAGAACTGATTATGGACCCCAAGATAGTGCCTATTCATTCCAATGAGAATTGCTCGAATGGCACATACGCCAAAAAAGTTTTCTAACTTCCGGGTTTACTGCCGGGGTATGATGCCGACTGAATATGCGCAGTAGTGTTTCTCCCGCGGACCTGCCCGCGAGTTCCCGCTCGGCCCATATCGTCACAGATCACTTTTCTCCCCTCGAGGAAAGTTTTACAAATATAAAACCTCCATGGATCAAAAATTCATAATAGAAAGAGTCATAATTGACTTTGTTTGCAGTTCGTGATGTCCTGTCAACAGTTATACAGACGCCTTTTTTTATAATGGTGGCCTGTGCTTATTTGGGCCACAGGGGAATTTTTCGTTACAATACTGCGAGTGGCCACTGGGGGAAAAATGGCTGCAAGGCTGAACGGCGACGCCCTATACAGTTCTTATTACCGTGCGTTCATACCGTGCTTCATAATTCGCTCTGGCTGCCATGCCAACAACGCTGTAGAAAGATTCGATGAAAAAGGTGGCAAAGTTCGTTCGAATGCTTGGTAACAGAATACAAGCGCAGGACTTCTAAATTCCGATTGGTTGAAATTAAATTGAATTATTTCCATTAAATTAAACCAAATAAATGTATACATTTCTACTACTCTATACTCCACTAAAATTTGGAGGCAATTCAGAGGCAAATGTTGTACTTGTGCAAATACAGATTGATAATACAAAATATAATCAACAGATAAATTAGGATGTATTATCACAGGTTAAGATAAGATCAGACAGACTACCAAGCAGTACACAAATTAATTCAAATTAGATCCACCTTTACCAACTGTTACTCACCTTATGACCAAAAGAGGACACTCGTCAGGAAAACATCTACATACAGTACTGTCTGTCTTTTTATGTGTTTGAACAAAATACTTTTCTGGTGTTGTGTTGCGCTGTTTTACCCTACCTGAGTGTCATTCCTGTGTGTCTTCTTTCAACCTGTAAAATAAATACTGTACTTACATTGATATTCAGTGTATGTAAGACCATCTTTTGAATGCCACATTGCTTCTATATTCATACATGTAATTGTCTAACTAAAGTTCTGATTTTTATTTAATAGTAAAAAAATTAAAATCTTTACCCATAGTTGTAACAAAGTATTAAACTTAATTTATGATAAAACTTTTTATAATTGTGCCCCTTTTTTTTAAATAGTTTTAAGGTAATGAGAAATTCCCTGTTGTCATCTAATAGGTCAGTACAATGTGTAGACAAAATTTTTCTGTGCTATATGTAATCTTGGTTAGGGCCAAAATTATAAATCACTATCATTATTATTATTATTATTATTATTATTATTGTGAAAGAGGAAGTGAGCTGTGCAGCATTATCTTTTCAGGCTACCTTAGCATGCCCCTCTCTGTGACGTTTGTGATTGAATAGTAAAAACACAAAGTGTTCTAATAAGAATAGCTATTACAAAAATGTTAATAAAAGTAAGACTATATAAGCCTAAAGTTATTTAAGATTATAAGAATGTGTAACTCAGTTTGATGAAGAAGTACAACTTGTCTTGTTAACTCAGGAGACAGCTGTGTCTCTTTGAACTCGAGTACCCCTGTATGGCCTCACTTTGAAAGAGGTTGCCAAAGATAATTCATTAACAGCCAGCATAATGATTTGTCCAACATCTTGTACCTACTACACCCCTATGTAAGCTCTTCTGTGAGAGATACACAGACAGACATTAGCTCTGAACAGAAGACAAGTATTTTGAAATGGGAAAAGCTGAAACAAAGTCACAAGGATATCAATCTGCTTCAGAGGACAACAAATGGTGAGTACACATAAGATCTGATTCCCCTTATTGGTAAGCAATTGAATCTCACTGCAGGAGTGTTTTTTCAAACCACTAACAACCTTGTTTGGTTTATGTGATTTATTTTATTCATTTAAATGAATGGATATCCATGATTCCCAGAGGATGAATTCTAATAACTTTAGTGACCCCTTAACTTTTCATCAAGAGCAATCAGGCCATTTTTTTCTTTTTTTTTATTTAATATTTGTCAAAAACATTTTGAAAAAATTGTTCTGCAAAACTAATGATATTCCCACGAGCCTCAGCTTTACTTAGTGTTTAGTGCTAACAAACAAATGTTACCAATTTATCATCTTCACTAATATGATGAAGATGATAAATAATATACCTGCTAAACATCAGCATGTTAGCATTGTCATGGTGAGCATCAGTAAGAGCTTACAGAGCGGCTAGCACGACTGTAGACTCTATGCACCGCAAAATTTGCCCTTATTCATTTTTAACAGAAGCGAGCAATTTACTTCACACACAGTGTGCGATTCCAGGTGATGCGGAACTGACCGGCGATGTGGAAATGTGAGGGGTTGAAAGTTCAAAAATGTCTTTATGCAAATTTGGGGCAAAATCACCTAGAAGCTCTGTAGTGATGCAGATGAAAAAGTGATGCAGTCTTATTCATCATCACCATTGTAGTTTCTGGGATTCATCCTTTTCCTCCAAGATTACAGATACAAGTGACACTTGTACACAGCAACGCGCAGGAAGTGGCTGAGGCGATGAGTATCAGTATTGTTAGTGATGAACCATTTTTGTATTGCTAACCCTGAATGAACTGAAACTGGAGAAGTTTAGGATTACATTGTGTATTATTTTATGTACAGAGATGGTACTATGACGTGTTTGGCTTAGTTTCGTATAAAAATGGAAAATCTAGTCTGGATATTGCTCAAAAATATACCTACCAACACTTCTAAAGTGTACTCATTACACAGTATCTCATTTGTTTAATCTGTACATAAAAAGAAATGTAAAAATGACACATGATGAGCTACATATTTCTTGACGAACAACCATTTATATCCGTCTGCCCAGTACTTCTGTGCAGTGTTTCTGGCCATAGTACGGGTTGCCAGATACAGTCTGTGAGCACAGGTTTTGGTCTCTGTGGCACAAAAAGATGACAGGATTTTGGGATTTTGCACACGGTCCCTGCACCTGACTGTTGGTCACCAAGAAATTGTTCCAACATGTAACGCCCCCTAAAAATGGTTATGTACTGATTAAACAACTTTACAACTAAAAGTTAAACATTTAGATTTTGAATGTGTAGCCAATTTATCAAAATAATGTGTACATGAAAGGGAATGAAAGTGTACAACTCAGAGCACAGGCCAAAAAAGGTTCACTACCTGCTCGACCCATATAGACTTTGCACTGGGATGACGTCATTAAAAAAAAAAAAAAAAAAACAACAACAACAAAAAATGAAGGCATACCAGTGTTATGGAGTGTCAAGCTGCAAAGCAGGAGTAGGACCCAAACACAGACTTGCAGGTAGAGCTGGTACAGATCAATAATTTTATTAACAAAAGGCTTCCACTGAATTGGCGGGCAAAAGCAACTCTCCACAGGTAAGCAGTCCAAAACAGAAACACAAGTCCAACAAAGACAGGAAGCAAAACTAAAAGACACTTGAGGGAAGGAGGCTATTTCAAAATAAAACAGGATATAACAGAACACAAACCCAAAACCATGACAACCAGCCTGAACAGCTGCCAGCTGTGGGCCTGAAGAGTTGGCTCGGTTGTTGTTGTTTTTTTATGAATTGCCCTGGTTAAAGCATCAGCTGAAGACAGAGCAAGTATATTTGAAACCTTGTTGTCCTTCATAACGCTTTAATTTGCCCAAAATTCTAATGCAGCAATTAATCTCTATTTCCTGATAACAAAAAGAGGGGAACACACCAATCAGAGACCAAAACATGTAATTTGAAACAGAGTCATAAAACATAAAACAAATAAATTGCAAGCAATTGAAAGACATGAGAAACATGTATAAAACTGCAATGTCTTAAAGTCCCTTAATACTAGAGAAGGGAAACAACTTCTCACAGCAACAAAATCATTTTTATTGACACAAAGGCACAGCTGGTGACCCAAGATGATCCTTTCTCTCCCTCCCTGTGCGTCAGTCTCTGTCCCACACAGACACCCTGAGGCCCAACATCCACAGCCCTCCACCACAAAGTTATGTTACATTCAACACAGACGATTTCTACATGTGGTGTGTGAAATACCACACATTTATGCAATATACGAAACACACACAAACTCATAATATCTGGTATAATGTCTGGTGCTCTGATGAGTGCATTCAGTTTAACATATTGTTTTTTCTCACTTATTTTATTGATACTAAGAGCATTGTTATATTGGTAGTATTAGCTTTATTGGATGTATTTGTTTCCTTCTATGGTTGTAATGATTTGTTTACGAGCCCTTGTTTTCCTTGGTGACCGCGGAAACTAGTTGTGAACACACTGACATATTATCACTTGTTAAGTTGACATTGTGAACTAGTTAGCAAACAGTCATTTACACATCCAGCAGTTATGGAGCAACCATATCATTTATTTGAAGTTGTGTTTCTGGACACCTGGTGAATGTAAGTCCAATATTCATTCTCTTCTAGCTCTGTCTTTGGTCTCTACCAACTCCTGCAGTACCAGCTAGTCGCTAACTTTGTCTTGCTGCCATTTGGTGCTCAGCAGGTAGTGTACAGTGGGTTTATCAGAGCGTTTTTGCGGAACACAGCTGCCTGCTTCGGCAGAAAATTACGGTATGAGAGCTGTGAGAGTGAACCAAAACAGTTTGCAGACGGACAGCTAAATAATGAGCTGAAACTTGTTATAAAGCCAACGGGAGCTATAGATTCAGGTGATAATTCTCTGTAGGTTCATCACTATGGAGTGACCCTTTTACATTGTCACGTTGTTTTCACCGACTGGACTACTGCAACTCCTTCCTTGCTGGACCCCCTAGCTCTGCAGCTAGTCCAGAATGCTTCTGCCTGTTTGGTGTTCAGCCTTCCAGACCACTCTGCTTCTCTGTCTTCCTTACACTGGCTGCAGTTCACATTTATTTCAAGACTCTGGTGCTGGCCTACAGGGCTGTGAAGAGAACTGCTCCTTCTACCTCCAAACCATGGTCATACCCTACACTCTGGCGTGACCATTTGCACTCCTCTGCCTCTTGATGATTGGACACCCTATCACTTTGAAGATGTGTCTCTTTTCTGTTCAGGGGGCTGGTGGGGGCATGTTGTTTAAAGTACTGTTGAGATATGAAATTCGATCCAGAAAGTCCAGTTCAACATTATGCATTTAAAGGCTTATCAGATGCCAAAATACTGCACAATGGTTTGTAATACTCACAGACAGGATGATTTTACAACTCTGGAAAGTTATTGCGTAGGTAACTATTTTATCTTTCATCATGATAATCATCCGGAAACAGTAGGAATACAGTGTTCACGGTTCAAAGTAATCTACCAGGAATGTAGAGTTGAGTTGAGTCTGGTTCACTTTTTAGCTGGATGACCCTGCATTGTTATGTTGGAGCCCCCTGCGTTGGCACTCTGCTGAGTCGAAGGACTGGCCTCATGAATGATAGGGCAGAGTCCTTTCACGCAGGGTTCAAGGCTGTCTGAACGCTGCCTTTCCAAGTACTTGCACCTTGTCTGTGAACATGTTTTAGCTGTTTACTTGTTACTACGGAATAAGAAATGCACATATTTCAAGTCCCTTGAGACAATGTAATGTAATGTAACATATAGTGGTTTATAGAGTGTGTGGTAATGTATAAATCATTTGTTGTCTTTTTTTTCTGACATTGCACTTACTAGCTTTTTCAGGAGCTTTCAACCACATCTCACAGTCTTCATCTGAGGATGGCATTTGCTCAGTTGCTCATGTTGGGATTTAAAATGGTTAAAGGGGGGCACCCACTTGTGTAGGTGCGATCAATTAATTATGGCTATCAGAATTATCAAAGATAATCTTAAATAACTTTAATTTATAAAGTCCTCGGGGCACCACTCTTCTTAACGAAGAGAAATGATTAATTGATTGAGTCTCATAAAATACACTAAACTCAATTTGGAACTCAGATTAATAATTAAATTAATAACTATATCAAAATTACCATTGATAGCTATTAGGTTGAAGGGTTTGGAGTTCAACATAGAAAAGATTGGCAAATTACTCACTCTTGTGAAACATTAAAGAAGCCAGTAAAATTTTACAAAAGCATTTATTAAAAGATAAACAAAGCAAAAACACACACTGTGAAGTCTAACTCTAAACAATAAACTACAGAACAAAGGGTGTGTGTGTGTGTGTGTGTGTCTGTGCGCCTGCGTGCGTGCGCAGGTCTGGGTGCGCGCCAAAAGGAATGTATGTATGTTTCTTTGTTCTGCCTCCATATGTCTCGCGTGCACGAGCATGAACCCAAGTGGTCAGAAACAAAGGTGAAGCAGGTGCTTTAAAATGACTCTCCACTGTGTGTGTGGTTGTGTTCAAGTCAAATTAGAGGTGTATGTGTGTGGCCTGTTAGCTGGCGGTCAGTCTGTTGTAGACGAGCCAAGCTGGGAAGAATTGTGGTTCCGCGGTGGAAGCGTCTTTTGCTGTGCAGTGTCCGTTTGTAGAGATCTGAGGAAGCCGGTCGCTCTGCCTGTGGTTGTCCTTACAGAGTTAATAACTCGGCGTTAACTTGCTTTGTTCTTCTTAAAGTTAGCTAGCAGGCTTTGTGAGTTAGCCATTGGCACTAAGCCTTATTGCAGAGATCTAACAGGCCTTAAAAGTGCTGTGGTAGTTTAGGAGACTTCGGCTCTGCTACATGTTTCTGTTCCGAGCAGATTACACGGCAAAGCCAGGAGGAGAGAGTTCAGGTGGGTGTCTGCTGGTGAGCAGGCCATACTAAGAGGGTGACAGCCACGGCGGTCTGCCGCAGTGAAGGATTCCAGGAAAAAGAGAGAAAGAACAAATGATCGCTGACCTTTTTATTGATCTGGTGACATCCGGGTCACAGGTCAGACTGGCCAATACTGCATTCAATAGCTCTCAGGATTGTGGGACAAAAGAGAATGCAGTCTCCTAACAAAGGTTCAGTTAACAATCACCCAAATGAATGAATTAATCTGTGGAGTCCCAACACTCACATGACATACAGATCCGCACTACCGAAGTTCCATACTTCCATATTATAACAGCTGAGCCATCTCTATGACAACCGTAACCATGGTTACATGCTCTGTTACATGGACCTTGAGATTATATTGAAATTATATGGTCAAACTACAATTTTCTGTGTCAAAAATGAACTTTCATGCTCAATTGTACAACCTGTTTGGGCAATACTGTATTTAACTATGTTCATACTAATAAACAAATTAAAATTTGACTTTAAAACATAAACACATAAATTTGTATAAAATGTGATAACAGTCTCTGAGATGACAGACATCATACTGTAGTAGTAGTAGAAAAAAAAACAAATTGACAGATTTACTATACCCTTGTCAGCAAGTTAGAGTTAAGTTAAGTGTTGAGACATTTCACCAAAAAACAAAAATGTAAACCTGCTGGTGGTGCTAGATGAAATGAATGGTTTCACCCTCTGTGGATCGTGAAAGCTGTCTAGACCAAAGTGGTGGACATACTGACGACCTACATTGCCACCCACAGAGCCATGTTGCTGGCTTGCTACTGTGCAAATCCCTTCCTCTTTACTGTGAGACCATGTGGCCTTGTTTAACAGACTCCGCCTTAAGTTGCTCATTCAGAAACACATATCATCCCCGCCCCCTCCTCTCTCTGTCCCTCTTGCTCTTTCTCTCTCCCTCATTGTCACACAAACACAGCTCTCTCAAACCTCCACTCATGGGCTCACTCATGGTCAGAGCTGAGAAGAGCACTTGTCCAGGGGAGACTGGGGGATTTAGACTTGTATTTTCCCCAAAAGGCACCAGATGAATCACACAGAACCACAGACTACTGACGTGAAGCAGCCTTTCTCAGGTACTCTTTACCAATCCCTTTCCCTTGAGGTCATAAGCAGGTTTTTTTCTCTCTTTATGTTTGTCCTTTGTAGAAATTGTGAGTGTACACTACTGTGATTTAATTTATTGAACAGGAAACAAATGGTATTCTTGCTGTTCAGTGACAGCTGGGCTTTTGTGGCTGCACTTATGCTTGGCGCTTGTAGCTGTATTAAGTAGGCCAAAGGTTACTGGCTTCACTGCAGTGAGAGCAGCTATTTCCCTTTTTTAGTGTAACACGTCAGGCTGTGATCATTGCTGCTAAAAGCTCACATTGTTTTAAACAAAACTGTTGTGCAAATATTTGAACAGATTACATAATATCAAACTCTTAATTTAAGAAATTACTTTGACAAAATTTGACTGAATACATTTCTTGCTATGATTGTTTTCAGAAAATACAAGCTGCATACATAAATTCTGTAAAGAGTTTTTTATTTATTTTGCAGCATCTGAACTCCTAAAAGCAAAAGAGTTATTGACGTTATTAAAAAGCAGAACAACACCATGGAGTTAGTGAATGTTACAGTTAATCTGTTTTTTACATACATGGTCAGATAATCAAAACAGAAACCTATTTACTACTGAGCCCATGCTTCCCTGTCAGGGGTGGACTGGGATAAAAAAAAGAAACCTGCAGACCAGCAATTATTCCTTACACTGCCAAGTTTCTCAAAGTTTGGTCACATGTACAGTAGAGCAAATTATCTGATAGGTACAGTAAGTCCTTTCCTCTGGTCACTCTGCCTCCTAGGATTTACATTCCTGTGCAACTAATTTGTGATAGCATATGTGTTCCACTAGCCTCAGCCAGACAAAATATTTTCCCTTTTTTTAAAAAAAAGCTTAAACATAATACTGGGGTTTTCTGTCTGGTTATCATCAATAGTAGACTACTTTTTAGCCAAGTTAGAGGTGTGGCTGTAGGGATGGCAGTGTCGGCCAGTCCACCACTTTGGTCCATACTGAAATATCACAATTGTTGGATTGCCATGAAATGTTGTACAGAAATTCATACTCCCCAGTAGATGAATCCTGCTGACTTTGGTGATTCCGTGACTTTTCATCTTGTTGCACAAGCAAGTCAAAATTTTAATTTGTCCAATACCAAATACCAAATAGGCCTACCTGCAAAACTAATGAATGATACTTTGTTTTTACTGCTAATTAGAAAATGTTAGCATGCTAACATGCTAAACTAAGATGGTGAACATGGTAAACATTATACCTGCTAAACATCCGCATGTTAGCATTGTCATTGTGAGCGTGGTGTTAGCATTTAGCTCAACTGCACAGCTGTGCCAAAGTGCAGCCTCACAGAGCTGCTAGTAGACACTTGCGGCATGCCCCAAATCCATACTACATACTAATTCTATACAGCATTTACTACATACTAATCATCATAATATACTGTTTTAATAGTGAGTATACAAAAATCATCATCCTCAACTGCTTTATACTAACAGGAAATGACACAATATGTGCAACATTAGACATCCATTAAACTGCGACTTTGTAATGTCACTGTTAAATGTGAAGTTAAATTTCACAAATAGAAAGCAAAATGGCTGTCTTAAGATTGATTACTTATTTTTGCTTTCTGGAGCTGTTTCACCTCCACTAATTTATTTAGATTTTTTTTCAGATGTGAGCAGCTCCTCCATTTCCATTATGGGAGAATAATGCATGGTATAGGCCATTGTGACCACACTATATTCTAAAAGCCTGCATAGAATTAG
Source organism: Siniperca chuatsi (assembly GCF_020085105.1). NCBI lineage: Eukaryota > Metazoa > Chordata > Actinopteri > Centrarchiformes > Sinipercidae > Siniperca > Siniperca chuatsi. The sequence goes on from NC_058043.1 coordinate 16,391,638, forward strand.
TATGTAGTATGCCTGGAGCTTCAGTACAGAAGCCTAGTCTTGCCTTCCCTCTAAGGTGGACAAGAATTTGCCTGCCTAAGGTTAAAAGTACATGATTCAAAAAATAGGCTGGTTTGCAACTAATTGTCTACTTCCTACAGCCCTCCCTGTTTTCTAAGATAGAAAGTAGTCACTCTAGTTAATGACAGCTCTTTTCTAATGCAACTGTTGATGTAGTGCTGGAAAATATTTAGGATGCAATTGTACTTTGCTTCCAAGATAATGGGGATTTAGGGCCTGTCTAGCAAACAAACAGAATTGAGTCTCATAGACTGACTTAAGACACATGCCATCTGTAATTTTGCATCTCTCAAAGATAAACTGATGACACTTGAAATAAGAATGGTTTCAAATATAAACCATGTATATGAACCTCTTTGTAAAAAGTGAGTAGTGAAAGATCTTGGAAACAGCCCTGTGTACTGTGTTTTGAGATGGTGACCATTCATTAGGCTACAGTGAAAGTTTCTCACCCAGCACAAACACCAATAATGTTTTGTCCTTGTCTGGTTGGCTTTGGCTCTTACTATTGACTATGCTGAGATGATATTACATGCAAATAAAACAGCCTTTCTAAGCTCTAAGGAAGTTTGACAAATACTACAAATTATTGCTTTAAAACTTCACAATATAATGTGTAATATTGGACCATGGATTTCACAATTTTTTTAATGCTAGTCTGTGCATAAATGCTTTTTGGTACATGGTATTTATTTGTTGTTGTCGTAGACAGTTCAAGTATGCCAGACAAGTGAAAAAATATTTGAGTAACAGATAGTCTTGTGGTTGAAGTAGTGTTTCCTTCTGTAGGAGAGTCCTTGAGCTACTGACTCCCCACCAGGTTTGAGGTTGCTGTTGTGTGTTTGATTCTGTAATCAGGATGCCTGCAGTATTTTCAAGCAGTCGTCACAGTAAAACATCTGGTCTTTATTTTGTTGTAATTTTTTGGGTTACGGAATGGATTTTAAAGCATTATGACCTTATTGTAACCCATGATAAAGTTGTTAGAGCTGGTGTAAGGTTAAGGGTTAAGGTTAGGGTTAGTCAAATGACAAGATTTGCTTCAACTAGTTTTCAATTAGTTTAAGTGCTGTTTAGATTTGTCTGTGGACAGTGAAACACAAACCTGTTCTACAAGCAATTGACAACAACAATACTGGGCTTCTCCTTGAGCAAGACACTCAATCCCCTGATGTTGGCACCTTGCAAGCCAGCCTCTGCCATCAGTGTATGAATGTGTGTGTGAATGGGTGAATGTTGTAAATTTGTGTTGTAAATATATATAAATGTGTAAATATATATAAATGAAGTCCATTTACAGTCCTAGTCCATTTGCAGTCCTAAAGTCCTAAATAAGAATGTGTTCTTGCACAACATGTCTGGTTTTAATGAGGATTGAAGGCTCAATAGTTTAATAGTTAATAGGCTTAATAGAAATTATATTTGAAAAAGCAAAAGCAAAAATCCATCCATCCATTTTTTTCCATCCATTTTCTACCGCTTGGTCCCGTTAGGGGTCGCGGGTGACTGGAGCCTATCCCAGTGACTTTGGGCCTTAGGCAGGGTACACCCTGGACAGTGGCCAACTCGTCGCAGGGCTAACACAGACACAGACAAGGACAGACAACCATTCACTCTCACATTCATTCAATACGGGCAATTTAGAGTTATCAATTAACCTACACATGCATGTCTTTGGACGGTGGGAGGAAGCCGGAGAACCCGGAGAGAACCCACGGTAACACGGGGAGGACATGCAGACTCCACCCAGAGAGATTGTGTGATGTTGGTCTGGTCCGGGAATCGATCCCACGAACCCACGATCTCCTTATTGGGAGGCAGGAGCTTTAGCCGCTCTGCCACCGTGCAAAAAGCAAAAATCCTTTAAAGCAAATTAATTTATGTTTAAAACAAGTTATTTATTGTTCATTTGTTAACCTGTGTACAATTTGCTAACAAAATAAGATATTTTCTATACAAATAATAAGAATGAATAAAGCCCATTGTGGGTGAACATACTGTTCCTATGTTGAGCAGTTCTGTACCAGAACTTGTCTTCCAGGATAACAATGACACCATTTATAGGACATGAACTGAATATATGATAAACATATAAGCTTTAGAGCAGTGGTACCTCTTATCCCTAGTTTGAATCTCACACCCAGCACCAAAGGGAGGAATTTCTCTAGTGAACTAATGGGATCTAATGTGTGGGGACACCGACCTTGATAGGCATAATCAGGTTGAAATCCCACTGAAATGTCTTTGAGAAAGACGTTGAATAACTATAACTCCTATTGACACTGGTCTATTGTCTCACCTCACTATGACAGTGGACTGTCAGAAAGATAATTTTCAGAGACACAGAAACACCATGATCGAAGCTAACTAGTTTGTGTCGTACAACCATGTCTGAAGGCAACAGTGTTTAAAACTGTTCTGAATCACCACACTCGAGCGAGGGTGGAAAGCCCCTGTGCCCCATAGAGAGGAGCGAGACGTGATTATCATTCAAATATGGTGCACACTTTCAGACAATGTTTTTTTTTTTATCTCATTAATTGTGTGTATATCAGCAAACTCCATGAATCAGCAAAAGTTGAAGAAGAGCAGCCGGAGGACATCTAAGGGAAGCCTAGAAAATATTCCCTCCATAAAATATGGTCCAGTTTCCATGTTCTCTGCTTTTGTACAGTAATCAGTGAGGCCCGGTCCCCAGAAACACTCCACTCCAGTGACCTGCATCATTTTTCCAAACTGGTTCTTGTCTCATCTGTGGTCTGATAAACAGTAAATTCATCATATTCAGTGCACATATCATTTTTTTTCCAAGCTACTGTAGTTGTCATATTTTGTGGGACCCACATGAGTACAGAGCAAGTTTTAAACATGATAGATGAGTACTGAGAATACCGAGCTAGCTTCTTAGCTGAAGACACATAGTTTTGCTTAATGAAGCAGAAATGCATAAAGAAATGTAAAAAGAAAAGACAGAAATAAATATGTTTGGAGAAGTAAATGGGGGAGAAATGCAAATATATATTATCTTTTCACAGCAGTTATTGTCATTTTACCATTTCCTTTATCCTTTATCCAACTTTTCTGTACAAAGTAATTACAAATGATACAATTAAAACCTTTAGACCTTATTTAAGCAAATCAAAGCACCCCAAACAACAATAAATATTTGCTACTTTTTAAATCTATTCCACACTTTGACAGGGTTGTTATTCAAATGGCCATTAATACATTAATGTAAATCCAGATTATCTAAAAAATGTTATGATCGGTCCACTAGAGCTAGACAAATAAATCAACCAGGCCGGTATATCGGCAGATATTAGTTTATTGTAGACATATCATCATTTGTGATAGCCAATAAGTAACAAGAAATTGCAGTACAGAAAGTGGAGGTAATTTAGAGAGCGCTGATTGCACTGTTGATTTTTAAGCTATAAAATGTCCTGCTCAGTATGTCTCAAAACTCCCAAATATCAATATTAGTATCAGCCTCAAAATTCCAGTATCAGTCTGGCTTTAGTGTCAATTGATGTAATGCCACCAGTCAAGCTTGCTGTGCAGAAGCTTTGAACACCATCTAATTCTTCTTGTTGATTTGAGCGTTTCAGGATTTTAAGCTTTTTAACAGTAATGTAGTAGCACACATATTTTCCAGTCTATTTGCTTCACTCCCACATCAAATCCAAGGCAGCAACACAAAAGCAACATTGATGGAAGAATTACCCTCATTTCAAGCAGCACTGACCCTCTGCTGACCTAATGCAGTGAGACTGCAGGCATTGTGCAGATTTTGAACATTAATATACAGTAATTAAATCATGTCAATATTGCTGCTGTGGTTAGTTATGTTGTAACGTCATTTACTCTGTACTGAAAAGTGTAAATACTGAGAATGTGTTCTTTAGTGACCATTTGCTACTGCAAAATAAAATCCACAAATAACATAAATAATTAGAATTAATACACAAACCCTACATAGTTTTAAAAATGTAGTATTTTGAACATCGTAATTCTGTCAGTGAATGCTACTGAAAGGATTTGTTTTTGGACACACAGGACTGCGGTCTTTGCCTCTGAAAGAATCTACTCTGATCTATTCAATCTTTTATCTAAAAATAACATTATTCTTTAACCCTTCTCTCGTTACAGTGCGATGGATAAGCTTTTTGGTCCACTGGTCAATTTCAAGCTGGACATCGGCACAGCCCATCCTGCACCCAGCACCCTGACCAGAGGACAATGGTCTAGCAAACTTGAGTTCCTCTTGGCTGTTGCAGGACAAATCATAGGCTTAGGAAATGTGTGGCGGTTCCCCTACCTGTGCTACAAAAATGGAGGAGGTAAGTTTTATTATATTCAAAGAAATTAGGAACAACACTGGAAAAAGCAGCTACTTTCTTCAAAAGTGCACACAGAATGAATGAAACAACTCAAACTGTGATAGAACTTGATGGCAACAAGAAATAAAAATTGAGTTAAGACTAAAAGCTGCAATAGCATGATTTATTTTTATATATAATAATAATAATCATAATAATGTTTGTCTATGTATTATCAGCCAAAATCTCAATTCGGAACTACTATGTAAATATTACCTTCATTTGAGTAACCCAAGATTTGCCAAGAACTATAAAGCTCCTCCTTTTCTCACCATTACAATACAGTAGATTAACAATGCACTACCGTGTCACATTACAGTTTTAAAGTAAAACAAACCACACCTGGCCACTGTTCAACAGCTTCACAACCAACTGCGACGTTGTTGTTCAGTAGCCAGGAGAGCTCAGTGCACTGCAACTTAAGAAATCACAAGCAAATAGACAAAAACGTTACCACTTTGATAACACATACGTTGCATTTAGGAAAAAACGCTGCAGTAACTAAACACAAATAAAGAAACTTTTACCAATTTGACAACGCATAGGTGTCATAAAGAAACACACTGTAGATACAGAAAACATGCATATACAGACAAGTGTTCAACCTACGAACAACTTATGTGGTGTACCTTTCCGTTTCCCCAAGGGGTGTTCTTCATCCCTTATGTACTCTTCCTCTTTACCTGCGGCATTCCCCTGTTTCTCCTGGAGACGTCTCTCGGCCAGTACACCAAACAGGGAAGTATCACCTGCTGGAGGAAAATTTGTCCCCTTTTTGAAGGTAAAGCTCTAGAATTACTATCAGAGTCAAATCAAATATATATGTGTATTTGAACATAAAAGATGGCGTAGTGAAGATATTTTTAAAGTAGAACAATGAATTATAAAAGGGACAATCTGTGATCTATTAATCTGAAATTGATTGATTGGTCTTTGATTGTTCTATTATATTTGAGTTTTAAATGTTTTCTGATGTTATGGAGGTTTTGTGATGTTTGTAGACAGCAATGAAACAGGCCTAGATTCTCAGTTCAAGTCAAACCTCAATGACTTACAGCATGTGAGCATGTGTATACATATAACATGATAAAAAAAAATTGGTTGGCCTTTAAGTCATAAAGAAAACTAAATATGGGGTGAGACATAGTCAAAATCTTTTTTTATTGCAGTGTCTCACATCTAATCCGTCACATCACAAATGCGCAATGCACTCACATTTTTCTACAGGTGCTGCAGTGAATGTAGGACAAAACATGAACACACACACCAAGAAATGTGACCTTACAGACAAAATTTGTATGTGTGCAAATATGTAAATGAAATATGTAATAGGGGCAGCGATACTGTGTTATATTTTCACAGTTTGTCACATACATATATACATACATATATTTTTTTCTAGATAAGAAAGTCAGTAATTACCAGTGGTTGGTTCTTACAACCATTCAGACACTTTTCTGCACATTTGAGCAGAGTTTTGTGTGCTCACACTTTTGCTACAATTCTTGCAGGCATATGTGATGAAGGTAATTTAACTGCCTGTAGAACAGAGAGAATCAGAGATGTTGGTAAAAATTCCACAACTTAAAGATATGAGTCCCGACAAGTCTTTGTCTCAGGTGTATTTCACTCAAACAAAGTGTATTCCCAACTAGTTAATTTGTTAACATGTCTGCTGCCCAGATTCTTTAGCAGAGAAATTAGTAAAAAATAAAACTTTTTCACCCAGTTTTACAACATGTGTTCTAAGAAACCCAACAAACTGTGTCAGGTTTGGTGAACTATTACACCCATTATCAAGAGGTATTTTGTCTTTGACGGATGGACGACATTGGTTAAACATTGCCTCCTGTGAGCTATCACATGTGGCTGAATGAGTCACAAAACTTGATGTACACATGCAGTCAAACACACATCTTTAGTAAATCTACAACAGTAGAAATAACAAGAACAGCCTGTTCTTGAGCAGTATCCCTCACTATTTGAGTATAATTACTCAAATAGTATATTAGTATAATAGTGATATTTTGGCACAAAAAAGACTGTAAGACGTCACTGTAACATGCTGGTTTGTTACTTTAATTTATTCTAAAACTATCTGACAGCCATAATTAGATGTTGCTTGCTTTCAAGTGTTGAGCTTGTGATTTAAATACTTTTTTGGTTGTTTTTTGTTGTTGTTGTTGTTTTTGTTTCCAGGGATGGGTTATGGCAGCCAGGTGGTTGTTTTATACTCCAGCATCTATTACATCATCATATTGGCCTGGGCTTTCCTGTATCTCTTCTTCTCTTTCAACTCTGAACTTCCCTGGGCAAGTTGCAGAAACAGCTGGAACACAGGTAGGTCCCAGTATGTGATCTGACTGAATGAACACACATGGAAACAAACAGTGCCATAGTGACTCATTGCATTTGCACAAGGTTTAGGGAAATCATCATCATGTTACTGGCTGATTATTTTGCACATTTGAGGCTCTGGTTTTTGATCTGGAGTGCAAAGTCCAGCTGCTGGAAACAAGTCTTGAGGTGCCAGGTTTGCTCTGCCTGGCTTGGTTTTTTAACTTCATGTTACATAACATACTTAAAGATCCCTTCCAGACACAACATGTCTCCAACTTCATTGAAAAGTCCATTCTCAGTGAATGTGTGCTGGAGGTTTCAAGTTTCCACATCACACTTGTATAAATTGCATACAGGACCAGGTATGGCTTCCAAACTAGTTGTACAAGATGTATACATCTTAAACTGAGATTTTAGGTGCACACAGAGGAACTTTCCTCCTTCAGACACCACAAATTTGTGTAAAATGTTATTTGAATCCATGTATTATTGTCATTAATATTCTAGGCTATATGGAAATGCCCCCTTCCCATTTTTATAAGTAAAAATATATACATAAAATAAAATACTAGCACAATTTACATGCAGGAATAAAAAGAAAGAGGGATACACCGGGAGTACAATAGGTTGTCTGTTGTTGGAGAAATTTGGGCTCCTCTGATTAGTGTTATGGCTGAATTTATGACACTTTGACTAACATGTGATTTTACAAAGGAGGCCTCAAGCCCTGTGATTGTGTTGTTTTGTGGCATGTGGCACCTGATGTTCCTGCTATAAGATTAGGTGTACATCGAGAAGGCTCTGTGCTACTTACACCGATAACTTGGGACAGAGACAGTCTCTTTCTTTGTCTCATCTTTCTACTGATGTAACCTGTAAACCACCATCCACCATTATGCTATAAGAAGTGTTGCTTTTTGTATGTAAACTTATACAACTTATACTTGTATTATGTTGGCTGTGCTCCTTTGTACATGCTGCCCCAATGCTTCTCTGTCGAGAGATCTGTGTTTGTAATAAATCCATATATTCATGTAAGGACAACTGAGGCTCTTTGAGTTATTTGTTTATTGAGGACCATCTCTTCAGTTCAACTTTTCTTCAACAAATGCCCTGTTTAAAACATCCTGTGTTCCTTTGCAACAGAGACCTGTGTGGAGTTCAATCAGAGGGCTGATCATCTCAACTGGACTGTAGCTGAAAATGCAACATCACCAGTAAGAGAGTTTTGGGAGTGAGTATGAAAACTAAATCAAAAATTCAAATATGACAATAAGTTCTCAAAGTGAGTTGACATTTATGAATTATAAATGAAAATGTGATTTGCAGGAGAAGAATTTTGAATGTCACAGGAAGTGTCCATGAGTTAGGCAGCATACAATGGGAGTTGGCTCTGTGTCTTCTGTTGTCATGGATCATCTGTTACTTTTGTGTGTGGAGAGGAGTAAAGTCCACAGGAAAGGTAGGACAAAGACTTTTCTATGTTGTATGCAAAGTACCAAGCGAATCTTAAACTGACAACGCATTCTTTAAAAACTATGAAATCATAACAATTTGCAAGATACGATGCCTCTATCACTACTATCAATTACAGATTGAGAACATGATGTGCTTGTACAAAGTTCATGGTTGATCATAAATGTTTCTAGCACACAGGTACAAAAAAAGTGAGAAAGTGTTATAGTGAGGCAGCCACGGCACAGGACTTTCAAGTTCAAGTTCAAGTGGGTTTTATTGTCATTCTCAGTGCAAACGGTGCAAAATTAAGACAGTGCAGGACAATAAATAAAAAGGTAAAAAGACAAAAGATACTAAGGTAAAGACAAATGCAAGACTAAAGACGATAGAAATAACAAGATAAATAACAAGAGCGCCCCGGTAGTTCACCTGGTAGAGCGTGTACCATTAAGGCTGAGTCCTTACCACAGCGTCCCATGTTAGATTCCAACGTGGGGCCCTTTGCTGCACGTGATTCCCACTCTCTCCCACCTTTCCTTTCTATCTCTGAAGCTGTCATGAAAATGCCCCCAAAAAAGAAGACCAAACATAAAAAGACATGATATAGATTAAAGTGTCCATTTGCAATTAAAGTGATTACAGTGTCCAAAAAGTCCAAAGCTCTGGTTGACTGTGTGTGTGTGTCTCTACAAAAGCCAGTGTAAGTGAGGTTTATTATGTGTTTGATATATGCTAAGTGAAGTGAAATAAAGCAATCGATGTCTACAATTTTGCCATAAATAAACCCTCATCATGGCTCTCCCACAGGTCGTTTACTTTACTGCCACATTTCCATATGTGATGCTTGTGGTGTTGCTTGTTCGTGGACTCACGTTGCCTGGGGCCCTAGATGGGATCAAGTTCTACCTCTACCCAGATCCATCCCGCCTCACTGATCCACAGGTGCGAGCGGATTTCACTACTTCCCTGTTTTATGTGGCTCTACTGAACCTACTGCCTCTTCATTACAAACACATGTTGTTTGGACAAGCATTGCTCAAACACAGCAGTTTATTTGAAGTTTCCAAAGATATAAAGCTATTTGTTTGGATTTCATCATATTATTACATTCAATTTAAAAATAATGTAGCTTAAATTGAGTGCTGGAATAAACATGTATAGAACATTTAGTATATATGACATATTTTAAATAGATGTAATTTAAATGTAATTTATTGTAGATGAAAACATGCCCTTTATTTGTCTTGCAGGTGTGGATGGATGCTGGCACACAAATATTTTATTCCTATGCTATTTGCATTGGATGTCTAACTGCACTTGGCAGTTATAATAAATACAACAATAACTGTTACAAGTAAGTTTGATACAATATATATTATGTGTTTTTCAGTTTGGGTATCAAACACACACACAAAGAAAGAACACAGTCCAACAATGTTGCCTAGGTAGCAGCTTCAGTAGGCCAGTGATTTAAAAATCAACAACCGTTGGAATTATACAAAATGATACAAAAATGCCAAGCACATTTTTTATTACATGTGATACAGAACTAAATTTCAAAATACACCTACCTCAGAGCCTTATGTCAGAATGTAGTTTCCAAGCGTCACCACTAAAGCTACACAAGACCTTCTGAGACATTTGCCAGAACATCTGAGCCTCTTCAATGACCATTTTAGGCAACATATTTCAGAGTAGTTTATACAAAAGGAACCCCATCATGTTGAAGTATAGTTTCCTCCAGAAATATTTCTAGTGATTCAGAAGTCATGCCAAACATGTAACTAGCCTTATTAGGCCAGTTTAGGATATGAGTCACAACTACGGAAAGAAAATTGTACATAATAAATAATAAAGTATAAAATGTCTTTTTGTCTTTTTGATTTTAGGGACTGTGTGTACTTGTGCCTTCTGAACAGTGGGACCAGTTTTGTAGCTGGCTTTGCCATCTTCTCTGTGCTTGGATTCATGGCATATGAGCAGAACACAGACATATCAAAAGTGGCAGAGTCAGGTGAGAATGTTGAAAATTTTATGATTAAGAGAATAAATCAAGGAATTAATGAACCATTAAATTACTGAGCATTGTAGTTTTAGGCCATAAAAGTGAAATATTTTGACTCAGCAGCAGAAAAATAACCAGATGTCCGTTATTTCTTTTGACCATTTCATTCTCACTGCAGGTCCTGGCTTGGCGTTCATTGCCTACCCTCGAGCAGTCGCCATGATGCCTTTTCCTCAGCTCTGGGCGATATGCTTTTTCATTATGATCATCCTGCTTGGACTGGACAGTGAGGTGAACTGAGAATCAGTACAGCAGTTTTGTTTCTTTCTTGAATAAAGTTTGTGGACAGTATGTCTTTATAAAATTATGAATGGATTTTGTTCAGGATTACGTAGACAAAAGATACAGTAATAATAATGGACTACATTTACCTTATATTTGTCATGCATACATTGCATAACAGGCTTTATGAACTTGTAGGAGGTTTGGCTTTTAAACTTTTGAGGCCTGAGGTCTGTGGGTGTCTCACAGTTCTCACAGGGCTCACAGGGATCAGTTTATTACCTCTGTCAAGACAGTTATGTTTGTTTGTCTGATTGTATGTCTGTGTGTTAGTTACCACATAGTGTGAGAACATTTCATCATTATCATGAACTACTGCACTTACTAATATGACAAAAATCTGGCTCATGTATCCCATCATTTTTTGTCACTTTGTGTATCCAGATCCGGATGCAGATAAAAAAAAAAAAAATTTAGCATTAGGCTATTACAAAATAATTAGATTAGAGGATTATGCAGCCTTGGAAGAGGTATGCAGTCCCTGAGTACTTATCATCTCTGCAAAGTTTGTATGTAGCCTATGTGTGCTGCATAGGTAGAGTTACTGTGTAACTAGGAGGTCTGTGTTTCAGTTTGTAGGTCTGGAAGCTATCGCAACTGCAATTTCTGACGTGAATCCTTCCTTCTTCCACGTTGGCCATCGACGTAAACTTCTTCTGCTTGCTATCTGTGTTGTTAGTTTCTTCATTGGCCTTGTGATGGTTACAGAAGTAAGATCAAATTAAAATGTCACATCACTTGTTTTACAACAACCTTTTTTTCTCACGTTAAAAAAAACATAACACAACAGCTAACTGAGGTCCTGTCTCACACGCAGGGAGGACTGTACATCTTCCAGTTGTTTGACTACTATGCCTGCAGTGGCATGACTCTACTTCTCTTTGCCACATTGCAGTCTGTGTGTGTTGGATGGGTTTACGGTGAGTTAATGAAAAAGAGTAAAGTCCATGGTTTCTTCATTGTGATGTTGAATTCGCTCACCACAGCGTTTCCGTCTACTTACAGGTGCAGACCGGTTTTATGAAAACATAGAGGACATGATTGGATACAAGCCTTTTCCCCTGATTAAGTATTGTTTGAAATATGTCACGCCAGTAATATGCATGGTGAGTTGCAGTAAAAGTTTACTCAGTCAGTTTATATGCCAATTGACCATTAAGCTAAGCTCTGCCCCTTTAGTTACTGTTGCTACGCCTGTCAAGCCTCCATTTTGGCACAGCACAAATGATAATGATGTGTCAGATTGACTGCTTCTCATTTCCAGAGGGTGACCATTGATTTTGCTGGCTGAAATGACTGAAAATGTTGCTGGAAGATTTTACCTGTAGCTAGCTAGTGAATATGCTAATATTAGTTACACAAGTAAGTTGAAACCGGCATCTCTGGCTGACTTAATGTAATGTTTCCATCTGACTCATTTACAAGAAGAATTTTGTAAAACGGGTCTTGAATATACACTTGCAGAGCTGGTTAGTCGTAAGTATGAAAAATGTAAGACAAAGATTAGACTGTTATTTTGCCAAACAATCCTGTTTGGCTGCTTAGCTTAATTGCGTGTTTGTATTTTCAAACAGTATGTTTTCACCATTAAAAGAGAAAAGGCTTTTAGGTTGAGGACTAACCAATGTGTTTGGTGAATGTAACGCTATCTCGGATAACGAGTTCGGCTGGGGTTGTTTGAGTGTAAACTTCCCCAAATCCAATAAAGAGGAGGAGAGATGCTAATGTTAGCTTAGACTCTAATAGCATCCAGGGCCAGCTTCCACACAGTGGGGAAATTCTACACAGTGGATCTGCTAGGGGCTTTTTTTAATGTAACATTTAACCCCACAAACCACTGTAGTTAGTTTATGATGTGCTCCTTGGCCTTGGAAGTAATGCTATAATACTGTAGGTGGAAGCAAGTTAGCACATTAATAACTGCAGCTTACATTAGAGTAAATAAAAAAAATTAAAAAATTAAAAATACACTGTTTAATCCATTCCTGACACTTTTTCTCTATGTTTTTGTTTTTGGAAAGTCAAAAACCCCACAAAATCCCACAAAAAATATATATGTAGCGTATCACTCTTACTACAACCCCATGTATACCACTTCAACATATCGCGTCTACACTTTCTAAGCTATGATTGGATAATTGCTGTTAAGGAGACAGGTATAGCTAACAGTCAAGTGAGGCTTGAAGCTCATCAACAACAAAACTTGAATTAATCAACCTTTTTTTTAAAAAAGGTTTCCTTTAATAAGTTACTCTTATGAATTACATGTTGATTTAGCCTTAATTGTTCAATTTAAATGGTTTCACTTTCACTCCTTTGTAGCTTGAGTCAGGTGAATCAGGGTACATTTATGACATTTTGTAAATTGTCTTCCAAGACTTGAACTGCTTTCTCCATGACTATTTTCAGGGAACATTTGTTTTCTCCTTGGTCAAATACACTCCTCTGAAGTTCAACAACACAACTGAGTATCCGTGGTGGGGTTATGCTCTTGGCTGGTGGTTCACGCTCTCCTCTACACTCATGGTTCCTCTCTTGATGCTGTACAATGTGAGCATCACTCCCGGTACACTGCGACAGGTAAGCTGTTTGTATATATAAATGAGTCAACATGTCTCCAAAACACTTTGTGTTTGTGAGTTGTTGTTTTTTTTATTAAAATCTATATTCTTCTTTGATAGAGGATCTCCATCTTATGTACTCCAGCTGAGGACCTTTCTTTGAACAAATCAGAGAAGAAATCTCTTGAACTTCTCGACTTGACCTCATCTCCTGACAGCATGGTGTCCTAGAGACAAACTGGAGCAGCTTCAGATACCTGAAACATAATGAAAACCTTGCCCTCAATCCAGTGGTCCTACTCCAAGTTCCTTTTAAAGCAGTGGTTCCCAATCTTTTTGGTGTTTGAGTCAAACACCAAACAGTTTGACCTCTTAAAACAATGTCTACTTGTGACCCCTCCCCATCACTGGTTGTATATGTATACCAGTTGGGTGCAACCACTTTAACCAGACAAAGACTTTTAAATTTTTGTTTGAATACTTTTTAAAAGGCTTGAAATGCCAAAAATTATCCAGTACTTCACAAAGAAGCAAAGATTAAAGGGGGGAAAAAACATAATTTTGTGCAGCAGAATATTTTATTTCTGCTTTCCTTTCCTGTTAATAATAATCTTGTGACCCCTCAGATTTAACTCGTGACCCCTTGAGGGGACTCGACCTTCTGGTTGGGAATCACTGCACTAAAGGAATGGCTTCAAATTTATTATGATTTCACTACATTGAGCACTGCAGAGTTTGAATGCTGACTTAACAGAAATATTTTGAAGAATATGGTAAAGAGAATCTGAGCTCAAAGGTCCACTTACTGTACAGGGAACTTGTTTTCTCCTTGGTTTCTGTGCTTTCAGCCACATTTCATGGTCTTCAATCAGCAAGTGCAGACATCCCAACGCTGACAGCACTGACAGCTAGTGAGTAGGACTGTAGACTACTGATTATTTCCATTATCAAATTAGCTTTTTTTTTTTTTTTTTTACGACTGTGTCGTTTTTAAATGTCAGAAAATAATGACAAATGCACATCACAATTTCCCAGAGGCCGGAGGGATGTCGTCAGATGTTTTGTTTTGTCCAGATAACGAGTCAACAACCCAAAGACTTTCAATTTACAATAATATAAAATATATAAAACCAGCAAATCACATCACATCTGAGAACCTGGAACTTGAGAATGTTTGGAGTTTTTGCTTGATAAATGACTTTAACAATTAATCAATTGCTGATTAATATTCTGTCAGTCAACTAATTGATTAATCTCTTGATTATCATCATGACCCAAAGGTCATGAATGAACATCCATGCACAATTTCAAACTGATACTTGATATTTGAAATTGTTACTTATCTGAACAAAAAGTGTTGAGTGTTTGTTTTAGTTTTGTTTGTTTTTTTGTTTGTTTTTTAACCAAGTGGTTTAACTATTATCAGTTAAGTAATATAAGTAAACACTTGCCAAATAAGCCATACAGATTGAACACTTGAGTCACTTTAAGTCACTGTGAATGACAGAAATTACATTGCAAATTGTCAGTGTTAATTATAACTAAAGACAGCAGTGACATATAGAAGAAAGGTTATCTAACAATAAGGGTCAGACACTGCATGCACCTTAGCCGACTGAGCCACCAGGCTGTCCCAACACTAAAGTGTCTCTGACCTGTACAAAGTACTGCTACTGTAAACATGTGCATGTACTGCTCAGACAGGTATTAACATGTTTGTGTTTGGTGTTAAATGAAACAAAATGGTAATGCCAGCGAGTTGGATTGTGATGATGGAAGCACCATGCAAAAGAGTAACACTGTGCAAACCTGTTGGCTGCAACAGTCTGACACAAAAAGATATTTTTAACAGAGTTGTATAGATTGTATATTTTTACTGTAGTCCCAACTCTAAGCTTGTTTAACTATAGTTTTTATAGAAAATACTCATCAAGTTTTTAGATTGATGTTTCTATCATTTTGTATGTTTATTATTTCATATATAATTGAAATGTGTGGCAATAGTTCCTTGTATAACACGTAAATGCTATAATATCACATTTTTCATATTTAAGGATCAATGAAAATACGTTTTTTAAAAGAAAATGTCTGTTTTCGAGAGAAATCTGTGGCAGAAATCGTGTGAATGCATGTTGAAATTGACAATGGCACATTTTATATTACCTGATGTTAACAGTAAATACATCACGAAAAAACTGTTAGCTAATGTTTTATTAATGAAAATGTTTGTGATTGAATGAATCATAGCCTTGATATGTAATAAGTTGATTTCATGATTTCAA
This sequence comes from Siniperca chuatsi, assembly GCF_020085105.1. Taxonomy (NCBI): domain Eukaryota; kingdom Metazoa; phylum Chordata; class Actinopteri; order Centrarchiformes; family Sinipercidae; genus Siniperca; species Siniperca chuatsi. The sequence goes on from NC_058043.1 coordinate 16,407,065, forward strand.
TCTTATTAAACAATGCACCACTCTTTTAATACTTTCCATGAATGAGGCAATCGGTATATTAATGTGATAATTTTTAGACCATTAAAACCATGAAAATCTACAATTTGTAAATTAAATTGTTAATAGTAATTTGGCAATAATTCATAAATGATTTGATTTGATTTGATTTGCTACACATATCTAGATCCTTTTCTGCATGGTGAAGTGTAGAGTCCATTAAAGGAGTCATTATGCATAAACTGTTGTGTCCTTGAATGCACCAACACAAGGAAGTTTTCAAATCATTTCCTACAAAGCTGCAATACCACATGTAAATAACTTCTCACCACAGAATCCGTTGACTAGTTCTGTGACTTTCGATCAGATCACATGATCTTCATCAGCAGACGGAGTTTGTCCGGTTGTTGTGGAGTTGTATATCTTCAAATTTCCAGGGTTTTTTTAGCACTTTCAGGGCTTCTCATCCATGTTGGCTTAAAAGCTTAGGTTCAACGTTCATTCTTGACCTTGAAAACAGTTGAGAAAACAATCTCACCACAAGGTCCATTTAGTAGCTGTTGTGGAGCTTTCAATCACATGATCTTCATTCTCAGATTTTAAGCTAAAATGGACAAGAAGTCCTTAAATGGAAATTTTGAACATCTACAATTCTTTGACAACTGATCAAACTCCTTCATCAAACATCTATTGATGAAGATCATGTTATATAACCGAAAGCTTCCAAACAGACCTTGTGGTGAGATTGTTTTCTCAACTGCTGTTTCCAAGTTCAAGAATGAACTTTGAACCTCAGATGAAAAACTCATTTTGACAAAAAGAGGATGAATATTGAAGTCTGTAATTGATATTCTTATAATAATAATGTATCAAATGACAAAATTAAAACAATGTGACAATGTGAAAGGTGCCGGACGTAGTGATGAACCTACAGAGAGTTAGCACCTGAATCTGAATCCTCTCACCGCTCTCATAGCGTCGTTATCAGCCGCAGCAGGCAGCTGTGAAAAAGCTCTAAAAACCCACATACACTACCTGCTCAGTACCAAACGGCAGACAGACACGGTTAGCTAGCTCGTGAACATAGTGGAGCTAATGTTGCTCCGTAAATGCTGTAGGTGCAAATAAGCAACCGTTTGCTAACAAGATCGCCATATCAACTTAAAAGGTAATGGTTGTGTTCACTACTTGTTTGTGCTGCCCCCAAGTGGCCCAAAAAAAAAAAATGTATAGCTGCCATGAGCTTAGATCTGCTTGTGTGCCTGATAGGGGAGAATTACCTGGTTAAACCTGAGTGTGAACATTAACTGTCAGTATAAATGGGTAGCTTTGATACTTTGATACTTTCCCATTTAACCATTTTTATGACAATATCACTATGCTAATGTCAAAAGTAAAGTAAAACTTTAAAGTTATTACACTGTAAAATATTGACCCTATAACTTGAAGAATGACGTTTTTCTTTATGTGCAACTCTTGGATTTATTTAATGCTTTTAAAGTGCAAAAAAATAAAAAAATATATATATAAAGAAGACATGAACAGAGGTACCTTACGTAGTTTTTTTGTCTGAAAATATTTCTTTTGCATAAATGCCGGTTTAAAACATTGATAACATTTTGCTTTACAAGGCAAAGATCTTTTGAATACATGTAAACATTTTGTATGACATAACAGTTTCTAAGAAAACCAATCTCAAGTTGGCTGTGTTTAACCAACTGCGTTTTATGCTGCTTGGTTATGTCAAAAATGTCCAAATTGTTCCTGTAATTTGCATTTTCAAGTTATCGACGATGAATGTAGCACTAAGAGGCCTGGAAATCTTTTTGTACTTGACAATGGTGGATAAATATTCTCTATATCCTTAAATAAAATTTGTAACTGCTAGAAAAAATACTTCCTGCCCACTGTACAAAATGTTTGAATGTTTAGAGCGAGCAGTACTTGAAAACATTTAGCAATAAGCTGCTTAAAAACCTCGCTAACGTACAACAATATATATTAACACACACACACATACAGGCTGTTGATTTTTTTTACACAAAATATTTAAGACAGGTAAGGTTTTCATTCTGAACCAAGCAATGTTTTAAAAACATTTTATCCAGCAGTGTTGGTTTGACAGTCACCAAAGTGCATCATTGTCCACTATCTACTAACATTCACACATTAAAAAAAATTATATATATATATATATATATATATATATATATATATATATATATATATATGCAGTGAAATAAAGAGACACCTGTTCCAGGACTGAGGCAATAAGAACTACACAGATGTAAAAGTATGTAGTTGGTCACATCACCAGAGCTGAAAGACTAAATGAAAACTGTGGTTCTGACGATTTTAAAGCTTAATTGTGGTTTGTGTGACCTTCTCCCACTTGCACTCACAGAGTCAAAAACTAGTGTATATCTGCTCTGTCAAATACAAAGATGGGAATGGGGTGTTTTATGATCAAATGCCTCCTTTTGTGGGAAGTTTAAATCATAATTATGAGGATTTTGAAGAAGCGCTGCATGTATTCACCTGTTGAATGAAGATTTTATGTGCGTTGAAGATTGTGCCATGCTGATTATGCAATTAGCTGATAGAACAGAAGAAGAAACTTTGAGTCAACAGTCACTAAAATGGACCGGAGCTCAGATGCAGAAACATTTAATGTTAAATATATTTTAACTTTTGTATTTTCATTTTATTTAAGATTTTGCAGCTGCCACCAGATTAAACTGTAATCAATCCACAAAAATTATGTTCTCCCATAGACACCTCTCATCAGTTGTTTTACTTGATCAACTACAATGTCAGACTGGCTTCTCATAAAAAGCATTGTTTGTCCTGCATGATGTGTTCAATGAATAAAACACAAGTTTATTAAATTAATAATAACCTATCATGCATGTATTCATGGATAAATTATTTTAGTGCACGCCTATGGTCTTTTCCATCTTAGTAAAACAATGCCTCATCTTTGCCCATAACAAGGGACTAAATCTGAATTGTGTTTCTGGAAATAATCTCTCTACACCACAGTTTTGTTTCTGTTATAGTCTTTAAAAAACATGTACTGATTTGGCTTTGTAGGTAGTAGTTTAACGTCACAAATGAATCTCATATTAATTCAGCTGTTACTAGCAATAACCTAATACAGTAAATTTGGAATTTGCCAGAACGCCAGAATTACAGACTTGTGTTTTGGTATAATTTATTTTATGTAGTTTGTGCTTTTTTCAGATTCTACTCTCTGCCTTTGCTGTCTGCTGATTGGAAACTTGAGGTGATTTATGACAAATTGAAGGTTCATGTTTGGAGGAGAATTGTTTGGGTTTTTTTGTGAATGCTGGATTTGTAGTAGTTTAGTATTTCTGTATTTTCAGTTTTCCCCCAACATTAATTGAATGCAGGCTTTCGTACACTATATTTATGTTTTAGGAATTCAGGCTAAGTTATGGGAAATTTGCTTTTCTTACTTTTGCACAGAAAAGTTGAACTGATCGTGTTTTTGTTTAAAATAAGCACTTAGCTAACAGGACTTGTTGTTATACCTTTTATCCAAAGTACATATTGCACATTGAAAAATAGCAAAGTTTCAAGTCTGGATCCCAAACACCTCATGATATATACATGCAGCTGCCCAAGAAAAAGGCTTAATACTAAATACAAGTCAGAGGTCTGAAAACCAACAAGTACAGTTTGGGAATTGGAAACACACTTTGGAGGCACATCTCAACTTTACACAATAGCCTAATGACAAATAAAATGGAATTCCTCTGTGTTTCTGAAGAAATATACTATATTTTTTCTAAATAAAAAGGTGGGGGCTAGAAGTGTTCACAAATCTTAACTCACTGATTCTGCAGTACTAATTCCACAGGGAGGTACATCCTGGCAGTTCCACAGTCCATGTGACAGGGGAAATGCTGTTTGGCTTGCAAACATTCCTGCTTACACGCCACTTTATATGCAGGAATGGTAACGTTGGATTCTGGGATAAAGATGTTTGGATTAGAGGCCTTTATATGACTTTGTTCCTGCCTCTGCTCCCTGGACTTGGAAAGAAAAGGGAGGCATGTCTTTCTTTTTCTTCCTTTCAAATGTCGCTGTTACAATGGACAGTCACGACTCCTCCGCTGTCGTTTAATGCCCACTTCACCATTCATGCCGCTGCTCGCACTCTCATCCCGCCTCTTCTTCGTCTTCCCAGTCTGTTGGGGAGAGATGAAGCACAAGTGACTACAGCAGTCTAAAATAAACCAGTGTTAATAAGACAACTCATTAAACTGATGAAAACAATTCTGAAATTCCTAAAATCATAGACTTTGCATGTCCCATGAAATTGTGCATTTCGGAAGAATGCGCCTCCTTATATAACAATACAATTGAAAATCAGTTAAAGTAAAAAAGAATTAAATTAAAACTAGAAAAACTAACCAAATTTGTATTTATCACTAATATTAAGAAATTGTTATTTTAACATTTTGTGTTCTTGCCTTTTTACTCTTGAGATATTGTCTACTATTTTAACAGAGAAAATCAAAAAAATCCATGGATGAACACCAGAGGTCAGCATAATACTGAAGAAAGCACAATAATACACAGGAGGATAATTTCCTATCAAAATGTAATGTAAAAAAGAAATCAACCATGTAAATGTAATACATTTGAATGAAGGGGTCCTGTCCTCAAAATATTTTACAATATATGACATTTGGCTGGTAGTGGTGGGATGGATGTCGATCAGTTGTATCAATAATTCTCATCCACTTCCTAACAATTGTCAAGTCCAGTCCCTCAACTGTTTGTTGTTTGAATTCTACTTATCTAAGAATAAATTAATGCAATGGCCCTTAATCTTGATATCAGTGGAAAGTGAGAAAGAAGTGGCATTTTTGTAAGACTGGTTTGTTTTAATTTTGTTTTAATTTTGTTTTTCCTTTGCACAGCATTTTGTAACATTGTTTTAAGAGGTGCTATATAAATAAAGTTTTTTTTGTTCGTTTTTTCAAGGAAATACCTGTACACAAAACAAGAGCTGTTTTGGGAGGTCATAAAACTCTGGAAAACAAGATGATTTCTCTGACTATATCAGTGTTTGTGTTGAGAGCCAAGTGTTAGTACAAATGATATGAAATGTTTAGAGTTGTAATTGTTTCTTCTAACTTAAAATTATTGTAAATATTTAATTCACTTAGTTAAAGAAAAGAAAAAAAAGAATACACAAACGAGTCAGGCTGACTGTTTGTCTACATTTAGCCAAGAACAGAGTTTACATACCGTGGCATCCCGTTCTGCAAATTTCTGGAACATGTTGGCGTAGGTCCTCTTGTCCTGTTCATGATGTTCCTTAATCTTTCTCTGACAGGTGGAAATCTGAGCACGAGCTGCTCGATTTGAAGGGTTGACTTGTAGCACTTGCTGAAAGTCTGCCATGGCCAGGCTGAACTCGTTACGAAGGAGACGGGCCACCCCGCGACGATACAAAGCCTTCTCATTGCTCTCGTCGATCTCAATCGCCTATACACACACACACAGAGTAATTACTTATATATCCAGAACATTCAGCAGCTACAGGGAGATAATGTAGTGAAATTAAACAGTGTTTAAATATAGACTATCATCAGGGTCTTGCAGCTCACCTTGTTACAGTTCTCTACTACTTGTGAGAACTCTTTTATCCGCAGGAAACACAACGCTAAATTGAGGTGTGATGTCAAAATAAAGTCTTGTATCCTCTTCTGCTGCTCCACCCCACTACCACACTCCATTTCTAGCCAGACAACGATGCGCTGGTACTGGGTGACTGCCGGGTAGTACCGCCCTGTCTAATACAGGAAGATAATACCATTTTATAAACATGTTAACAATAAAAAAAAAATATTTGTTAAAGATAAGAGATCAGCATGGGGACTGTACCTTAAAATACTGATTTCCTTTATGCTTAACTCCAGGAGCCAAATCCAGTTTTTCTTTCAAATCCATTTCCCAGGATTCTTTAGCCTTGTGGAAACATAATTAACGTCACAGAAAGTAAGTAAACGTTGGTTTATATATTTTAGGTAGTCAGTTGAAGTTATCTACATAACTATGTAGGACTTGTTGAACTTTGCTCAAAGTGTGCTTGAATTTGTTTGTCTTAAATGGAAAAACAAACCAAAACCACACTCATGTTTTAATCAAATCTAGTCCAATATATGTAGAATTTGACAGTTTATTCTTTAAACATAAAACATACAAAGCAGGGCTCACCCTTTGAAAGTCTTTGAGGGTAACTTCATATATGATGTCTTTGTCTGGTCCAATTTTGTACTCTGGTTTACCTTCGCTTCCAAAGCCATACCTGTGAAAAAAAAGGAAAAACAAGACAGAGCATGAGCCTGTTAATAAAACTGTTCAGAACAAAAATGGGAAACAAAAAATAACTGTTAGACTATTATTTTGGAACACCCCACGCTGATATATCAAACAGCCAAACTGGGTACAAAGGTGGCATCAACTGTCAACAGTCAACTCAAGCCATTTGACATTTAAACTACCGGGTGGGGAATTACATCTGTTACAACATTTAATACCTGCCACTGGAGAAACATTCCCCGCATGTAACGCCTGTTAAAATTCATACATTTTTATAGTAATGTTCCAGACACTTGCTCAAAATGCAATGATGTAAAAGGAAAACTCTTTCATTGCATGAAAATGTAGGTTGGTTGGAAAGAAGTACATCACTCAGTAGAACAGCTGGTTTCAATACAACTCCCTTTATAACCTGTTTATTATGAATCTATACCCTAAGGATTTTAATATAAAACAGAACCAGTTTGTACAGTTTAATGTGTATTTTGCAAACAAAGAGCTCTTAACTGGAAAAAACATCTATCTATAGGTCCAGGGATTAAGGAGATGGCTTCATGTATGGCATTAGAAGAAAATGACATAGGTATTGCAAAAACAAACAAAGATGCACTTGAGGAAATATAGTACAGTTTCTTAAAATGGAAGATATAGGAGTAACAATAGACTTTTTCGGACTGGAGGAACTTTTTAATAGTTCTAAGAACAGTTGGAGGAATTCATTGTACTTATCACATTATTGTATTGTATTGCTTTTGCCTCGGGGGATGGAGGGTTGGTGTAGGAAGGGAATGATATGATGTGGTTTGGGCCGTACAATGTTCAATGTACAATGTGTTCTATTTACTTTTAGAATTCCTCCTTATTTCTGTGTATTTTATTTATGTTCAAAAGGGGTTTTTTTTCTAATTAGGGGAATGATATCATGTGGTTTGGGCTGTACTGTGTGATCTATCTGTTACTGTTTGTCTATGTTGTTCATGTTTAAAATAAAACTTTAAAAAATGGGGGGAAAAAATCCCCACAAAAAAATTACATGAATAGAGAGATTAACTGGATAAAGCTACTGAAGAACAACAAATTAATCTGCTTTTTGTATGATCAAATGAAAGGAAAATACTATTAACAATAATAATATGAATGTTCGTTATTTTTTGGATGACTGACTTCTCAGTCAGGTGTTGAAGACCCAAATCATGCATGTCACTCTTCAAGTTCGTATGTATCAAGAGATTGATGGATGTTAAGCTTTTTAGAATTTACCTTGACAAGACAAATAAGAGACAATAAATGTACTGTAAATGTAGGTTTTTTACCAATACAGTATATCGCTAAACCAATACCAGTACCATATCCACACCATTTTTCAGGCAAATGTTAGCCTTTAATTAGTACTCAGATTACTGAGTGTTTTCTACCTCTGAGAAGACATATACAATATTGTTAAATAATATTTAATACGGTTGGTTGTGTTATAGAATTATTGTTTTGAATTGTTGAGGACCGCATGACTTCTGACTCCACACACATATGTACAAAATAAATGCTACTAATAGTAGAAGTAACAGCACTGCTGAAATACTGGATTTTTGCAAATTTAGAGATTTTTCCGGTCATGGTATCGGTCATCAAAATTCCATATCAGACAGATACAGAGAGAAGAAAGACCGCATATTAAAATAGCAAAATGGATATGATCATCATCTGACATTAAGTGCCATGAAATAAAATGTTCCTGGGGACATAATTGTACTTTGGCTTAACTGGTATAATGAAGGACCACAGGACGCAGCATGCTAATCTAGTAGAAATAATTTCCAAAGCAATCCCACATAAACTGTAACTGTATTGAGAGAGCTAAAGAAGTGACAAGGATCACATTTTAAGGTAAGTAACTTACTTTGGTTTTAAGTAAAGTACACAGCATTCTCCTTTCTGCATCTTGTCCATGGCTTGGTCCACTCCGTGAGGAACACCTTTATCTTCAGCCTCACCAACAATAAAGCTGACATCCCTGCAGTCAAACAGTCGACCACCACAACTTCCCTCCAGGTGCACTGTGGGACACATGACACAAGTCATGACACAATTTAACCTCTGACATTTAATGTATTGGTTATCTAGCAAACTGGCACAATGTCAATAATTATCCATGAAGAAATGAAGGGGTTTACCATCAACACTTGCTCCATCATTGGGATTATTGTAACCGTCCCCTTTGACCTTTATTCTTCTTATGATGCCACCATCCTCTGTAAGCATCTCTCCTTCAAACTTGAGTAGCTCCATCTGTTTTGTTATAAACATTTATTTAATCATTGTACACTGTAGCTCTGCTTAACTTGGTGTATGGTGCTACAGTAGGTGTGGGAGGAGAAAAACAAATACATAATGAAAAACAAGTAGGAGTCATCACATAAGTCATGGAAATAAAAAAAATAAGAAAGAGAAATAATGACTACTGGAGACAGAGTACAGGTAGACTGTGTAATCAGACATATATGTATACACTTCATACCTCTATTAGGACAAGACAAATACAACTGATCAGCCAGATAAGATAAATACAACCCTCTGAACTACATAACCCCTTAACATCCATTTCCCCCCTCTTTTATTCCCCCTAGGTAGGTTTAGGTTTAAAAGGCTTCACTGAAATAACAGGATGTAAAATAGTCAAACCCAAGACTCTTGTGTTTCAAGAGTGGGGATCTCCACTAGAATTTAAGTTGCGTGGGTTTGAGCAAAATTTAGCTGCGCAGCATGAATTTGTTATCACTGTCCCATCTGTAGGTAATTGGGGTTTACAGCAAGGGGATACACAGCAACAAAACTCAGTAACACTTTACTTTAAGTCTTCCTAGTTAGCATTAATAAGCAGTATATAAACATTTAAGAAATTTTCGTAACACACTATAATATAGTTATAAACAGATATGAAGACATTTTAAGTGTTTAATAAGGTACAGTATAAGACAACAATAACTTCATAACTTCTCCTATGAAGACATATTTAATATTATTTAAACAGTGTTTTACTATATTGTCATTCATTATTTGTTTACACACCAGCCTCCACTTATGGGTGCCAATTGGAAGAGTTATAGTTGTTGACAAATTCATTAATAAACACTTACAGCTGCTTACAACTACATTATAGTGTGTTATAAACAATTTATTAAATGTTTATATACTACTTATAAATGCTAAATAGGGGGACTTAAAGTAAAGTGTTACCCGAAATTCAATACCTTTGTTAAAAAAATAAATGAATAATCTGAATATGTCTTGTTTGTGCAGCACATTCTGAGCAATCACATATGAAGTTAACATTGAACAGCTGATTATATGACGCTTGGTAACATCTGACACAGTTAGATTATTCTCTGCAGTGATACAGGGGGAGCATTGACAACAACAAATTATGGAGGATAGAATATTCATTTTTATGACTAAGATGTGTCCATGGGGGATAACTTGTAAAGCAGAGCAGTTGGCTAAAGTTCTTTTGATTTTCCCAGAACTCAATTATAATTATAATTGATTATAGAGGACAGTGAAGGCCTGAATTGTATCCCCACTGAGTTCCAAACAGACTGGTAAGAGTGGCAGCTGAACTACTCTGGCTGTTTGACTGAGAGGGATTAAAATAGACAAACCAGTTCATTTAATGGCCAGAGTGCTCTATCTGCAGAGACTGACACATGGTCCTAAATTATCAGGGCCCCCCTAGTGTGATGCAGAATTAATGCACAACACAAATGGTAGCACTGGCATGGCACACCTACCTCAAACACTACTGAAGAGCTGGGAGGAATTTTGTCAGGATTTCCAGCAGCTCCATAAGCATACTCTGGCTTACACAGAAACGTGCACACCTCACCCCTCTGCATGGACAACACACCAATATCCCAAGCCTTGAGGACTTGTCCTGTGAGTGGATGAAGTAAATAAAAAACTATGAGAAGAGATGTTGCTGGTTTATAAAACTGGCTCAAAGATTATGTAATAATTTTAAGTATAATTATGAGAATTTAAAGGAATAGTTTGACATTTAGGAAAATACTTATTCACTTTCTTGCCCAGAGTTTGATGAGAAGACTGATACCACATGTCATGTCATATCTGTCTGTTAAATATGAATCTACAGTCAGGAGATGATTAGCTTAGCTTAGCATAAAAAATGGAAACAGAAGGAAACAGCTAGCCTGGGTCTGTCCAAAGGTAACAAAATCTGCCCACCAGCACCTTCAGAAGGTTACTGCTCCCAGCCAAGAAATACTTCGGCACATAACCACAATATCCCCCTGTAAAACCGCAACTTGTTGTTTTTACTCTGTGTTTTGTATGTGTTAATTTGTGAGCTTTAGAGGTGCTGGTAGGTGGATTTTGTTGTTGATGGACAGAGCCAGGCTTGCTGTTTTCCCATGTTTCCAGTCTTTATGCTAAACTAAACTAACCATCTCCTGGCTATAGCTTCATATTTAACGGACACGAGAGAGGTTTTAATCTTCTCATCTAATTCTCAGCAAGTAAGCGTATTTTCCAAAATATCTAACTATTCCTTTAAAGGTGCTATTAATAACATCCAGCCACTAGATGACGCACTCCCCCTCCCCCTCCCCCCTTCCATTCCATTCCAGTGGTTGACAGTTCGTTGCACAACCTGCATATTTCATGGTCGAGTGGAGTGAGACTCAGACTCGTGTCAAGTGATGTCATTTTGGAACATATAGCTATACATTAGCTATAGATTTAGGTTACTTTGTGCAGTGGTGTTTCAAGATTCATGTAACGTTAGTGGCACTTCTTCAGTTTGAAGGGTGTGGAGGTCGATGGGCCATCACTTTGATCTTACCTAACATTATCATCATGTTCTTCATTTATTGTGCCAAGCATCCCAATTGAAAGCGGTGATAAAATGACTAGATATAATTCGAAGCTAGCTAGTAAACCTTAGCTTTAGCTTACCGGTCGAGAAGAAAAGTGGCTTTTCAGCCCTTGAAACTCCTTCAGCTTACTCCAACGAGCAAAAGTTAAACCAATATTCACCCTGGTCTTCCTCCCTCCATTTGTCGCTAAGCAGTTGGGATCGGTACCAGAGTGAAGCCGGACAATTACTGTCACACTCAGCCATTGTTCTGTTTTTTTTTTCCACACTAACTGGCAACTACTATGATTACTTGATTGCTGACGACACAGAGATACCGCATGATACTAAGCAGGAACCAAACATCAGACATCTTACACAGAGATATTATAGAGAGATTATTCTGCACCTTTCTAAAAGCTCTGTGGTTGTATTTTTTTTATTATTATTATTTGTCTACATAAAAATGTTATATAATATAACCTTTAAGTAAGAGACAAAACTAAGGCATCATCAGGTTTGACAGTAATGCATGAAGTAACCTACCCTTGCCTACATTGAAGCAGAAAGGTTCTTTGCGATCTCGACTGCAATCAAACTTCTTCCCGGTGAGCAGCTTCCCAGTGTAGTGGACAGTCACTCTGTCCCCAATCATTGGCCGGTCTCCATCCAGCCCCTGCCGCATTACAACCTGCAGACAAAAAAACGCTTCTAGTTCAACTGAGAAACAGAGTATATAGAAGAGATAGGAGCTGGAAGATCCAGAAAGATGGTGGAACAATAGGTCCTACTTGTGCCTGAACACCTACAATAAAATGTTAAAAATTTAAAGCAATGACAATAAATACCTTGATAACGCCATGGTCTTTATCAGGTGTTACATCAATACCCTTTCCAGCAAACACGGCTGTGGCAGACTGGCCATCCATAGGCAGATCCTGATCAGTGGTCATTTCTGCGTGTGGGCATCACACAGTAACACTGTAAAAATTATGAACACACAAGCCTACGTATCAGCAATCAGAGCACCATAAATAAAATGTCCTCATGTCTCATGTTTTCACTTTGGGAGAAACTTGCAACAAGGAAAATGGCACATGTAATAAATCTAATTTGTGGAGCTGAACTGGAAAATCACAATCTCTGACAAAAGTATTAATACAAGATCTCCATCATCCACCCAGTAAACTTGACTTTTTCCTCCCATTATATAACTTGTAGCTATTTAAGGGCACATGTTCTAAATCTATGTACTGTACTGGAGATAAATTTAAAGTTTTACTGCAAAAGCCACATTAACATTGATCTCAGCTGTAGGAGGAGCCTTACTTTGCACCACAGTTGTGATATCACTCAACTGTACCGCACCTTGTCTGATCCCCCACAGATGAGGTAATTACATGACTATAAATATGTTAGAGTCAGCAGCATGTTGCTTACTTGGGTCATTTTATTTTGTAATACGCACTGCACTCACCAAAGTACAGTACGTTCCAGACTATTCGGTTATGGCCCTTTGTGCTCTTTGTCAATCTATAAATGATATCCACGTATCTTATGGACTCCAAAATTAAATCTGCAGCACAGCAGAGCCTCATTTAGATATTTTCAATGTTAATTTTGTAATGAATATTTCAACATTAGTCTCCTTCCTCATATGCACAGGGAAAGTGTGGGCTCGACTACGCTCACACACTGTACTGATAAAGCTGCGCCATCACAAATACAGTCATGTTATCTCTCTGTGTTTGTGATGAGACAGGAAAAAACCTTGATTTTGATCAGATCACAACTCTTCAACTCAGAGGTGATACTATGATATAGTATCTTATCAGAATATGAGGCTCAAATATTGTCTCTTTTGGGTCTTACATGCTGTATTACTGATAAGTAATGTGGTTTTTTAAAACTGCATTTGACCTCTACCTGCTTAGCCGTCATATCCACATAACTACTGACCCCTTCTTAAGACTTTTTTCTTATGATAGCACCAATTCTCATCCCAAATACTGTACAATATATTGTCACCGTATCAATATCAAAGTATTCTGTCAAAAACATTTTTTATATTTTGTTTTCTTTCACCTTTTCAACCTTAAACACTGTTGTACAGCGATAAATAGATGGATCAGACCAGACATTTGATGACAGCTTTTGGCACTTGAAAGTTTCGTACAGACACATACACAGATTCGATAGCCAGCCTTACAGTCAGTCAGTCAGTCAGTCAGTCAGTCAGATAGATAGATAGATAGATAGATAGATAGATAGATAGATAGATAGATAGATAGATAGATAGATAGATAGATAGATAGATAGATAGATAGATAGATAGATAGATAGATAGATAGATAGATAGATAGATAGATAGATAGATAGATAGATAGATCAATGTTGCTGCTGTCTCATACCTCCATGTGGCAAAATGACACCAGCAGCTTGCCAGAGCAATGAAACTGTAATGACCTGTTGGTGTTACAGCTGCTAAATGTTGCCTCTCGCATCACAGTACCAATCGTTGTCGACAAGCATTGTTCCTACCTCAATACACTTGGCTGCAGGCATTTTCAGTCTGCCCTGGCAGAATAATCTTGACATTGTTTGAAGACAATGAAAAAGCTAGTTATGTTAAGCATGTTGGCAAACACTATTTGGTGATTATTATCACATGCAACAGCTGAGACGTTAACACTTGCTCGAATAGCATCAGCTCACAGCTGTTCTGGGGCCATGTGTGTTACTAATGTGAGGCCTTTTGGCCAGAGTTATGAAGTAACGATTACAAACAATAATGTAACATTTACGATGAAAAATAGATGTTAGGCTGGCCAACAAGTGTTTTCTGCTTCTCAAAGACTTGCAACACTGTACAATGCTCCCTTTAAAAATGCTTTACTTAATCATTTAGAAGTACAACATTTGGAGCCCAAATTGACTCATCAGGTACACAGGTATAAAGCCAAACTGGGCTCGAAATGTTGTACTTTTTCTAAATGTAATAAAGCTAAAAAACCACAGAGGTGGTTTATGGCTATAAACTTTGCTCAAGGGCAGGGCATTTTGAGAGAGGAATGGCAGCTGTCATTCCCTGCATCAGTTTTCTAATTTTTTCCACCAGCTGTCCTGCCTTTACTTTCAGAACATCCCAAATGCTGTTGATGACCATGTGCAAATATTTGGATATCTTGACGTGGTGACTAAGTTCTTACAGAGTATAAAAATTAGGCAACAGAGCTTTGTCTTAGATGCATCAACTTGGCAATAAGCTCAATGTATTGGATATTGATCAAGAAATAGATTTGAACAAATTTTCTTAATGTAAGAAAGATCTTAGGAACAGTAAGAGCTCAAGCTATGGCACCACACATATGCCTCAACCCACAGGGTAAAACCATAAAGATCTGTCTTCCTGATATGTGCACAATTTATTCTGCTTCTTCAATTTTGCGTCATTCTCCAAGTTCAAATGTCCGTTTACTGAACACAAGCGCAACACAAAATGTCCGTATCCTCTGTTGCAACACCTTGTCCTGTGTCTTTTAAATTTCATGGATTTCATTTTAGATGTAACTTGTTGTACGTGCGTGTGTGTGTGTGCGCGTGTGTGTGTGTGTGTGTGTGTGTGTGCCTGAACACAATGTTCCTTCTATTCACAGTCCCCCGCTGGCAAAGCCTGATGGTGTTCACCAATCTGAGACCCCCTCACGTACAACACAGCTTCAGTTTTTGAATGAAAATAAGCAGATTTCAATTATTCAAATTGACCATACCTTTACATTAACACAATTTAGATTTCAATAAAGCAAGTGTAGTGAGTAATAATGTTTTGAATTACCATCATCAATGAATTCGCATAATTTAAAGTTATTCATTCCATCAATTTTATCATTTAACTTTTTGCTATTCTTGTATGAAAAATTGTAATTGTATTAAACACTGAACAGGGAAATCAACTGCAAATAGTTATGACACAGATAAAATGGCATGTAGGCTACATGTACCTAAACTCAGATACCCTGCGGAGGAATGCAGGAACAGAACACATTGAAGCAAAGACTATATCCACAGACGCAATCTGTACATTCTCTCTTACATCCGTACTCTGCTGCTGATTCATATGTGAACATGTAAGCACACACTGTGCATACACTGACATCCTGAAGCAGAGTATTGTCTGACATGGGATATTCTTTTATAACCTGACAAATAATCACAGGGAGTTCAAAATTAATCTTGTTTTTAAGTGCATCACTCGCTGCTACAGTGGCAAAGATTTGTGGTGTACATACTTTTAATGTGAAATGACAATGCAAACCTTTTAATTGTACTGTTTTTATATGGCAAAGGTAAAGAACTGGTCACCCTTTTGTTATGTATCTTTTCATGTCAGTGTATTTGGACAAGGAGTTATTTATCTTCATTAAATATCTCCCTAAGGCAGTCTGATTCATATCTGGGACTTTGCCTCAACCCGTGTCCATGTCAGCAGGCCAACTCTGCTTCTATCACACCACCTCATCTAAATCTAAATACATGTATGATAACACACATGTATTTCAAGTTATTCAGAGGCTATCATTATGTCCTGTAATGTACACATTGGTTCAAAATGAATAAGAATCAGTACATAGTGAACTAGAGTTAATGTTACTAATTCTCAGAAACAGGGTCACACAACCTGTAATTTATGAAGATACACCTAAGCCTGAAGGGATTCTGGACGTAAACTGTTGTCCTCATCTACCTCCATTGGGAACCACAGCCAAGTGCCACATTCACACACACACTTTCACCTATAAACACACACACACAGGCTTATCAGCCCTTATTTTCCAGGGCACAGTGGGATATAGTCTTAACCTGAAATGCCCCAACACGTGTGGCAAATTCTACATCCATCCTAGAACATCTTATAATCAGACAACCTCAACTGGACATCTCGTTATATATATATATATATATATATATATATATATATATATATATATATATATATATGTATATGTATATATATATATATATATATATATATATATATATATATATATATATATATATATATATATATATATATATAATCATTAACGGTTTTATCAGACTTGTTATGATGTTTTTAATCCTCTAGATAAAAGGCAAATCGTTATGATGTACAAGTGTCCCTTTAACTCAGCCAGGCATGAACAGAAAGCCGGTAAACCTCATGCCTTAATTAATACCTTAATTAAGTCTTTCAGCAGCAGAATAGAGGGAATAAATTAAGACTCACATTTTCTTGTGCTCCTTTTTTTATTCCTTCCCCGAAGCACCCGGTGACCCGTTGGACTTTCAGTCCGGAGATTTTTACCCGCGTCTATTCCTCCTAATTCAAGCCCGCCCCTCTCATCTCATATCCAGGGTACTAAATGTTCTGCCCGTGTGGTTACTAAGTAGCGCTGTTTTTGTCTTCTTTTCCTTTATCCCTTTCCACGCCAGTGACGGTAAACGTGCCGGTGAAGTAGCCACATGGATCTCAGACTTCAAAATGACTACGGTGAGGGAGAGAGGCAGAGACGGAGAGAAAGAGAGAGAGAGCAGAATAGAGTAGAGTTGTGGGAGGGCGTTTAGTGTAAAATTAAGGGGCAGGTCTTGGAAAGCAGCCACAAAGTAACACAATGTTCCGGCTGTACTGTAGCTGTACCGCTGCCGCTGATGAGAACACTGTGTTCCAATAGACACCCTGACCTGTAACCCGTTCCGTGCCGAGCCAGGCCGGGAACAGCCTGTACCGCAGCAGGCTGTTCTCTCCGCTCAGCTGACAACACGTATCATCAACACTGCTGTGTAATAGCCAAGCCCTAGCCTGCCTGCCACACAGACGAGATGTGTAAGCACCGAAATAAAAGCACATCCCACCGCCCGATAAGAGGCGCAGTGAGACGGATTACTGTTTCTGTAAGAGACGGTAAAAAACCCGCTTTTTATTTTTGTTTAATGGAGATTTGTATGCTACAAGAACAATTGCTGTAGTGTTTCTAGAACTTATTTGAAGGTAGGGATTTCGACAAATGCGCATAAATGTATACTTTGAATTGTTATTTTTATTATTAGTCTAGGCTACTGCCTGTTGGAAATTTTCCTTTACTGTGACTTTTACTGGGTAGAGATCATTTGTCATTTCCTCAAGAACAACCAGTGTTTACATTACTTTGTTTAAAGTGGTGACACAAGTATTCAAATATTTTATTTAAAAGTAGCAACACTATACCACAAGTATGAGTTATAGGTTTTGACCAAATTAAATGTAAACAAATTTAGTAGTAAAATACATTTACGGATTAAAATTAAAGTACTCACCAAGAAGGTCCTGGTCCAAGTGCTGTTATGTGCAATTATTTCTTTTCATTTTGAGAAGGAGGCCTATAATACATAATGTTTTATGAGCTCTTGTTTTGCAAGTCAAATCTTAATCTGCAAAGTACAGTGTTTTGCAGAAGTATGTCAAAACTGTAACTTGAGTAAATATATTTGGTTACTTCCAACTTAAACTGTTACTGTAGCCTAACTGGGTTTGCCATCTTACCAGTATTGAAGTATAAGTAAACACTGAAGTATGGGAATGTTCTCCCAACCTGGTTTGTAATCTCCTTGATCCTCTTCTGTCTCATATCAGGTACCTCTTTGTCAAAGGCTGGAGGTTACTACACACTCTGTGCAGAGCAAGCAATGGCTCCAAATAGTAGACATTCAGTGCAGGGTGGCTGAAAATTTATGTTCATTTCATCCATCACAATGAAAGAAAGTTTCAATTGTTCATTTTTCTTTTCTTTAGGCAAGAATAGCATTTCCACACCATCTCTAATCAAAACTTCAATTTTAACTATTAGAATTACTTTCTACCATGAATTTTTGTGAGATCACCTAAAGTAGCCTAAAGCTAACGATAGCATAAACAAAAAGTTTCCCTGAATATTGCTTAGAGTTAGGCTAACCTTACTGTTCCCAAACCCAAGACATGATATCAGCTTTATTGTTTAGGATATCAGACACATATCATAAATTTCATGTTTTAAACACTATTTTACAATTTTACAATTAACCTAGCTAATCATAACAAACGCTAGCTAGCTCAACTATGGAAGAAAACGTTTTGCAAAGATGCAACTTAAAGTATAAAGTTGATAATGTGAAACATTTTTAAAGGAAAGTTTGTTATGAAAGTACAACTTTTAAATAATTAGGACTACCTATTGATTTAATTCCACCATATCAACTGCCATACTGGACCGCAAGCAGTAACGTAAGCATTGACGTTACCGAACCTCTTTGACAGCCGTTGACAGCTCGCTCCACTCGCGAGATTGTGAGAATGGCATTCGCTCGAGAAGCTTTCTGAGATTTCACATTGTACTGTTTTTTTACACACATGGACTCACAGTAACTCAACAATAACTGCAAATCAAATTGCCATACTGCCATCTTCTGGGGTTCCTAGAACCATAATACCATAATAGAACGGGAACGTTCCTTTAAAGGTTGCAAAAATATAAACAAATGGGAACGTTTCAGGAAGTTGTTTGCTGGGCAGTCCCTGTCAGTGTGAAATGATAAACCTGGTTCAGGTGCTGTTATGAATTATTATTATATTACTTGGGCATTCTTTGAGAAAGTTTAATGAAACATATTTTATGAGTTCTTGTTTTGCAAGTAATTTTGCAGTAACTTGAGTAAATATACTCTGCTACTTTCTACCTAACATGTTAGTATAGCCTTCAGGTTTTCCCATATGACCAGTATGAGAGAACAAATGTTATACCTAATATTAAAATACCAGTAGGCCTAAGTATTAAATGTAAAAGTACTCACTGTGAAGGATAGTAAGGAAAGTCCCTATCAAAGTGTTAAATGACAACTTAAAGTAATAAACCTGGTCCAGGTGCTGTTATGTGTAATTATTTCTTGTACTGTATAATGCTTTATGAGCTCATGTTTTACAAGAAAATAGTTTGGCTGTTTTGCAGTAAAACATATAATAATTTCATCTTAAGTGTACCTACCTGACATGTTACTATAGCGTAATAAGGGTTTCAATCTTACCACTATTAAGGTATATTCAAGTACAAGTTGAAAGTATTTACTGTGAAGTATAGTCCCTGTCAAAGTGAAAGTAATAACCAGTAACCAGGTGCAGTTAAGTGTAATTACGTCTTGAAAAGAAATATTTTATGAGGTCTTGTTTTGCATGTCAAATCTTAATCCGGAGAGACAGTAATGCAGCTACTTTGCAGTAAACCATACACTAATGCCATCTTTGATTACTCCCTACCTAACCTGTTACTGTAGCCTAAATAGGTTTTCTGTCTCACCAGTATGTAAGTACAGGTAAATACCGAAAGTAAAAGTGCTCACTGTCAAAATGTAAAATGATAAGGTAAAATAATAAACCTGGTCCAGGTGTTGTTACGTGTAATTATATCTTGTAATGGTAAGACGTAGTATAATGCATCATCTTTTATGAGCTCTTGTTTTGCAAGTCAAGTCTTATTCTGCAAAGAAAATAGTACAGCTATTTTGCTGTGAAACATACAATAATTTCCTCTGACATGTAGTAACCTAACCTAACTTTGTTACTATAGCCTAATTAGGTTTCCTATGTGGCCCATAAAATGAGTATTATGTAGAATTATTAGACCTAGCATTAAAATACAAGTAAATATCCAAAATAACAGTACTCACTGTGAAGGATAGTTAGGATAGTGATCGCTGTCAAAGTATCAAATGATGTTAGTAGTTATCAGGTGTTGTAATTATATCATGTAATGTAAGGAAGTATAATGCATCATATTTTATGAGCTCTTGTTTTGAAAGTCAAATATGCATCTGCAAAGAAAAGACTACAGCTATCATAGAAACATAACAACGTAGTATAGCATACAATAATTTTATCTGAAATGTAATGGAAATACTCAAGAACCATAATCTCAAAACCATACTTAAATACAGCACCTGAGTAAATGCTTAATTACTTCCTAATTAACGTGTTCTCCCACGTGGCCAGTCGTATGAGTTTGTCTTTAACCTGTATTCACAGCTTCCTGAAAAGACAATTCCTCTCATCATAAAATATCTTAAATATTATTAAAAAATATTGTACTTCTGCAAGGTTTAGATTCACACAGCAGGTCTGGGGCATATTTTAAAATCACCTACTAATCTCTGAGGGTTGTTTTTACCTTCACAGGCTTTTCATTGCATCGGTTTATCTGTTTATTTATCTGTTAACTACACTGGCATGTATACAGCATGCCAGTATGTCAGTTAACACATAGAGTAAAGAATTCAAAAAGACAAAGGAGGGATAGAGAAAGACATGAGAGAGTGTGGAACGAAACAGAGTAGTTTGGAGCTGTGGGAGTTAGTGTCTCAGCAGTTTGGACAAACTTGCATAGGATTTTTGTATTGTTTTTTAACCAAATGCTGTGGAAAGGTTGGTATTTCAAATTGCTCACAGACCAACGGTGGGGTTAGTTGTTATCGGTAAATGTGACCATAGGTTAGTTATTAGTGAATCCAATAAATTAGCTCTGATTCCCAGAACTTTTCTTTGTATTTAAATACAGCCTATGGACAGCCAGTAAGAGGACATGTAACTTTCCCCTGTGGACCAACAACCCAGAATCACCAGCTGCATATGAATGAAATCTTGTTTTCAACAAGTCCTGTCATTATGAATATACAATATACAGTATCATGATAAAACTGTGAATTTAATCTTCTTATTTATCTGCTTTTGTGTTTAAATAAAGACCATTTTGTTAATGGTTGGATACAGAGTTGAGATGTTTTAAAATGAAAAATCATGTTCAGAATTTCTTTGATGAACTCTGGCTTTAACTGAAGCAGGAAATATACATGGGCGAGGGGCTTGCAAGACCAGCTGAAATCCGTAAAATATCTTTATGGCTTTGCTTTTATGCTTCTGTGGTCTGAGGGCACTGGAATATTATTATGTTCATACAGGATGTTTGCATTAAAATGTTTAAAAACTTTAAAATATGGCATCAATTCCTGGTGTGAGTATTTCTTTGACAATAAGATTTGTTCACTTGAAAGAGTTGAAACTCTATTCCTTATTGCTTGAACTGAGGTGCTCAGATAGTTAAAACTTTATGGCAGGTTTCTGGTGGATGAATCCCAGAGTCAGAGGTGGCGAGGACAATGTCTGACCACACTGCTGGCAGACAGCCAGGCAGCTATTGAAGGGAACATGATGATCCCGTTAATTATAAAGGTGACATAACACTAGTGAACCTGCTTCTGCACACCCACAGAGATGTTGTCAACCGGCTGCATAATCTTCTGAGCAATCAGTTATAGGAAGAATGTAGGTTTTACACACTCTCGTATTGGAACATTTTATTCACATTAAAAACAAAAAATAGTACAGAAACAGAACGACTGTGGCTTTGTGATCTGATAACACAACCAGCCCTCACCATCCATCACCACCCACCTGAAGCTGTTAACAATAAAAACGCAGTTGGTTTTTTTTTTAAATCATCAAGACAGTTTACTCCAGCTCAGGCAGAGATTTGTTTGTTTTCCCAACCCTGGTCTGAACTGCGGTGTCCTGGTAGCTTTGTTGGCACTTCCCCCCATCTTGTATGCTTAAGTGGAGGTCAAAAATGAACTCAACTGGCCTAAGCCGAACTGAAATGCATGAATAGATTTTGATATTGACAGAGGGCCTGACATGTTGTCTTCCTTCCTGAAAAATCACAAACATCTTGTTTCTGTTCTGGTGAAAGCAGCAACCTGGTAGGAAACATGAATTTTAAACGGATTAAGGTTAAGTAAGCTGTTTGTAGCTGTTTAATATAAATGTAATAAACATATTTATATAGATTTGTCGCTCATATTTTGAGCTTTAGAGCCTCTTACTGCTCTATATTCACAGAAAAGTCTTATATTCTTTGTTTAAAAAAAAACCCAATAAACAGTAGGTCTTCTTGATAGTTGGCAAGCATGTTTACTAAACATTGTATGAAGTATTCAAATCTGATAGGCAGTTGCGAGAATACGTGAGTCTGAATGAGTGTCTTAGTGTAACCAGAAGCACGCGGGTGAGTTCATTCAGGGATACAGGCTGCACAGTCATCAGGAAGTGAAACAGAACAGAATGTGCTGTACTAATCTGATTGAAAAACACTGCCCTGAGTGGAGGCATGAAAAAAAAAAAAGATGTTTCATTTACACAGCTAAAAGGAGAATCCTATGGCAGCAGAGGGACATGTACAAAGAAAACAAACTGAGCTTAACTCTTCATTTGGTGATATAATAGACAATTAGTGAGGATAAGGTAAGAGAAGCACACACTCTCACACCAACATGCACACAGTCACTAAAATAAAGCTGAGCAACATAATGCTCTTTTTTTTGTGTTCTAGGCATCCATGTTGTGTACATGGGAGTAATCTCCTGAGTGATCCCTTTTATCCCTGAACTTTTCCCCACTGAAGCAAGAGTTCCTTACTGCTGTGTCTTCCAAGGACCCTAACTATATGATCCCTCGCTGCCTCTGATGAAGAGAAACACAGTTGAACAGTGACTAACAGGAGGATTTTTTTTTTCATTTCAACTTGAACCTTAAATGTCCATATTTTATCCTTAGCAAGGTTTAATGCTCATGTTTATCTCCTTAGATAATCAGTTATGATAAAATCAGCTTTCATATCATGATAATAATCATATGAAAAAGGTTGGAGTTTACTAATGCATAAAGTTGTCAGTGGTGAAAGAAGTATTCAGATAGTTTACTTAAGTTAAAGTCACAATACAACAGTGTAAAAATACTGCATTACAAGTAAAAGTCACATATTCAAAATTTCAAAGGAAAAGTACAAAAGTATGATGTATTCAAATTAGAAAATGTACTTAAAGTAAGGTAAAAGTATTCATTATGCAAGCAGAATGCCCCCTGTCAGTGTTACAGTACATTATGATACATTATAGTACTGGATTATTGCCGAGGTGGAGCTACGTGGAGCTATGTACTGAATGTATTTCCCTCTGAAATGTAGTTAAGTAGAAATATGAAGAGCCTTAAAATTGTATTAAGTACAGTATGTAAATATATTTGGAAAGTTTTTTTGACATAAAAATGACCTGTATTCTTTTATAAATATAATTTGCATTTATATCTAATTTTAGATGCTTTCCTGAGATTTGTTCCCCCTCACTACTGTGGGTGTTTGGTTGTTTTGTGGCCTCAGCACTGGATCACTCTCATACACGATGGATACACAGTACGGTTAAAAGAGACTTCCAGATGTGTGGCTCCTTCTGTTTGGATGCTTTTTTTATATTTTGTCTGACATTTTGTTAGTTTGTACTCTGGTCCTAAAAGAAACATTATTTCATTTTAACTGCATGTTTTGTTCCAGATAAAAAGACAAATAAATGAGAGACCCTCTTTAACAACAATGTTTTATCACCTTTATACTTCTTCATGACTTTTGAACTGATGACATCTTTCAGAAGTCTGCTACAGAAAATTACGCAATATTTCTGCTCAGGGTCTCAGAGACCCCAGCCGTAAAACGTGGTTAAATACAATGGATTTTCATATGCTTTGTATCTGGTGTTGACATTACTTTATATGCAGCACTACCCCTAATATTTGGATCTGTACAAAGAGGTGTTTCTGTTATTTAGCCTATGCTGATATAAATGGGGTGAACAAAATAATAGTGAGTATAATGCAGTACAATTCAACAGCACCACAAACTACATCCTCCAAAATGACCATTCATTTCCAAACTGGCAACTGAGTTAAACATGACATATTTCCTTATTTGGTGTAATAACAATGCTTTATGGTCATTTCCGCATTTTGTCACATTCATCCGATGTGTACGCACAGTTTGTGGCTGGGGGGCGGGGGGGTAAATTAAATGAAATTAAAATTATCTGGCACCAGTAACAGTAAAAGTCTATTACATAGCAATTTCATCTGTCACGTCAGCCATCATTAATCAAAGCTTGAGTCAATTTCTCAATAATTATCCAAACGTATTAGGGAGTGACATCACTCAACAATCACTATAAACAGGACATGTGACAGTTTGGTTTACAAAAGAGGATGCTTCAAAACAAAGCCAACAAAATGTGTTAGATTAAAGATTATATTTAGGCCTAGCACAGCAACATACAGTAACATGGTAAGTAACAAGTGAAACACACAATTCACTATCAACTACAGCTGTTTGCAGATTTCAGCATCCAGTATGAAATAAAGGAAGATTAAATACGCATGTTCCCTTGTTTTATGTTTCATTTTGCAATGTGAGGAATGAGCAGTTCTATTCAGAGTCATAGAGATACAAAGACTTCTGTTTGCTCACACCTCTTCCCCTAATCAACAGTTCTTCTTGAATGTGTTTCTATACAGGAAGTGTATATACAGTATCTAACCACCCACCTGAACACTTACAAGGGGTCGTTTGTGGTGTTTTGTCCTATTGAGCAATCACCCTCCTGCTCTGTTGATTTACTTATGTTCTCTGCACAGTAATCACTAAACAGCAGGCAGTAAGTGTTGAAACTGCATGAATAAAATTCCTGTCAACATGAAACATAACTACATTATATACTGTCTGCTTCTGTACTAGCAATGTATTTGATGTAACATGACATAATTTATGCAATGGATTGTTTCTTAATAATAGTGACTGGATATTTGCAGTCAAATCTCAATAATTAAAACCTCTTGAAAATAAGTCATTTTATTATTCTTCTTGCAGCTTTTACAAAAATAATTTAATTTTTTCCTGTTTGTTTTCTGTTTTGTCTGTGTTGCTGTTGAACTAGTGAATTTGTTTTTCATTAGGACATTGGGTTACAGTAATGTGGGCATGTTGCCATTTTGTGTTTTAAAACATTATCTTGACATGGAAGAGGACTGGAGGATGTTCTTCACACAGTGGAAATCCAGTATTTTACTAAATATCTTAAAAAGATCACGCCCAGGCCGAAGGACACGGGAACGAGAACAGCCGTTAAGAAAATCTTCACACACAGACAAGTTTTGAAATGAAAGTCATCAATGAGAGGACAGAGAAAATAGTTAAAAAGGCAGAGGATGGCATTTGCCAAGAAAACAAAATTTCTGTCTCTATGGTAATAACACATTGTAGTATTGCTCACATTGTACAGTGTATATTCAATACATATATAAAGTTAGAGTATAGTCATAGCTTTTAGTTCAGCTTCTATCCCAAACTTGATTTTACTCTAGTTGATCGTTTATTCTATCTATCTATCTATCTATCTATCTATCTATCTATCTATCTATCTATCTATCTATCTATCTATCTATCTATCTATCTATCTATCTATCTATCTATCTATCTATCTATCTATCAGCAGAGTATAGTGGATGGAGATGATGATGATGATGGAGAGGGAAATGTGCCTGGAAATTTAAGTGGTTCACTTTGAGGGGGACAGAGATGGTGTTGGCTGAATGATTATTACAGCCCATGCAGGATTAGAAACACTACAAAGGCCTACTCTACAGTATGTACTGTAAAATAGCCTAGATTCTCTTTATTTGTGTTATAACATCAACAAATTATAGTGTAATGGGGTGTTGATTTCTGTGATTTTTGTGTCTCTTAAATAAATGCTGAGTATAATTTAAAAAGATTGTTTGTGGAGTTGTTCCAGATGTAGCTATCTAGATTGGCTACTTACAGACTTTATACACACTCGTTCAGGAGGTGAAGTTCTGCACCCATTTTGAAGAATAAACTAAAGAAAACATGCTTGTTTGGAAAGAAGCAATCTGTGAAGTTCTTTCTCGAAGAATGCCTGGTTAAAGTGATCTGTTTTAACAAATTTGGAGAGAAGAATACAGGGATGACACACTGTATTTAGTGTATTGTGACAGACTGTCCACTCCGGTACAATAGGTGGCGGTGTGTGCATTTAACATTGGTTTGCCAATACACACAAAGAATAAGAAAGGCGAATAGTTGTGCATCTCTTCCGCTGTGCTACCGGTGTTAAGCTAGCAGGTGGAACGGACGTGAAATCTGCTGCTAATATTTTTGTCTAACAGCTAAAGGGTGAGGTACATTTCTTGAACATAATGAACTACTAGGTTCCCAACAAGTTTTATATCATGTAACGTTGGTTAGTATGCTGCTGTGCCCAGAAATATATATATATTTTTAAATCGTTTCGTCATGATAAATGCTAAATTTGCTAGCTACCACATTCTGTTCTAGCTAATATAGCGTTAATGTTTGCATAGCTGTGTGAGGGGTTAGGAATCCTGGCAACATACATATTTGGTACCTAAGTTAGGCACAAAAGTGCCAGTTTTGTGTAGTGATTGTGTTAATCAGCCAAATGTGTGTCTTAAACTAACAAAGAGCATAATTATAATGTCTGACGTTACTCTGGTCGCTTTTACGCACAAGCTAACGAATCCTAACTATCAACTGCTGGTTGCTAGCAAGCTAGCGTTAGCTTGGTAATATGCAGCCAGCGTTAACATTCAAGTAGAATGACATCCTACAATGGAGCCCCATTTATTGTGGTCATTACACAGTTAGTCAGCTCTTAGTCATGTTTAATGTTGTGACTTTAGTGGCAGTAACCTGAACATGAACAGCCCACCTGTGGTTTGGGGAAGCGCTGCAGATTCGAGGATAGTTAAAGCTTTATTTAACAGCTTTATTTATCAATTAGCTGTCTCAATCAAGCTATCGGTGTATAACCACAATTTTCTATATGGTCTGTGAATCAGATATTACATTTTGACAATTGACACTTATTTTACCCAGAGGTCTGGTATGTGGCTGACAGTTTCTGACCGTTTTTTTTCCCTTTCAGGCACATCTGATTGTAGGACTCTAACAAGAAGATATTTGAACCTGGTGAAATGGGAGGTACGTTATGTTAACTTGTTACTTTTCCCTCCAGTTCACAACACTACAGGGTTTCCCAGGAAATTGTTGAGCCAAGGTGGTATGCCACCCAGATCTTGACACATCTAGTGTCAATATCAGTTTAGTTGATAGATGACAGCCTAAACAAAAGTCACTAATTAAATATATGGCGATTGCTGTGTGAAATAGTGCCTCTGCTGCTTTCCCCTAAAGGTTAATGTTTTATTTCAAAATGTGGTCATTTTTGTGAGGTAAGGAGTGCCTGTTCAGAATGGCCCGATTGCTTGGCCTCCAGTATTACTGCTTCAATGCATAGAAAAATGAATACTGTTGATTTGAAGTGCATATGCATATATACACCAACAACATGAGAGAAACTAACATTATTACTCAGATGTTAATTACTGTAATAGAGAATCTTTTCTCATTTCATGAGGGCTGCATTTAAAAATACAATGCATAACAGAGCTTTTAAAAAAATGTGCATCTGAAAATAAAGTGGATTTAGTTTGGATCATTTAAGCGGATAAACTTGCTCAAAGATTTGTGCTTATATGAAACATAGGCTACTGGTTTTGAACTGCCCATGGGAAGTAGCCTAAAAGTGTCTACTTTCCTCTCAGAGCACACGGCAGAAAAACTTTCTCTGACCCCCGTACAGCTCCAATTGCAGGCTGTGCTCATGCTTATGGTTTTATTATGGAGTACAAAAAATCTGAAACAACTTTTTTGGTTGTAAACAACTAGAGATGCACCGGTTGCAATTTTCTTGGCGGATTTCCAAAGCCTGACCGGCCAATTCCTATATATTTGTATATTTTATTTGAAAGAATACATTACCCTATTTTTAGTAGGTTATTTCTTATTTCACCATTTTAATTCTACTTAAATCTTTACCTTATTTTAGTGTCTAGTCACAAACTACTTCAATCTGCTCATGTTGCTTTTCCCTTAAGTTCTCTCGCCCCCGGGGTAGGTGGCCCACACACACCGGCTTGCCGCCCCGCCTCTTTTTTCAACTCTTTGGATTTTTTCACGCGCGAGCCCATTTTCACAACAGCAGGTGAGCCGCGTGTGGAGGAAGCTTGTTGACGTCGCCTATGATCGAAACCAACATGGGACTGAAGGACATCAGCACTGGTGTGTTCACTGCTTTACCTGGTCCGTGCTTGTAAAATATCCACCATGTCCGCATCTTCCAATGTAGGCATAATACCAGATAATGGCTATCTTTGTGTTTCTCTGCAAAGTGCTAAAATGGGTCGCCAAATATACTTTGGTGGCCGTTTTTATATACCTGGGCAGTCCTCCCAAGTAAAGTCTGTGTGGGAAACACAGCTTATTTTGGCCATACAGGTATTACAAATTGTGTGTGGCTGTGACCATGGTCCATTACTGTTACTGTGCAGCACAGCATTCGTGTAAATTTGACTGGCACAGAATCAGATAAGTGAGACTGATTGGTTCCGGTCACCGGTCATGGCCGATCAAGCTGAAAACCGTCCGATTCTGGTCACCGGCCGATCGATCGGTGCATCTCTAAAAACAAGTCACGCAAGGACTTCAGGGTTTAAGGAACACCCAGACTCAATATTTTCTGTATTTTGTTTTTTAATGCACCTTTATCAATTTCCAGTTAGGCCAATATGCAATTTCCAAGTCATCACATTTTACCCTGAGTAAGAATATCAACTTTACACTAATCCAAGTTCATTTCCAGATTCTAAGAAATGCTCCACTCCAGCAGCGGAGGACGGTCACCACTTCAACACTGGTGTGTGGGGATGTGGGCGTGTTTATTTGTGCTTTTAGAACGTAACGATCAGAAAATAATTCACCAGCTTTCTCGCTACCAGCGCTCCCTCTCCTCATTCACTCTCTAGGTCACTCAACCATCTCTCTTTCTCTTTCTTATGAACACAAACCAAAGGAAGCATCTCTCTATCGCTATTTTTCAGCATAGACTGCAAGACAAGAAGATTGCAAGACAGAGATTCCTTCCTTTATAGTTAGATTACTGCAGAGCTACCAGTGGCACGAAAAAAAAAAGTGACTAAGTCCACAGCCAGGTGCTTGTGTGGATATGGGGGAAAGCTCACTTGGTAGTGACTCACTTGAATTAACATAGGTAAATAGTTAGTGACACAGATAATATTCTCCTTGAAATATTTCAATTATCTATACACATTATGCACGATTTTAAAGAGTTCAAAATGGCTAAAAACTTTCTGTTGTTGCCTTCATTGGGTTTGGTAACTTAGCAGTTTGCATTTACTGGCAAGTAGATCTTGTATATTTGTTTGTTAAATGTTTGCAGTTTTTACATGAGCTGGGCATGCTAACAATAGCTGATTCCGGGGCATTGTCTCCATGATCTGAGACACTAAAACACTACTGCATTAAATGCATTGCCATGTCAGATGGATTTCATTCTTCTTCACCTCCATTGCATAAAATTATTTTCACACAGTGATCACATTTGGCTGCATCACTACTGTCATCTGTGAGGAGTACTTAAGAGCACTAGTAGCTCATATCACTAATATAGTATTGTCTTCCATATTCTAAATAGGGATGGTATTATGAATTAAATCTGACAGTATTTATAAGGTTTTTTTATTTCTATGAATTTATATGATAATATGGTATATTTCCTCGGCATGCAGTTGATAAAAACATTATAGATAAAATAATCAGATAGGAATTTCTGTTTTTGGCTAATTCAGGCAAGCAAATTCATCAAGTTGATGTAAAAATTCTGTAAATCAAGTGTTGTCAGAGCAGCAATGGCTTTATACAACCAGCGATAATAAAAGTATAGCTACCTCGGTATAAACAGTATGGCTAAATCTCTGACAGTTGACAAATTGTCAAATTGAGATTTTTAGTCGACACTTTCAGCGATTAAAACAAAGGCCAACAGGTCTCATCAGCTGCCTCCACTCTATAACACTGCTGTACAACCAGTGTTTTTGTAAGTCCAACAACTCCAACAGAGTGATACATCTTGAGTGATCTCTCTCTAGCAGATCACGTCAGTTTCAGGAGTCGTATTCTCTCCGTTAATGTTTTATTCATATCAGATCAATAATTTAAGCTTATCAACTTAATACCTTTGAACAAGGACCTTCAGTATTTGGAAGTTAAGTTGCTTGTGAAAAACAAGGTGTGCCAAGTTTAGTAGTCTGATAAAGGACTCTGATCGGGATCAGGGCCAAAACATTTAAAACCCCTTTCTCAACATTTAACACTAATTAAAGAGACTAAATTGGGCAAAACACGCCTCAGTTCATTTGAACCATGTACTTCACACTAAATGTTGGTCACATTGTGGTTTTGAATTTCTTCTCCCAGAATGTTGAGGAATACTCACTCTGTACATTCAGCTTACAAGTCTTTAATGGATGATGCAGAATAAGTTAAAACGATGCATAGGCAACTTTCATCATATCCCTCCATGTTTGTGTTTGTGTATCTTTCTTTCAGACCCTGCTCTTAATAGAGACTGTCCCCTTGACTGCAAGGTTTACGTTGGGAATCTAGGAAACAATGGAAACAAGACAGAGTTAGAAAGAGCTTTTGGGTACTATGGTCCTTTAAGAAGTGTTTGGGTTGCCAGGAATCCTCCAGGCTTTGCTTTTGTAGAGTTTGAAGATCCCAGAGATGCATCTGATGCTGTGAGAGAACTGGATGGAAGGTAACTCCTTCAACACGTTTTTAGTAGTTGTTGTTTTTGTAGTGTTTTTTTTTTTTCCCACTCATGTGATGACTTTTGCCTAGAACCATGTGTGGCTGTCGAGTGCGTGTCGAGTTATCCACTGGGGAAAAGCGCTCCAGGAGCCGTGGCCCCCCTCCATCCTGGAATAGACGCCCTCGTGAAGATCTTAGGCGACGTAGTCCTCCAGGCAGACGCAGGTATGTATTTCCCACATGACAATTGATTTTAACTGTTTTATTTACAGTCTCATTTGCAGTGTTTAAAAGCTCAAATGACAAAGCAGATTGACAGTCCCCACTCACTGTAAGCATTACAAGTGTTTTTACTCCTTCAAAATATTAGTTAGTTTGGCAAAGCCATTTAAATCTAACAACCTCCCACATTGGCAAAACATCTCTCATATCTTTAGATCTCAAACCTGTTAAAACTTTGTCAACCTTAAAGCCAAAGCCAAGTAGGAAACAAAGTTTCTAGTTGGTCGTTGTCGCTATGGCCTAAATTTAATTGTTAGCACTTAGTTATTAGCACACATACGAAATGAGTTCATCAATAGATGATCTGTGGATCTCGCTGCTTCAGGATTTGATATATTGATGTCACTCTCTTTCCTTTTATATGTTTTATAAATTTAATCCTACATTAACTGGAGTGATACTTTTTAAACAAACTTTCTACATTATTTCATTGTTTCAAGGGTATATCTGTGCCAGTTTTTACGTTTGACAGCCAAGTCCAAAGGCAGCTTATGTCAGCACTTGACTATTTATGAACTCTTATAACTGTGTGTCTGTTAAAAGATCAAGCTCTACCAGAGTGATATTTGCTTTATGGGGACATCTTAAGAGGCACAGTTAGCACTTCATCATCCATCAAACATTTTTATAGGTACTTTCTAGAATTACTTTCTGAAGGTGTAAATTTTGTTTTCTTTTTGAGTTCAGTTGCCATATATTAATAAAACTGAACCCCGTTGCAGAGTCACCACCACGCTTCTCACCATCTGAGTCAGTCAACTAGTCCTCTTTCAGCATCATGTGACTGCTGACCAGCGAGCCCCAATCAGCTTGGCTGGTGTTGTCACATGACCCAGGCGCACCGCCAGTCGTCAGGTTCCACCAACCTTTTGGTTCCTGAGCATGCGGTTCCCAGCATCCTCCTCTTCTTCCTCCAACCTTAACCCAAACGACAGCGGTCCACTTCACATAATCAACCAATCAGCGTCTTTACTCTTTCTATTCTCCACACAACTACTGTATCAACGGGAACAGCCCTTGGCTTACATCCCTTCCCATCCTTCCCCCCCAAAAAGGCAGGGAAAATCTACAACTACCCCTTCCAACCAGCCACCAAGCAACTTCATATCTCCAACATTTGCATCATGTGGCAAATCCTCTCTGCAATTCGACCTCCCTCACCATCAGTCTGGCTTCCTTGCGTCATTTCTATCTTGTCCAAATCCCCCAAAATAGTAAGTTGCTTTTATCCTGCTCTTTGTAGTTTTTATGCTTAATCTAGCTTTCAAAGCTGCTTGAAAGTTTTCCCTCAGCATTTATGTAATTTAGAGCAATTTCAGTGCAGAGCTGCAAAACCAAAAGTTGTGGTCAAGGAACTTTGCCGTGAGTCTTTTTTTGCAAAAATGTACTACATTTTTCAGATGTTCGCAGTGTAATTGTGCTGCTGAGTGCATTTTCATGGCTCGACATTAAGCCGTCGTGAGTGATATCCAATGGAATAAAGTGTACTTTATCCTTTCACCTGGAGTGCACTTGTTTCCTAATTAGAAATTACATTTAAAATTTTAGTGTTATCAAGGTTGTTTTGCAGCCATCTTTAGAGCCAACACATGTAGGTTACTAATGGTTTCGATGCTACAGTCACAAGACCATTCAGTGGTTCATGATTTCTATATCCAGGTTTCTTTTGAAATAAAAGTGAAAACAATCACTCCGTTTCTGATCAGTTCCACTGTATGGACTTTGTGTAGGTCATTGTGCACAATCTGTGTGCCTCCAGTGCTGTTAAAAAACTACTTTATAGCAGCATTGCAGTAGACAGACGATCTAAGAATATGTTTTGCACACTCATAATTGTTAAGTTGTAACATGTATTACTTGGTGTTTGTACCAGGCAAGCCTTAATGTCGAGCTCTGATTTTGCTCTATGTTCTGAAATCTGGCTCCACGATTGGTGCTCATTGGACAAAGTTTCTTTTTAATGAGTTGATCTTGATGCAGTTCATGGATGCAGATGATCCTTCTATTAACAGACAAGGAACTACTTACCCGTGTCTCTTTAAGGATCAAGAATACCAAAGGTTTCATTAGTTATAGGAAGGGTTAAAATCTCTTTTCTAATTTTTCTTTGTCATTTTTTTAACTTCACCTACATTACAGATCACCGAAGAAGAGGAGCCTCAGCCGCAGTCGCAGCAGGTAAGCTTATAACTGTTCTCATTTAAACTGTGCGTTTGTCGATAACGAATGATAAAATTCATGTTAATTGTATTTTGGTTTTGTTCACCAGGTCTGTTTCAAGAGACAGACGCAGATATCGGTCTCTCTCCAGAGACAAGAACCGTAAGCGCTCAAAATCCTTCTCACAGTCAAGGAGGTAAGTTTAAGATTTATTGATTATTATCATACTGTACTCAAAGACTTAAATCTTATCACTAAAATATTTTTTTACCAGTCATTTTGCACTTATTCACTAGTTTGTATTTTACAGTCGCTCCCAGTCTACCGAGAGGAAATGAAGACCTAAAACAATGGTTTATCTGCAGGATCCTGTGTGAAAGTACAAATTTTTATAGTCCTGTTCTTCTTTTTAGATTTTGCTTGCCAGCTCAAGGCAGCGTAAGGTTGGTCACGTTACATATTGTGTAATAGCAGTCTGTTGAATTAACAACAAAGGACTAAAGTGTTTTTCTCCCTTTTCTCCTTTTGCCGGTTCTCATGGCAAGGTTTACCCATTGTACAGGGGAAAAAATTTTGTCTTTGAATTTCCTTTATAAAGCATAAAACTAATTCTGTCTTACCCTGCATGCTTTGAAATGGAATACTGGATTTAGTTTTACATTACCATCCTGTTGTTTTTTTTAATGGTTGAATTAAAGTTGATGTGATGTTTTTATTTGCTTTTGTTTGCTTTTTTTTTAAATTCTTGGTTGACTTAAATTACTGGCAATGGGTTACTGTGAGCTGCATCACCAATTATACAAGTGACAGAAAGCAGACTGGCAACAAATGTTGTAAATACTGATGATATTTGCAGGCTATCCTTGAAGCCTAAAACATCTGTAATTCTGTATTTTACCTATGTCATTTTTGCAAAAGAAGGCATTTACTCTATTCAACTTTGCTTGATTCTCTGAGCTCTGACAATTTGTGCTGATGTAGTTAAACAACTTCTTCAATAAATGTTTTTCTTAAGATGACATTATCTCCTCGTTGCCTGTTGTTTTTTTTAATGTCTCAATAGTTCCATAAACCAACAAGATAAATATTATGTAAAAACTCACCATGTACAATAATCAAATAAGATTTTGTAAAGAAAATTAAGCTTGATTCAATTCAGGAAGTACTACGTATTGTTGCCGTTAGCAGATAAAGGCTGCAAGTGTAACCTACACAGGAAGCTCTCAGCATGGTTGCAGTAAAGGAACAACCCCCTCCCCTGTGTGTGAAATGTATTTACCGTTCAGCATAGGCTGATGACTTGACATTACAAAGCAGCTCATGTTGTGAGACGACAGAGGTGCCAAATTTGGTGGTAAGTACATGTGGCGTAGTAACAATTACGTAGGAGGCCTAAAATCATTTATCAAATTGGTGCAGTTTATCCTTTTAAAAGGCATTTGCTCATGAACAGTTTGCACTTGAGTGACTAAGTAGTATGCTAGTAGTAGTAAGTATAAAAAAGCAGTATGCATCTTGATGTTTTGTGTGTGTTGTTGGAGAAAAAAATTGTTTTGAATGTTTCCTAGTAGTTAATGGAGGCTTAATACAGAATTTATTACTACATATTTACAGTTGTACATATTTTCTAGAGATTCAGTTGATATCTGATGCTGATGTGTAGTAGATTTAAACTTGATTTGCTGACATTGCATGAGTGAATGTTTCATGCTTTAGGAGAGGAGATTTGCAGTCATGTCCGCTCGAACTGCAAAGAAAAAAAGAATTGGTTCACGCCGCCAGTTACCAAACCAAAGTAAAACCGATGAGACTGATGAGTTCCACGTAACTGACAGTACCTCTGTAGCACAAAGCCACATACCAGAAGAAAATACTGAATCACTAAATGTGTTGGCTTATCCTGAAAATTCACAATCTGAAACCCATCGTCCACCTTCACCAGAACTCACAGGAAACAGAAGAAAACTGGGGTCTAGTCGAAGAAATAAAAGAGGACAGTATGTCAAGGAATCAGCGACTGAATCATACCACGAAGATAGAGAGGAAGTTGAGGAAAATGTCAGGTGTAATGAAACCCCCGAAACAACACAAATGTCACTGGCAGTACATCCTGAGAGGCAGGAAAAATTAAGTCAAGGGAGTGAGCATGATATCATGTCTACTACACCTGACAGCTCTTTGTATTTGGCCACAACACCTGATTTTACTAATGAGGTTCAGAGCTTGACTAAAACAAACCATCCAGAGGCTGACCTGGAAAGTTTAATTCCTAAAAGTGAAAATCTGCAAGCAGACAAAGATGAATATGAGATGGACTGTAAAGTAATGTCTGATTCTTGTAAATTAGAAGAAACCAAGCAGCAAGGAATTGACAAATCTGACACTCGTCAATATGAGGAAGTCAAAGAAAATGCACATCTTGCTGGAATCTTTGAGTTAACTGGTGTAAGTGTACTTTCATATCCCACAGTAGATCCACAGTTGATTGACCAATCAAATTTCAGGGAGATGCCAGAAAAAGAACTTCCCAATGAGTATTCTGTAACAGAAAAAGTAAGGAAGGAAAGAAATGATGACACAGAATTGTTAAGGCACGATGGAAATTTACAGGGCAGCTATGTGGTGAGTGAGTCACATATAGAATCAGCAGTTATACAGTTTTCTATCACACCAGAGGTAACCACAGATGAAAGCAGCCCAAAAGAAGATACTGAAGCCGATTTTTCATCACCAAAACAGGACTTGCCCACAGATGAGGAACAAAAAGATATTTTCAACTTATCTACAGTCAGAGGTGCTCATCAGTCAGAGGATGCTTTAAAGAAAGTGCATGAACTGGAGTTTGAGCCAACACAAATGCAAGAAACTGATTACTTCTCTGAAAGTGTGATACATGATGCCACAGAAAATTTTGAAATAATTTCTGCAAGCCTGATGGACCAACCTGAAGTCAGTAATACACACCAATCTGAGTTGATTGTGAAAAGCACTAATGATTCTGCTACCAAGCAGGAAGATTCAAATCCTGATGACAAACATGATGACCATCCTACAAAAGAAAACAACTTCGAGGCTTTAGACTACAGAAATGAGGATTATCATGTACATGATACCAATAAACCACAGATCAGTGACATGGAAAGAGTAGACACTGCACTTGGTCAGGTGTATGAGGGCGAAGGCCGAGTAGAGGATGATATAAAACCCAGTGCTGAACAAACAGGTCATCGGGCGCAGGAAGGACTCTTCTCTGAAATAGAGGAGAGCGAATCTTTACAAACCCTGCAATCAGAAATACATACTCCTTTGGACTCCCAACCTCAGCAAACCGACACCGGCTTCAACCCCATTGGGAACAGAAGGAAACTGGGGTCTAGCCGTAGAAATAAAGGAAGACAGCATGCCAAGGACTCTGTTGCTGAATCATACCACAGACATACAGAGGAAGTTGCTGGAAATACCATAGATAATGAACCCCTTGAAGAAATACAAATGTCATTAACAGTAGAGACAACAGTGCAGGAAAAATCAATGGAAACCATGCTGGAAGAAATAAACACATCTAACACTGCTAAGACTGAAGAAGTCAGTGATCAAGTCAAAGAAAATGCACATGTTGACACACTTGTTGGAATCTCAGAGTTAAATAGTTCAATTTTATATCCAAGTTTAACAGTAGATCAACAGCTAATCAACCAATCAAATTCCACAGAGATGCCAGAAGAAGAACTTCCCAGTGCGTATTCTGAAAAAGAAAATGAGGAAAGAGATGAGGACACTGAATTGTTAAGGTCGGATGGAAATTTACAGGACAACTATTTGGGGAGTGAGTCACCTTTGAAATCAGAAGATATTGAGTCGGAGATATCCACAGACAAACACAGCCTCAGAGAACATACAGAACATGAATGCAGTGTTGAGCAAGCAGATTTTTCATCACCAAAACAGGACTTGCCCACAGATGAGGAACAAAATGAGATTTTCATCTTATCTACAGTCAGAGGTGGTCATCAGTCAGAGGATGCTGTAAACAAAGTGCATGAACAGGAGTTTGAGCCAACACAAATGCAAGAAACTGATTACTCCTCCGAAAGTATGACACATGATGCCACAGAAAATCCAGTAATCATTTCCGGAAACCTAATAGACCAAGCTGACATCAGTGACACATACCAATCTGAGTTGATTGGGAAAAGCACTAATGATTCTGCTACCAAGCAGGAAGATTCAAATCCTGATGACAAACATGATGACCATCCTACAAAAGAAAACAACTTCGAGGCTTTAGACCACCGAAATGAGGATTATCATGTATATGATACAGAGAAACCACAGATCAGCAACGTGGAAAGAGTAGACACTGCACTTGGTCAGGTGTATGAGGGCGGAGGCCGAGTAGAGGATGATATAAAACCCAGTGCTGAACAAACAGGTCATCAGGAGGAGGTAGGACTCTTCTCTGAAACGGAGGAGAGCGAATCTTCTTTACAAACCCTGCAACCAGAAATACATACTCCTTTGGACTCCCAACCTCAGCAAACTGACACCGGCTTCAACCCCATTGGGAACAGAAGGAAACTGGGGTCTAGCCGTAGAAATAAAGGAAGACAGCATACCAAGGACTCTGTTGCTGAATCATACCACAGACATACAGAGGAAGTTGCTGGAAATACCATAGATAATGAACCCCTTGAAGAAATACAAATGTCATTAACAGTAGAGACAACAGTGCAGGAAAAATCAATGGAAACCATGCTGGAAGAAATAAACACTGACACTGCTAAGACTGAAGAAGTCAGTGATCAAGTCAAAGAAAATGCACATGTTGACACACTTGTTGGCAAGCTAACTAGTTTGCATTCAAGTTTAACAGTAGATCAACAGCTAATCAACCAATCAAATTCCACAGAGATGCCAGAAGAAGAACTTCCCAATGTGTATTCTGAAACAGAAAAAGAAAATGAGGAAAGAGACGAGGTCGCTGAATTGTTAAAGCTGGATAGAAATTTACAGGACATCATTTT
Organism: Siniperca chuatsi; assembly: GCF_020085105.1. Taxonomy (NCBI): domain Eukaryota; kingdom Metazoa; phylum Chordata; class Actinopteri; order Centrarchiformes; family Sinipercidae; genus Siniperca; species Siniperca chuatsi. Next base: position 16,445,377 of record NC_058043.1, read on the forward strand.
GGTGAGTGAGTCACATTTAAAATCAGAAGATAAAGAGTATTCGATCACACAAGAGATCACCACAGAAAAAAGCAGCCCTGGAGAACATACTGAAGCTGAATGCGGTGTTGAGCAAGCAGAGTTGAAAGAGGAGTTGACTCCAAATGAGGAACAAAAAGAGCATGTTAACTTATCTCATGTCAGAGGAGCTCGGCATTCAGAGAATGTTGTAAATGAAGAGGAGGTTAAGCCAATACAAATGCAAGAAAGGCCTCAAATGGATTATTCTTCAGTTAAGGAGAGCAAATCTTCTTTACAAACACTGAAGTCAGAAATGAATGCTTCTTTGGACTCCCAACTTCTGGACAATTCTCAGGGTATCAAAGAGCAAACTCACGCAGGCTTCAAGTCCACAGGAAACAGAAGGAAATTGGGGTCAAGCCGAAGAAATAAAGGAAGACAGCATGTCTGTGTTACTGAAACATACAACGAACCTGAAGAAGATTTTGTAGAAAATACGAGAGGTGATGAAGTCCTTGAAACAACAAAAATGTCATTAGGAACGGCAATGAGGCAGGAAGAATTAAAAGAGCAAATTGACCTAGACCTCAAACCTGCTAAGGAAATAAGAAAAATTGGATCAACTGTAAATGTCAAAGAAAAGACACCAGAAGAAGACACAATTTTGTCACATAATGTTATGGACAACAGTACAATTGTGACAACAAACAGTACTTCAAGATCAGGCAAAGATGACTTTGTCAAATCCAGTAAGGACGTCACTGAGGAAGGAAAGAATTTCATGAAAGAGCCTAAGAATTCAAGTGAACTAACAAGAGATGACACCGTTAAAATGGACTCTATACAATGGAAAGATGATTCAGACATACAGAATATCTCATATCATGATGACAACGTGACTTCCAGGTCAATCGCTTTGAACGTTCTTGAGCAAGAAGAAGCCTTTCTGGTACAAAACACAGAAGCTTTATATTGTGACAAAGATTCACAGAGACAAGAAATGAATATGCAACAGACAAATGATGCAATAGAAACTGTGGAAGATGTCGCAATAAAAGACTACAATACAGAAGCGGAGAGTTTAATCATTGTACAAGTTTCTGGACAGGATGAAATTGGCAAAAGATTTGAAGATCCTACGAAGAAAGATAGTGAAGCCCAAGAAATGAATGCTTCACAGGAGATCTCACATGCTGCACAAAACAAAACTGACACTTTGGTTCCATTTGACATTGGTGTCAAGGAAAACTTCAAAGCAGAGCCAGCTGTGGATATGTCTGAGGAAAGTGGAATTTTTACAGCAGTGGGTGCATGTAATACCCAACAAGGGATACAAGACAAAACGGATTTAGATAACAGTGAAAATTTGCGAGGAAAATCCAAACAGAAGAGGAGAAAGATGGGCTCTACACGCCAGAGGAAACCAGAGGGAGGAATTGATAACAAAAATGAAACAAGAGAAAGTGATTTTAACATAGAAGCTGACATGAGAAATCTTGAGAAGGTGGAAGAAGTGGAGGAGTTACCAATGATTGTAACCGCAGAGGTATCACAGAATGAAAATGCCAGTCCCATGTATAAAGAACAACAGGAAACTAAACAAACCAGCATTTTTCACAACAAAGGGCAAAAGCTACAAAGCAGTGCCTCTGACCCGCAGAGTATACAGAGCAATATGATGTCTGACATAGATGATTTAAAGGCTCTGCTTCCTGAGCAATCTGCCTCCCACAATGAAGAAGCTGTTAATCCTGTTACATCTGTCCATGTAGCTGAGGTAAGGGATAGTGAGAGAAATGTCACATCACACCTAGATCAGAAGCTAGATTCAAATACTGAAGACGCTACAAACAGTGGTATCACAGGAGGGAGCTTTGTGTCTTTACGTGAGAGTACACAAAATGATGAGGAAAGGCCAGAGAGTGTAAAGGTAATACAGGACCAAGCTTTGAAATCTGTAGAGGCACCAGTTGTGGCTGTGGCAGATTTGGAAATAGTGCAATCTGTAGTCAGAGGAGGAGCTGGAGAAGAGCATAAGAATGTCCAGGCTTGTATACAAGAGCCGTGCAACGTGAATGAAGTATATTACGATAAAAATATCGAGATGAAGAATGCAAGTCCCAATTTAAATTCGACCAATAGGAGAAGAAAGATGGGCTCCACCCGCAGGAATCTCAGCTCACAAACCAAAGGGGAAGACTTGCATCAAAAGCAGTTGGTGGATAATGAGGCAACAGAGATCACAACAAATGCTGGAGATGTAAAGACTGAAAGTTTCTCAGGCATCAAAGAAAAAGAGCTACAATTTCAAATAGAACACGACAGTGACTCTGAACAAAGGAAGGAAAAAGTATTTGAAACAGTGGAGTACAGCCACACTGGGTCTCACTTCAAACCTCCAGCTCACCAGACATTTGAAGAAAATCTTGTTTCTCATGGCAAACTAGTAGAAACAGAGCATCAGCTACCCCCCAGTTATCTCCCTGCAATACCATCCATTTCCCCCAAACATGATGTAATGTCCGAATCAGCATCTGGTAGGAGAAGAAGAAAAATGGGATCTCACCGGAAGTCACATGGACACCAAAACATTGAAAACCAAACTGCAAGAGGGGACAGGATAACAGATACACAAAATGGGAGAGATGTCAGAAGTATCACAGATGAAAGTGCCGTCAAGACAACTGAAGAAGAATCGCTGGGCCTGGACAAAATATTAGAGGTAAGCAGCAAAGAGTAGGGTTTTTTGTGTAATTTGTGTTCTTTTTTTTTAATCAAATAATTTCTAGTAGGAATCTTCAATTATGATTGTTTCACATTGTACTTAAACTGATGAACAGACAGTTGTTTGCACTGCATTTCACTAAGCTTTTAGCAATTAGTTATGACTAGTTCTTAGTGAACTTTCTAAACATTGTATAGCTTTATTGTATTTATAATTCCGTGCCTTCAGCATGAAGTAGATGGTTGTCATCAGACAATTGGCTGTGTTCTTTTGCACAGTAAGTCTGTTGTGCTGTACTTCTCATTTGGATAAAACCTCTTGCACACTGGTCATGTGTTTGTTGCAAGAAGAACAAAATTATAAAAGGAACCAAAATGAGGAACATGCAAGCCACACTACAAGTTTCTCATGGTGAAAAGGAGAACATAAACATGTATGACTTCTTGATCTTAATGGTGGTGTGTATTTTTGTCTTTTATGCACTTACGTAGATCTAAATGACAGCCAGTCAAGAAGCTATGGCAATCAGCTACCTAAAAGCACATCAGGCAAATAAGATCGTCAGGAGAAAATAGTAGTGTACATTTATTTAATGACAAAAATAGCCTTTTTTTCAGGCACCAATTATGTAAAAGCCCTTTTACTTTTCCTTTGCATAAAATGTCATAGTTTAGTGGTTTTAACATTACATTGTTGTTACACACATATTAGTAGGAGTACAAACAGTACACATTCCTGAAAATCTGATAATATCCTCATATAAAACTTCACAAGACAAACACCTCACTTGCTGTGTGCCAGAGGATTATTCATGGGAAACCTGTCAAATACAAAGCTTAGACTTAATATAAAACTCACAGATTGAATTGAAATCTGCAATCAAAGTAGAATCGCCCTCAAAGTCACCTCATGATTGATATGTTTTTGTCTTTGCAGGTTGATGAAAGTTACAAGAAAGCATCTTCCAGCATAAGCACCTCAAAGGCAGGAAAGCACTCAAGGCCTGTGAGGTAAATCCGACGCTGAGGTTCAAGAAAGATATAAACACTGCCACCTTGTTGTCTTCTCACAGTAAAGTGTTGATCTACCTGGTTGGGTTACTGGGTTGGACCAACTATCAGTAAAATTCTATTGCAGCTTAATTAATTTAATCACAGGCACACTGGATATATACAGCAATGAACAATCAACTATAACCTCAGCCACTAAAAATATCATTGTAGAAAGTCTGGTTTCGTATGTAACTGCACAAGATAATCAGAATCAGTAAACAATGATTATATCAAGATCTGCTGCTGAATTTCTGTCCACATAGTTTTAAGACAAAGTACAATATCTGATAGCCATTTAATCCTATTGTAATATTGTACTGTTCTGCATCAGTTTTTTAACTAATCTGGAAATGACTACTTAGAACAAAGAGTTACCATCAATCTTCTAAAGTCAGTTTAAAATGAAACAATCCATTGAAGATGTTTTTCCACTCATCCGTGTGACTCATCCAAGAGGGCTAAGCCTCTGGCTCATGCAAGTCTACACTTATCCTCATGCACACAGTATAGTACAGACAATATGTAGTACAAACTCTATGAACAGGTTTGTTTTGTCAGGATGTTAGTGACATCATTGGTTTGTTATCCAGCTTCCCAACAGGCTGATTATCGGTCTATAGTGAGTTCACTGCTGGTCTGAGTAAGGAGAAAAGAGAGATAGACGTGATGTGGTGTGTTATTCTGATGCACAATGAAACCAGCTTAAAAGATGAGGTACAACCACAATCGTTACAAATAATCATTTGTCCCTCTATCACTTAAACTTTTGAACAGGCAGCTAATGGAGGACAGACAATAACATCTAATTATTGTGAGATGAGTGTTTGTATGCTTGTATGTGAAGGAGGTATCTTTTGGAATCCTTGTATTTTTAACTGTGTTTGCAAGAGTGTTTTTTTTAATTAAAGTGTCTTTTGTGACATGTCTAATTTTATGCAGCAATTTCTTTGATCCAAGACAGTTTTCTCCTTTGGGAGACAATGAAAGCAACTGTGACAACAGCTTTGTAATATGTATTTTTGTAAATATTCTTGCTATAAATAACAATGAGCATTCTAATATTTATTCAATGTGATTATTCATTTAAGTTGATAAAAAATGAGACGCCTGTACTTTTCTAGAGTGTCAAACATCTGACTTGAGCTTTAAAACACTTTTTTGCTAATTATTGCGATTTAAGTGAATGAAACAAATTCTTGTGAGATGTACACCACACACAACAGACTCAAATATATTTCCTTTTTTTTTAAACTACATAAATTCAACTTCAAATGTAAACTTGTGGTTATATTCTGTACAGTTTAACAGATTCATCTCTCAAAGAAATGCAAACATTTGGCAGGGTATACTGATGACTTACAACTAAAAACTTGCAGAATCCTAAATGTCACTAACGTTTAGTATGCCGCTGTATATGCTGTGTTTTGTTTGAACTATGCTTGTTTGCCTGTTCCACAGTGAGAAGACACCTGAACATCAAAAGACGTTTTCTCTGGGTAAACACAACATTAATACTACACAAAGCAGAATATAGCTCAAGTATAATATGGAGAAATTTAACCATAACATGTTTTCATTTCAGCAGGTAATTCCAGAGGAGCAGATCTTAAATCAAACGGTTACAATGTGATAATGGTTGGAGACAGCAGTGTGGGCAAAACCTCCTTCATGAAAAGAGCTCAAAGTGGGAAGTTTTCTTTAGATATACCCATCTCTGTTGGTAAGACCCTGATCTTTATCCTATTATATTCCCATAAATGTGTGTAAATATACAGAATAATGTAACATAAATACATTTTGTAGGACTTGATTCCTGCATGTGGACTGTGGTAGTGGATGGAAAACCTGTGGTGCTACAGTTGTGGGATACAGCAGGTCAAGAAAGGTACGTTTCTTGTTTCCTTTTACCGTACATTACTGAGACACAAATTATCACTGTTGTAATCAATCATGAACTATAAGTGAAAGCACTTTGTATTGCAGAGAATAAATATGAGTGATCCCAGCTTTTTGAAATGTTTTTTGTCTGTTTTCCTCTTCAGGCACACAGATATTCTGACTTATGTAAGGTGATTTCCTTGCAGTATATTATATGTAGGAGAATCGTAAAAATGAATGACATTGAATTAGGATAGAATCAAAGCCTAAGATACTCAACATTTCCCAGGTCATCTTTCACATTTCATCTCACCGTAAAAGTTCAGCCAATATTTGTGAAAATTAGCGACTCTCTGAAGCTACAAACACAAAACTCTAAAGTAAAAGAAATTGTGCATTCTGCCCCCTTTTTTGCAATGGGAAATAAATAGAGGCGTAAAATTGTTATCATCAACTTTATCCAGCATTAATAATAACTATTTAAGTGTTTTGGGGTCCCTCAATCTGTCACTGTTGAGGTAGATTCTATTCAATCTTGAAGCTGCCATGAAAGAAGAAAATTTGCTTGCTTCATGTGCCTCAAGCGTCCTGATGCACGTCCTGATGACTGGTGTTGTTGCTACGGGCCCGTTGTCATTGACGCACATATAGTGGTGGCCTCGAAGCACAAAGGGACGACCTATTTGCTGATGAAGATGTTTGTTTGAAATGTCTGCAAGCAGAGTGGAGGTTTCTGGCACAACTGCATTGACTTCCAATGTGCATGGAGAGCGGAAATAGTCTTGTAGTATAAGGAACAACTTTATTGTGAGACCAACACATTTTTGCTGGTGGCCATCCATTAAAGTCATCCTGATGATCCTGATGAAGGCCATAAGCTGATCTAAAAGCTGACCAGATCATTCCCTGACCAATACGACGAGGTACTCTGTCAGGTCCAGCATCCTTACGAGGGTCCTCCTCATGTCTGCTGTGGGTAGGCACAGTACCTGGTCATTGGCAGGAGGGAAAGTCATAGGCAAGAAGTCATTTATCTGAAAGGGAGGCATCCCTATCAAAAGGTACATGTACAGGACAGGTTGTCCTGAGGGCTTCCTAGTCACCCAGTCTGAAGGCAGCATCCTAGGTTCTCAGCAGAGTGTACACCTCGGCAGTCAGCCAAGACTTCTGATGTACACATGTGATGATGCTTACATAAGTAACAACATCCTCTGTGCACTTGCTGTGGTAGCCAGTCAAAGACATTGTATAGATATTGGCAGCAGCCTCTCTGAACATGTGCCAGACAATGTGCTCAAAACACTCAACAGTGTTGAGAAGTCTCCATCAGGCCAGGTTGTAACCTGTTTCAGAATTGGTTTGGCACACCTAAACAATGTTTTGTATGCTCGACTTAGCACAACAGATTTGGTCCCAGCAGCAGAGGTGGGGGTAACATGCATGCAGTGTGTTGATGTCCACGTGTTCACGCCACATGTTGCATGTTTTTTGTTTTTTTTTGGAAGACATATTAGAGCTGTGTTGAAATACAGTGAAAAGGCGACTGGGGTGTACATTTCAGAAGTTCACATTATTTGTCATTTAAACTCATTTTAACCCAGTGTAAATGTCAGGCTCCTAAGATCCCATTTATTTATTTTTGCTATAAGAAGATATGGATTCAGATTTAGTCTGAAAGCCAACTAACCTATGATTACATTCTCTATTATCCTTCAAGGTTTCACAGCATCACAAGGCAGATTTTCCATAAAGCCCAGGCATTTCTCTTGATGTATGACATCACTTCCTCTCAGAGTTTTTCTGCCATCAGCTACTGGGCAGACTGTATTCAGGTATGGTGCACTTAAAGCTGCTGCTGCTGTTGGCTGTTGTTTAAATGTTGTCACCACACTACTGGCTTTGTTTATAGTGATTTTAATGTGTTTATATGTGTAACTAGTGTTTTTTGTCATAATGGGTAGGGCTGGGTATCGTTTATAATTTTTCAATACTGAATCCAGTGCAATACTTTTTTTGATATTTGACAACCCTCCCTCCCTCTTTTTCCATCTCAAACGAATCGGAATTCCTTATAATATTTATTAAAATGAGCAAAGTTGTTATTTAAATTTGTAAATATCTAATCAAAGAATAAGTAAACAAGTCTAAAAATCTGACCAGGGATTCGTTGCCGCTAAAAGTACTACCATAAATGTATTTAAGTTTGATACCCAGCCTTTAATTAAATGATTCTGTTCATTATATTCAATTCAAAATCTTCAAGAATACTAATCTGAATGTAGTGTAACCAAAAAAATGACAAATGTATACTGAATTGTGTATTTAAAACAGCAGCACATATTTACAGTAACTACATCTACGGCACCTATGTTGTACAAATGTCAGATATGCATCAACAATACTTTGCATTCCATTATTGATATTTGTAATGTCATTTTCAGTAAACACTTATTCATTTGAGAGCAAACAAAATATAACTTGTAGTAATAAAGATTTAGACTACATGGGACCTACATGGCTAAAACATGTGAACCTGTCCACATAGAAGATGTTTGAATGCAATCCGAACAATAATCAAACTAATCTTTGTTTTGCAGGAAGGTGCTGCAGAAAACGTGACCATTTTACTTATTGGGAATAAGAGTGATCATGCAGAGCGGCAGGTTAAAACTCAGCAGGGGGAAATTCTCGCTAAGGTTTGGATCTGTGGCATTACGTCCTCTCACACTTTTAGAATATAAGTAAATAGTTCTGATTGTCAAAAGGCACTAAAGGCAGCAGTTTTACTTCCACAGGAGTACAACTTTGAATTCATGGAGTGTAGCGCTGCCACAGGTGAAAACGTGATTCACTCTTTGGAAACTATAGCCAGGTAACACATTTCACATCCGTCACTGACATTTCCTTAGTCCGTCTATCACATCTTAAGCATGTCCTTTAACATTCTCTGTGCTGTAATGTTGCAACTGATTGTGGTGTTGTTGTTGTTGCCAGGATGTTGAGTCAAAAAGTTGCCACAAGAGAGGAAGCCATGGTGTTACACAAAGAGCCCCAACAGAAAAAATCATCAGGATGTTGCTGAACAGATGTGGGTCTAAAACTGGGGCTCAATCTGCCTTTGGTTCTTTTAATCTGTTTTTATTACAAATTGTATTAATTTATGCAAATGTACATATACGTTAAATTTCCTTTTCACAATTACCTTTAGCCGTCTGAGCTTAGAAATTTCCCTGGGAGAGGGTGTTATGATGGGTCCTCACTGTGTACCTTCATGTATATATATTATACTGTATAGCTGGTGCGGGCTTTCTTTAGAGGCAGGTCAATGAACAGCTGCAAGTGATCAAGAAAATAGTTGTCACATAATGAATAATGGATTTTTTAAAATAATTTTATCATTTTGCCCTGTGTTTTATCTTGTTATCTTGTTGTTTTTCCTTCTGGAACATGAATGCCTTACTCTGCTTGTGCAATTTGAAATGATCACATTAAGTCAATATTTGTAGAGTTCCAGACTAGGTATTTCCATTTGAAGATGTATGAACTAATCTCACTGAGAAACTAAACTTTTAGTACTTTAGCACTTTCTGTTCAGAAAAGTTTCTCAGGTCCTCAGTTGAAATAAGAAAACAGTTTCCACAAAGAGAATCTTCTATATTGTATTTACATGTCTGTGATTGCTCTACAGTGTCTATACTTGTCTATGCTTAATTCTTAATTTTACTTTCATGACACAAATATATATTAAATGTATGTATATACTGTTTCTGAATCTTAACAGGTAAATGACCTCTTGAAAGTTACAAAACATGGTACCAAATTGAAATTAACAAGGGTCTACTAAAATTTATATTTATATTTATATAATAAATATTACTTTTTGTCATACATTTCAGTGTTTACAAGCAGCTGCAATGTGTCTGTGAACAAGGGCATCTTTTAATTTTTGTAGCTGTTTAGCGCACAGTGTTATTTAATAATTACATTAAGTTTATAATGATTTTGTATATTTACCATCTGTTCTAAATGAATGGTGTTGTGGTTGGCACTCGACCTACAGGTCAGCCACGTAACCATAAATACATTTCGTGCCTCTATAATGAAACACAGTGGTAGCAAAGTACTTAACAGGCTTTAAATATACATCAAAGTATTTTTTGGTTCTGTGTATTGCTCTATAACTTGTGTTACCAAATAGCTTTAATCAAATTCTTATGTCATCTCCTGCTTAATAAACCTCCAACGACTGCATGCTCTCAAAGTTAATTTGTGTCCTCATGGAAGTTGTGTGTTTCCAGACTGACAAAGACAACAGTGTTCCCACTGGAACAAGTCCTTCAATGGTATGAAGAGCATGACAACAATGGCGCCACTGCAATAACCTCATAACATCCCAAAGGAGCTTTTGTGGGAAACAGAAACGCTGAGGCAGCATCTTCCGACATCATCGCAGGACACAGACGACTACATCAAATCTGATATTAGTGATTGGCTCTGACTTCACTTGCTGCATTTACCCACCAGGAGAATTATTCCTCTTGTCCTCAGTTATTCAGATAATTTAGTTTTAGGCTGGAACATGTAAACACGATAACTCTGTCAAACATCAAACAGGTCCGTAATTCAGTGGTGGAAAGTAACTAAGTACATTTACTCAAGTACTGTTCTTAAGTACAATTTTTAGGTATTTGTACTTTTTTTCCACTCCACTACATTTATTCAAGAGGTATAGTTACCAGTTACTTCAAATTAAGATTTTACATACAAAACATATCAATTCATAAAATATGATCCAATGTTACAGATTAAATTACCAAAAGTATATGAAGTAGTTAAAATTAGCTCCACCTTGACCAACAACATAGTACCACTTTCATACTAATACATCAATAATAATAATGACCCAATAATATAATAGTATAACAGCGAGAGTAGCCACTCTGCATTATGATTACTTTCACTTTTGATACTTTAAGTACATTTTGTTGCTGAAATTTTGAATGCAGGACTATTACTTGTAATGCAGTATTTTCATAATGTGGTATTGCTACTTTTACTTAAGTACTGTAAATGATTTGAGTACTTCCTACACTACTGCTGTCATTTCAGAATACTTCCCAAATGATTTCCAAGAAGTTTCCTGGAAAGAACAATGTCATGTAGTACTAATTACAGGGAAAACAGACAGTGTTCAATTAGTAAATTTCCAATTAATTAATTCCAATTAATTGCTGCTGTAACCTAGAGACTTTTAATCAGAACACAGCAGGTCAGCTCAACAAGCAAGGAGATCAAATCTGCCTACAGACAAGCCTACAATTCAACATATATGAAGAATAGTTTCCAATAATTATATCTGATATCTATGAATATCTTACTATCAAATTACAAAAGAGGAAATTACAGACCTGTAAAATAAATTGTCACCAAATACCTTTTAAATTGGGTCAAGGCACAAGGTTACTGATACAGTTTTATATCCTAAACCAGCTGCAAGGCGTTCTGTTAAAGTTATTATTGGGGTCATTGTTTCTTTCAGATGATCTATTATTGTTCACAGCGGGAGAGCAGACTGTTGATTATACCGACCACAGAAGGGATCAGGAGGCTCTTGAACAGGTTAACAGGATTTGTCCAGTTAGATCACAGTCTTGGAAATGACTTTAAAACAAAGCTAGAAAAGTAACTGAAATAAAAGTTACGTTGACCTTTTGCCACTCAGGGGAGAGTTTGTGTTAATAAAGAAGGTGCATCATCTCTTCTACAGACCATCAAGTGATGATTTAACTTTGTATTAATGCACTGTTTAATGTCTTGTCTATAGACACTGAAATAAGCTCAAATTATCAAATGGCAGCTCAACCAAACAGCAAATATCTTTTCCATTTATTTCATGATAAAAATAAACCACTTTCATATTAAGATTTGGGGAATAATGTAACATTACCTTCACAACATTTAACAAAGGTGAAAACATTGGAACATTCATATGAGATACAGCAAGTGTCACTATATATTAAGAGGAGTTTGCACATTAAACAAAAGCACGATGTAATTGATTTGTAATTTGATGCTTTCTCTTTTAGAAACCAGGATCTCTGGTCGTTCACATTTCTTTTCCAACTGAGCTGAACTCAAAGTGATGCAGCGTTCAGGCTCAGAGAGTCACATTTTTTGTGAAATGTTTGTGATCAACTACCAGAGTGACTTGTATTAACTGCTGGTCACAGCAAAAAGTCATTTAATTCTACCTACTGCTGCTTTGTCACTGGTGTCATTTTGTTGACTAGCTGTCGGTGTATTCTCTTCTGCTGGTTGTATTTCTGGGTCCTTGATCCGTGTGTGGGAGTTTTTTTGTTTTTGTTTAGAGGAGTGGTATTGTCTGATGGCCTGTGTAACATCAGAAGCAGTCCAGTGGTGATGGGTCAGGGCATCCTGCAGGGTGAAGGGGCCGTCTCTGGTCCGTCTAACTCCTTTACACACTGCTGTGCTGCGCAGCTCGAGTCCTATCTCATGCACAACTTTGCGCAAATATTTCTGCGTTTCATTTAGACACTGCACCTCTGTAAGAACAGAGCAAAAATATCAAACAAGATCAGCAAGCATCCTGAAAATCTGCATATTTCAAATTGTGGAATGAGGTTTCCTGTGTGTTCAACTGAAGATTATTTACCTAAAGTGAAGATGGGGGGCTGAAAGTGAGTGCAACGCAAGCCTGTCAAAACAGGCAGCGATTTCCCCTCTGGACCCAGTAAACCGTGCACAGCCATCTCATAGGCTTCCTGCGAGCGCATGTCTACATTGGAATACCTGTATAGGAAAAAAACAACAACAAAAAAAACATCTACCATCATCTACCTGCACTACGAATAATCATTTATCATTTTACTGTGGCCCTGCTGAAAGCACTTTGTGGACTGATGTGTTACATGTGCAGGGGGTCTTATTCAAGTAGAGCACAGAGAAAAACATCAATATCATGTTTATATGAATTAAATGAATATTAAATGTAGTTAGTATACATTAACAAGGCCTTTTGATTGGCTCCCTGCAGCATCGCCAAGACTCTGTCCAGCTTATCCTGTGTGATGTGACCTGTTGAACACAACAATATTTTAGGGCCAGATACAGTCAAAGGCACAATAACAGAGCAAATGCTAGTATGCTAGATAGATACCAACTAACGAATATGAAATTACAATACAGTTACAGTTTTACAGAGTGACAATATTATTGTATATCAGTAATGAGCTGTGTAACCAATTATTTCAAGTAAAGGCATGGAGTTGCTTTAGATAAAATACTATTTCTAAAATGCAATGATCTAAAACTATGTGTTACTAAGTGAATAAACTGACGAAACTGAACACATATAGGAAAAAAGTAAGGTATCCTACCATATGTGGACCTTTCCATAACTCTTCCTGTGTGAGAGGAATCATCTGTAGCAGTCCCAAATTCACCCTCCAATGTGTAATCCTGAAACATGCCAAACAGCATTAAACCTGTGGATAGTGTATCTTCATTACATATTTGTACAATGAATGTAAAACCAGCAGGAAGTGATAAATTACCCTTGTGACTCGTGTTCTGTAGAGATCATTCAGGGCCTTGTTTCCATTTCCAACAGCAAGAACTGAAGTTTAAAAAAAGGTGTGAAAAAGAGACATCACATATTCAACACAACACGGTCTGAAACAAATGGGTTTTCTCCTCTGAACAGCTCTAAATCAATCATACCTAGGACACCAGAAGAGAATGTATCCAGGCGATGTCCTACTCCAACTCGAATACGCATGAATTCAGGTCCAGTCACTAAAACGCACAGAAAAAATAAATGTTATTCACTCATAGACAGTCCTCAGTGTGCACAGACATAACTGCATTTTATTATCATTCAGTCATTCCCACTAATATCAACATGCACTTCTGAAGTCTCTAATGAGCCATCAGGGCAGACTTTATTTATGGTCTATCTTAACATGACCAGGGCGGGATGGGGGGTGGAGTGAAAACTAAATTAAATAGACCTTTGTCAGAGCAGACATTTTGACTTGTCAAAATCCACCAGCAAAAGATAATTTTAACAAAGTCATGATACTTAACATCACATCAAACTCACATTACTTGAGTAAGTAAACTACAAATGGAATTAGTTGTACATATAAACATAGCTTCGGTCCTTAGAGCAGACAGCAGTACATGAGGCTTTGAAGAACTTTTATTCAAGAACACCATGATAAGACTTGTGTGGTGATGTGTATGAACAATAAGTAGGTGACCCATGAGATGAAGCTATGCAGTGAAGTGGACACACATACCCAGAGGATGCTTGGACAGTACTGGCACAGAGGCCGCTGACAGTGTGAGTCCCTTGGGTGCTCCAGTCTCACTGCTTGGGTGTGCCAAGAAGCGGACCTCCTGAGGAACTGGCTGGGACGGTGTAGCGTTTAAACCTATAAGGTGACACATACAGGGGTCAACAGGATACAGTGATTTATTTGGAGTCCAAGGTTGAAGGCAATGCTAAGTGACTTTTGTTAAATCTGCACATTAGCTCTATAATCATGTCTCACTGTCACAGCAGACATTGAAATCTAATTGTGAGTGTTTGATGGACCAGAAGTTACGTTTTTAAAGATATGTTATCCTCACCTTTCAGAAGATTTGTCTCGATGCTGTCCCGTACGAGTTTCCAGTGGACACCAGAGGGTTTGTACACACAAAACAGACCCTCTAACTTCCGAAACATCCGAATAGCTGGAGTTGCCATCAGGTCATCCAGATTTCTTTAAAAGTTATATTAGGTTACATCTCTTGAGACTTCTCACAGGGTTACAGTAGTTTGTTTTCTAAAACATGGGTTGACGTCTACTGCATGTGAACCTTCGCGCATGCGTACATATCTAGCAGTTTTAGTTTTGGTAGCTACTTTATGATCATACCGCCGCCTGCTGTACTGGATGTATAACAGGCAGGACTACCAACTACTGCACAACAAGCCTTATGTAAAAAGCCTGGAGATTATGTTTTTTAGCTGATATCAGAATAAACATTTTGCGGGATTATGTGTGGTTAGAAACGGGTAGGCAGAAGATAGTTGATTCATTTCGGAGAGGGTTGATAGAGAGATTGTACAGAGGAATGAACGTCGAGCTGTAACTCCATAGATGGCAACAGCTGCCGTAAACAGTCCCAACGAAGAAGAACTCAGGCTAGCTAGCTAGCTAAACTGTAGCTAAGCTTGTTTACGGCCGCTGACAGGTCTGAAGCCTTGACTTCGGTAAAGTTTAAACTGTTACAACTTTTGTAGTTAGTTGAACTTTCTGGAGTAGCTGTCTGACAACGCCATGTGCAAAAGGCTGGCAAGTAGCTAATCATACAAAATTAACAAGCGTAACGTTAGCTAGTGGTACTAAATTGTACATGTAAATTGAACGTAATGGGGGGCGGTAGGGGTCAAGGACATTTTAACATGTCACAGTAACAAAGTCTGAATTATAATTTTGATGATTGTTGAATTGCATTTATCGGCTTCAGTTTCAGGGTTCTGGTAATGCTGGCTCACTGTCATGACTTACTGGGACACCTGAATTAAAACAGATCCCTCCTTGAAGCCACAACAAGTCCATGGTCCGTCCATCCAGGTGTTTTCACTTAATCTACCTGATTATATGTCACCTTTTAAAGGCGGGACAAGTACACCTTTATCATTTTCATTGGTACTTAAGAGTCTGATGACCTCATGTGATTGGCAGCATAGCTACATGCCTCTTCGACCTAAGCATCAGTCTAATCAGACAGAATGATTGAAAACACCTGTGTGGGTGTGCAGGCCCTTTTAATGTTATTAACAGCAACACTTGAGATTTTCCTACCATGACAAGTCAAAATGTGTTCTGTGAAAAGGCCTTCCCACATAAAGATCATAACTATACCATCCATGGCCGGATTAACACTCTAGTGGGCCCCTACTGGCCCTCAGCTTTTGGTACTTTGGTTAAACACAAAGTATTAAGGAATATCCATTATGTAAACTTAAACACAGGGCCCCTCTAAAGGACATGTAGACAAGTAGCCTAGATAGTAATACAGGACCCACCTTAAGGCCTTTATCATTTCAATTGATACTGTGCTTCAGTGGTGCATATTCCCAAACAAATTTGTAGTAAGAAATTACCACAAACCAAATTACACACAATAGGGCTTTTTCACTAAAGACATTTTGACAGTAGGAAAAAACACAGCTGTAAATATTGAAATTAATGTTGGCTGAATTCCATTCAGCTGCTTCAGTTTCAGCATCCTGGTATTGTCCATGCTGTCTCACTGTCACGACTTACTGGGACACGTGAATCGAACAAAGCCATTGTTAATACTATCTTATGTCTGGTGTTACCTCTGTAGGTGAAATGCGACCTCCTCTGCGCTGGGTGCTGTGGGACGTGAAAGACACCCTGCTGAAGGTGCGTGCTACTGTGGGAGAGCAGTACTGCAAGGAGGCCGAACGAATGGGCTTGAATCTCAGTGCTGTGGAGGTCGAAGCTGCTTTCCTCCAGGCATATCGACATCATTCCAGCAGATACCCAAACTATGGCCTCACTCAGGGCCTGGATGGACGGTCTTGGTGGATGGGGGTGGTGCAGGAATCTTTCTCCCAGTGCAGGGTACAGGACCCAGCCCTGCTGAATACAATGGCTCACAACCTTTATCATAACTTCTGCAATGCAGAGAACTGGGAGGTAAATGACAGATGACACATACACATAGAATAAATAATAAGTTGGTAATTTTATCATTCATTTGTAAAAACCTGCTTTTCTAATGTTATCTGCTAAATAATGCATCAGAAAGACAACACATTCAATATTCTGAAAACAAATCAAGTAATAGTAGTTTTTGCGATCACTGTCATCATCAAAAGCCTTTTTTACTAATGCAGGAAAACAGACATGGATCTGTTTAAATCGGGCGCTTTGTAAAGCATTTTTAGAACAAATGTTTGCTTTTTATCTTAATGTTTATAAAAATTGACAACACAGTACACAAAATGTCAACTTAAAATTGTATAATGTCCCTCTGTTTTAGGTATTTCCAGACTCAAAGAAGGCCCTGGAGAGTTGTTCTTCTCTAGGACTGAAGCTGGGTGTGGTATCAAACTTTGATAGCCGCCTAGAAGAGATCTTACGTGTTTGTGGTCTGCTGTCTCACTTCAGCTTTTTGATAACATCAGAGGAAGCAGGTATAGCAAAGCCGAGTCCTACCATCTTTAATCAGGCACTGCAGAAATGTGGTGTACCAGCTGCAAGTGTAGCTCATGTTGGGGACCACTATATGAATGACTACCTCGCCTCTCGGTCTGTGGGCATCCACGGGTTCCTATTAGATAGAAACAACAAGCATAACCGACCTGACGTTCCTCAAGAGCATCGGCTCAGCTCTCTGGAGGAGCTGCCATCACAGCTTCAGCCGCACATCAACTAATGCTCAGTGAGTAATAACAGTCATGGGCTCAAGTGCAAAGCTACTCAGCCTAAATGTGGTTCAGTTAAGGAGCTAATTTCTGTGATTTAGCCATGTTGACCAGAGTGAGCTCAACCACTTTAGAGCTCTTCACATGTTTAACAAAATAAATGCTCCTGAGAGAAATTTATAGAAAACAAATCCAGAATATCATGAGTTGTAATATAAAAACTGTATATACAGTGTGGAATTATCATGTATTATTACTGTAAATAAATTGGGAGCAGTAAATATATATTAATTGTACAAAGTCTGTCTTAGAAAGCCTTTTTTCATCTGATGACAAAATCAAAGGGTTTTGAGACAAAAAGTTTTTTTTTTTCAAAACACGTTTTTAAAAACGTATACAATCATCAGTGCTACTATTTTCTTTATAGCACTAATAGAATGATTTTAAAAACAAGTCGCACCAAAAGTGTAACAGGATCATAATGACAACACTGCAAAAATTAGGCAACACAAAAGTGGGGAACATACAGATGGGTGACAAATTAAAGATAAAACGAGCACATAGTGTCTTAGTAAGGTGTTAGGCCACCGTATCTGAAACTCCACTTTTCTTCCAAAAGATATTCCCTCATCTGGTGTTTAGTGTTAGTGGAGAGCACTCACACATCACTCCCAAAAGGGTTCAGATGGGTTGACATTTGGTGACTGCTAAGATCGTAGCACATGATCGTTTTCATACTCATCAAACCATTCAGTGACCCCCGTTGTTATCCTGAAAAATGTTTCACATCTGTATAATAGTGATTACTCTGAATAAGTTTGTATTAATTTACAGTGACACCTGCCAGGTGGATCAAATCCATGCCATTAAAACACCCTCTATATGGAAGCATTTGTTTGTTTGTCCTAATTTATTCAGGATCTTCCCTTTGAATGTAATTTGAAGTATTTTGGGGGCATTTCATACCTTTTATTATAGAGTCAATAGTAGAGAGGTAACAGGAAATGGGGGTGTATGCAATGAACAGCACTTAAAACCCCCAGGCTAGCCTTCCATAATTGACATTGGCTGGTGCAGTTAATGAGAAGCCTCTGTGGCTACAGACCAGTTCACTTTCTCCAGTAAAAAAGCTTTTTGTCTCAACAAATGATTCTGTTATTTTGTGGCAGAGGTGGCACTGCAACATTGGCATGCAGGCATTTGACTCCCTACTATTCACTAATATTTTTTACCCATGGTCATTAGGCTCCTGTGTTTACACTATTTGCTTGTAAATGCATAATCCCAGCACTAAGGAGCAGAGAGGATGTCATCATTGGTGGTTTAAATTAAACTAACAACTTTAAGGATGGGATCAAGTCAGTCTTAAAATAATACTCATGCCCATATGTACATGGAAAGAGTCCTTGTTCTTTGTAAAAATACATTCTAAAGTTCAGCAGTCTGAGGTCGTCAAACCAAGAGTTTATCTCTGTTTTTTGTTTTACCACCTCTCTACTGCAGCTCTGCAAATCCCTTCACATTAAGAAGGGATCATTTCACAGCCAGTGCGGACAGAGGGGATTTTTAAAGCCTCCAACAACTCTTATGATGTACATATGGGCATGTGAGTATTGTAAGATGTAATAAAAATGTGAGCCTATCCTATAAGACAGGTGGATGGAGGTGAGGCAAGGGTGTAGACAAGACAAACTCTGAAAGCACGAGCAAACTTCGATCATCAATTTATAAACATGCATTTAAATATCAAGACACCACATTCATGCTGTATAAAATTAATTGTCTTGAAAGTTGTCTGTGTTAAAATGACCTTCCTTTTTATGTGATTTGATGTGAACTGACCCTTTAACTGATGCTCTGAGCTTTCATCGTTCCTGATGATTTGTTTCAGTGCTTAGCAGTGAGGAGAACAAGGCAGGGTTGCTTAACCCTAATACCTTTGTAAATACTCTTATTTTAAACCATCTGGTCAGAGGCAGATACTGAGAATGTTGGGCTGAGGATCAAAAGGCCCAGAAGAGGAAGCAGAGGGGAAAAAAAAAAAGACCAGAATGGCATTGCAATTCAAAGCAGAGCTTCAGCCTCTTATGGGGAATAGGGATTGACACTTGTCCAAATCAGATTTAAAGAGTTCAAGAGAATTTCCTGATGTTGACAACACACATCCTTCCACGTTGCGTGAATTAACACCCAGTTTTTAATAAGTCTTAATTTCCCTTTTCTTTGCCTTTTTTTTTTTTTTTTTTTTTTTTTTTTTTTTTTATTTAATTTGTTTCACAATGCACTACTTTGTATGTTAAAGGGTATTGTGTATCTTTAGGGAAGCACCCACAAGAGCTGCTTAATTCAAAGCTGGTTTAGTAGCTCAGCCAGACGGCTCTAAGGGGCTCCACAGAAATCCAATTGCAGACATAATGGGATTGCAAAACAAAACGAAGCTCCTCATGCGGAGAGCGAAAGGGAAGAGCAGAGGAGATGCAGCACATTAAGAGGGAAGATGTCAACCCTAATGACATACAACCGAAATGAAACAAATCAGGATGTATGTTGGGCAGTTTCGCACATTGAACAAATGCTTTAACATGAATGGGTATACATTCTGTGTACTCAAGAAGACAAATAAATAAATAAATAAACTTAATGGCAATATAGAAGAGGGCTGAAACATTTCCTTCAGCTATAAAAGCACTCAAGAGTTTGGCTCTTTCTTCAGTTGTGCCTGGGGTTCAGGGTTTCATGTTGGCATTTCTGCATCTTGAAATATTCAGTGGAAGAGAAAAATAGTAGAGCAGAGCATCAGAAAATCGGGGTATTTGAAGAGAGAGCGAGAGAAAAAAGGGAAAGAGCTTCAGAAGTATAAAGAAGGTCACGCGATGAATCCAATAACAGACTCCAGAGATGGAGCAGCAATTACTAAGCACATGAATAAAAAAAAATATGCACACACATTTGCATTTTTTTTTTTTATTCTTCATTGGAAAACGCATATAATAGAGGCTTCCCAATTGTGACAACATAAATCTGACAAAGGGTTAATGCATGAGAAAAATCACCCTCTTCAGATGATTTTGTATTGACACCGTATATATACACATTGAATATTTCTGTGGTTTTGATATTTACACATGAAATGCTGTAATAACAAATATTAACACATATTCTGAATGTAAATATCATCACATACTGTAAACAAAGACAAGCGTATCATCCCCTCAGAGTCTTCTGGCATATAAATACCATCACATTCATTTTATGGTGGATGGGTTTTTTTCCTCCCCATCTTATCACACAAAGCACATACACACTTTATATCAGTTTCTAATCATTATTTTGTATTCCTTCACCACTTATTATTCCAGTTTTTTTAAGAAAGTCTTAAATATTGTGTTTTAAATTAACCTTCAGAGGCTTTTTCTCTCTTTAAAAAGTATTTACATTTAAAGCATAGGCAATGCTATAACACACCACTCTTGAAATAAAAAAAGTGTTTTGTGTTGTTTCTTTAAAAAATACAAGCTGTGATTTAAGTGCATGCATGCTTAGGTGGATGTGTACAAACTGTGTGCCTCTTCCCTTCAGTGCTCTTTCAGGCAAAGTTAGAAACAAGTGTATTTGGCATCTCTCATTATGTGGACACTTTTTCAAGTACAGTAACTGCAGTTTGTTTGTTTTTTTAGGAACAGCAAGCTTGCAGAAAAGTGCAACAGTAAAATAGGACCATGGGATAACGTGGCCTCCCAGGGTGTGCATGTGGCGTTACAGTTATAGCTTGCAAATCAAAAACCTCTGATGCATTAACATGTCCAAGTACAGCTCAGGAATAAAAAATAAAACTGACAAATATTTCAGCTTCAGTAGCAATACTGGAGTCATCAAATCATTTGAAAAAAAAAAAAAATACCTGGATGATTTCTTTCTCCAAATCATATTTAAAAAAACATATTGGAACAATTTTAAGTTTTGTTTATAATTACTGATTGAAGTTTTCCAGGGTTTTTAATCCATCAGCAGTCAGTCCATTTAACAATTCCTACTCCTATCAAGTGAAGTGAGTTCCTTCTTTAAAAACAGACACTAAAACTTGTTTAAAGCATCAGTTTTCCCCCACCATCATTTCTTAAAAATGTCCTCTGTGCTTGTAGAGTTCGGATGAAAAGTGCGCGAAGTTATTAAAAGACAAAAATAGGAATTGGGGTTTTCTGACTTAAGTAAATGAATTATTGTTGTCCCGCAGCCCAAAATAAACACTGTTCCTATTCAACATCAACGCAGGATGATTAATGGCCTTGCAGGTCATTTCTCATGTCCTCTAGGCCAGCCATAAACAGTAATCAGGACACACAGAGCTCTTCCCATGTAGGATTTGGCAGCAGCTTCATCCTCGGAGCTTCAAACAGACTGTTGTATTTCCACAGAATCAAAGAGTAATGCAAACGTGTTCCTAGGCAATGTCATGGAACATTTAACCTCCCACATCCAGCAGGCCTACCTTAGCCACACTGACAATAATGCTTCTTCAGCTCTGGCCAGGTCTGCTTGACCAGAACATGTGAAAACCACTTTGGATGTAACCCTGAGGGTTTGTGGGCCGGACAGATGAGGTAAACTAAACACGGCGTGATGCAAACAGCTCATGTTCCAGCAAGATGTCTTCTCAAACCACTGAGAGGGAAATAATAAACAGGTAAGTTTTTTTGTTTCTTGTAAGGATCACAAGATCATTTGAGGACAAGGCTGACAATATTTTATGGTTTTGATTACTGTCAAAGGCCAGAAACAAAAAATAAGTATTGTCTGTGTTTCTAAAACCTGATGTAGCTCATTCCTCTGTGCCATAGAACTCAACGTTAAAAACACGTCGAGCCACACCGTTACACTGGCTGACATCTTCCTTTGCTACCACGAACACACAAGCTGTAGTTTATTATTAAGTCAATCCCACATACACTGTCCTGCTGCTGGAAATACTCACTAGCACACCACTCCTGTCTGAGTAACGTTTGCCAAAAACTACAGTGCCCAGTAGTTTTAAAATCCTTTTTTGATAATGACACTATATATTTGTGACCTGTTTGTTAAGGGTTACGTTTTCATTAGGATTAAATGTGCTTGGGGCCTAGAGACAGAGCAGGGAAGTTGGAAAGTATTGAGAAACAGACTAACACATTGTTGGTTTTTGACAGGAAAAATATAAAATAATGCCAGCCTTATACCTTAAAGTGCATAACATAATTTTCATCCGCTACAGGAACATAGAGATCCCATCTACCTGTAAGCTTGACCTGCAAATGTAGTGCTCTTTAATCTTTGTCTAAATAAAAGCCAATGTACATCTACATAATACAATTCTTCCCTGCTATCAACTGTTACATATGCTCTCAAATTCATTTATCAGTTATTTGCTGGTAAGTAAATAGAAACATGACCTTGAAAATAATCTTTTTGACACAAGAAATAAATAAAGTACCACTCTCAGAAGGATAGCAGGATGCTCCGTGCTTCTCTGGGACGTATTGATGTGTGTGGCTCTGCCTGCGACAGTCCTGCCTCCACCAGCAACTGCACAAGAAAAGACTTAATTCCTCAAAAATCCTGAAAATCCTTCTGGCATCAAGTTCATCACTTCATTGTTTAGATGGAAAATGTACTGGCCTCATATTGCTACACGACTGTCAGCTATGCTCAATACAATATCATAAAATATAAGATATGCCATGCATGTTACTTACTGTAAAAGTGTACACAACACCATGATGAGAACACACCCAATCACACACAACACCAGCACTGTGGCAACGGTCTGTTGTCTGTGATTAGTTGCTACTACAGCAAGCAAGTCTGCATGCTCACACCTCATCCCAACAAAGCCTGGATGACACCTGCAACAAGGACGGAAAATCAAACTGGGTACGCATACAGTGGGATTATAAGTGAAAATAGCAGTTAATGGATTTTATAAATAGCTTAAATCACAGTCACATGTTTTCTGTATATAAGAAAATAAAACATTGATTTGTGAAAGGTGGTTTCCATAGTTAATTTGTTTCTCACTTATCTGCGGTTTCTCATGAAACACAGAGATCAAAATCACCCCAACTTCAGCCTTCTTGCACTGTTACTGTACTAAATAGCTTTAGATCTTAAGATTTCACGTATGTCTCTTTTGAAAGATGGCAGCACTTTGCTCCAACATAATGTATATTCCAGACCTCACTGCCCAGCAAAGCCCAGTCCAAACGGAGGCCAAAGTGCTTTAAATTGCTTAAAATGACCAAAGCAATTTAAAATGCAAATGTAGACGTGGGTGAAACATATTCTTTTGTATATGTGAAATGTCTGTTTTTACAATAACTTTACCGTGCAGTCTCTCAGATTTAATTCTGAGAGTAGTTTCATCTACAGTGGTGTGAAAAAGTGTTTGCCCTCCTCCTGATTTCTTATTTTTTTGCATCTTTGTCACACTTATGTTTCAGATCATCAAACAAATTTAAATATTTGTCAAAGATAACACAAGTAAACACAAAATGCAGTTTTTAAATGAAGGTTGTTATTATTAAGGGAAAACAAAATCCAAACCTACATGGCCCTGTGTGAAAAAGTGATTGCCCCCTAAACCTAATAACTGGTTGGGCCACCCTTAGCAGCAACAACTGCAATCAAGCGTTTGTGATAACTTGCAATGAGTCTTTTACAGCGCTGTGGAGGAATTTTGGCCCACTCATCTTTGCAGAATTGTTGTAATTCAGCCACATTGGAGGGTTTTCAAGCATGAACTGCCTTTTTAAGGTCATGCCACAGCATCTCAATAGGATTCAGGTCAGGACTTTGACTAGGCCACTCCAAAGTCTTCATTTTGTTCTCCTTCAGCCATTCAGAAGTGGACTTGCTGGTGTGTTTTGGATCATTGTCGTGCTGCAGAACCCAAGGTCGCTTCAGCTTGAGGTCATGAACAGATGGCCGGACATTCTCCTTCAGGAGTTTTTGGTAGACAGCAGAATTCATGGTTCCATTTATCACAGCAAGTCTTCCAGGTCCTGAAGCAGCAAAACAGCCCCGGACCATCACACTACCACCGCCATGTTTTACTGTTGGTATGATGTTCTTTTTCTGAAATGTGGGGTTACTTTTACGCCAGATGTAATGGGACACACACCTTCCAAAAAGTTCAACTTTTGTCTCATCAGTCCTCGTCAGTATTTTACCAAAAGTCTTGGGTATCATCAAGATGTTTTCTGGCAAAAAATGAGACGAGCCTTATTGTTCTTTTTGCTCAGCAGTGGTTTCGTCTTGGAACTCTGCCATGCAGGCCATTTTTGCCCTGTCTCTTTCTTATGGTGCAGTCATGAACACTGACCTTAACTGAGGCAAGTGAGGCCTGCAGTTCTTTGGATGTTGTTGTGGGGTCTTTTGTGACCTCTTGGATGAGTCGTCGCTGCGCTCTTGGGGTAATTTTGGTCGGCCGGCCACTCCTGGGAAGGTTCGCCACCATGTTTTCGCCATTTGTGGATAATGGCTGTCACTGTGGTTCGCTGGAGTCCCAAAGCTTTAGAAATGGCTTTATAACCTTTTCCAGTCTGATAGATCTCAATTACTTTCTTTCTCATTTGTTCCTGAATTTCTTTGGATCTCGGCATGATGTCTAGCTTTTGAAGATCTTTTGGTCTACTTCACTTTGTCAGGCAGGTCCTATTTAAGTGATTTCTTGATTGAGAACAGGTGTGGCAGTAATCAGGCCTGGGTGTGGCTAGAGAAATTGAACTCAGGTGTGATAAACCACAGTTAAGTTGTGTTTTAACAGGTGGGGCAATCACTTTTTTCACACAGGGCCATGTAGGTTTGGATTTTGTTTTCCCTTAATAATAACAACCTTCATTTAAAAACTGCATTTTGTGTTTACTTATGTTATCTTTGACTAATATTTAAATTTGTTTGATGACAAACATTTAAGTGTGACAAACATGCAAAAAAATAAGAAATCAGGAGGGGGGCAAACACTTTTTCACACCACTCTATATTAGCAAAAGCTGTATTGTCGAAACTGCCAAGCTGTCATGTCTAGTGAACAACAGTCAACTCAACAATTTTATATTTAAGACAGTAACAACTTACACACATGCAGGTGTCTCCTCTAATATCAGGAAGCGGCATGTGCCGTGGAAGCAGAAATGGCGGTGGGAGTCTGGACAGTCATCAAAATGAGACCGAACAGCCGCTGCCACAAACTCTGTGAGACAAGAAAATGTTGATATTTTCAGAGAGACATACGTAGGGTTTTTTTTTTTAAAGTTTAGGATAGTGTTTTTGCTTTTCCTCGGACCATGAATAAACCCAATGCAAATTAGATGATTTTAGTTGGGTGGCCAGTTCTCTTTGAGAGTAGGGAAAAAGGCAAAAATCTACTAATATTTAGGTGGGTTACTTGAAATGATTGTACAGAACTATCCACCTTTAGAAGTCCTTCAGTGTATGAATTCTACCCTAAATTACAACATCAAATATAATCCAAGTGCACTTAGTCAGAATACATAACATGACACAGGTGAATATCATAAATCTAAAAAAAGGCTAAGCCTGCAGAGACCTGAAACAACAGCATGTACTAAATCCTAAAGCTGACACCCACGCCACCAACGCTAGACTGAAGCCTTTTGTTACCAGTTGCGTGTGGATTTGTCGTGGCTTACATCTCTCACTGTACCTGGGAGGGACAATTAGAGTCAAGAAAAGTCCTGGTGAGACGCTGCAAACAAAAACCACTGTCCATCAACCCACATTAGGACTCAGGAGAGAGCACATCCCTGCAGGAACCATAGTTCTTTAGCCGAAAGTAAAGCCTTTAATGCAGCTTTTTTTTTCTCCAAGCAACTATCTCAGTTTTCACTCAGGACAAAAATATCTGATTAAATGAACACCCAGACTAAACAGGACATTTCTTACACATAAGCTGTAAAGTCAGACAAATTCCTACATAACTGACTGAAACAAGTCAGTGTTCCCCGAGCAGCCGAAACAGACGCCACAGTGTAGCATTCGGGGTGGGAAGGAGGATGAACATCCAGACAGATAGCAGCATTACAGCCTTCGTCACACACTCCATTCTGACGGTAAATGGGCTTTTGGATTGCAGCCTACATGTATTGTCTCCTTTCAGACTCTGTGAAAGCCTTCTGTTGTCCCTGAGGCATCTGCCTACCAACCCCACTCTCGTTCCATGTGATTTTGGCAGTCAAACGAGAGGAACATTGAGACAGAAACCAGCCTTTAGGGCACGTAAGGTGCTTTTCAGATAATAATTTAATACTGTAGGTGCAGCTTTTTGTGAAATAGCTGAATATACTGCTCAAATATACTGCTCATAATCTTTAATTTACCACAATTGCTGCCCTCACTCACGCTAAGAGGATCAACTATCAGTGAGCGCCACACTGTCTGCATGTGTTGATGCACTGCAGCTCAGTGGGAAGCTTTACAGTGCTGAGAACTCCTACATGGCTTGACAATGAGCTTGAACCTTCACTTGCATCTTGACATGAAATGATGTGTTGAGACTTACTTTTAACTGGAGGGACGTTAGTTGTAGTTGCAATAGTTGTGGTAGTTGTGCTTCTTGTTGCAGAGCTGCTTGTTGAGGTGTTCAGAGCAGCACTGGAGTTTGTATCAATGGAAATGCTGGCTTCAATAATTGTGGAATTGCTTGGCCCTGCTCCAAATGTAAAAAGGGAACCTGCAGAGAGGAAAATAAAACAACTATTGAAATATGATACAGTCCTAACATAAAAAAACAAACAAACAAACAAACAAACAAATCCCTGCAGGAATATAACAAAAATACCAAAGTTCACTGTAAACTCACCATTGAGTACCACAGACATACTAAAAGTACCTATAGGAATATAAAAAAATAGATATTACTGTATTGTGATTCACCGCCCCAAAGGAAAACCAGATGTCACATATTCTACTATATGATGAACAACCTAAGGGTTAGTCCCAGTAATCCGCCCCTGTATAGCTATGATCATGTGACTTGGCCTTCACTGTGATATCGATGCTTCATTGAGTAACTGGTACCCAACAATAGTAACAGGGTCAAGCATCCACTAAAAGGATGAGACCAAAGCACATAAATACAGCAGGTCCTGTGAAGACACGCAATCACAACTAGAGACAGAAACCAGCTCATAAACACAGGAAAGATGGTTTGTTGTCAAACAAAAACTGACAGAAACTCATGGATCATAAGAAACATGGTAATTTCCCCCTTTTTTCTCACCATAAAAATGTAGAACACAGAAATCCATCAAAATAACACCCACTTAAGTTTGTTATGGCAAGTCAGACAGTTTTCCAGTGAATTTATATTAACAGAAGCAATAGTGAGGAATCTCTCATTCAACTTTGTTAACTTTAATCATTAATCACTGAATTTATCTAAATGTTTGACATAAAATGACAAGTCAGAATGAGACATGGAAACAAATTTAAAAAAGTTTATTTTCCTGCTAAATTAGCTACTCACCGCTTATGAGAAAAAATGTATCCCAGAAAATCCGAGTCATCATGACGACTTGTAGCCTAAACTATAGTAAATTGACGGGCAGCTTCACTGAAATGCGGGCGTGTGTTAAGAAACCACATTAGTCATTAGTGTTGCAGGCTGCAGGGCGAGCGGCGGCAGCAGAGCCCAACAGCACAGCAAACATTTAACCCCGGGTCCCGCTGTCGCTTTACATCTACTCGTAGAGAAGTAACTGTGGTCGACTTTTCTTCTTCTTCTTTTTTTCAGTCAAAAGCACCAGAGTCTCCAGCGGGATGTCCGAGCGTTTGACTTCACTGTGTTCAATTGAGGAAACTCGTGTAATCCTGTCAGAGGCTGACCAATTAGAGACAGAGAGGGAGGGGGGGGGAGGAGGAGGAGGAGGAGGAGGAGGGAGGGTGTCTCATCTCATGACCTCAATATTACACTTCTTTTGTTTTAAGTTTTAATTGTATTTACCAGGTACGTCTTAGCCTGTGTCTGATTATTTAGATGATTTAATTTAAGAGAAATGTAAGTGCGTGTCCCACTCAGTGATGGAAGAAATATTCAGATCCGTTACTAAATACTCCACTACAAGTAAAAGTCCTGCATTCAAAACCTTAAAAGTAAAAGTAAAAGTATGTATTATTAGCAAAATGTACTTAAAATTACTAGCAAAAGTAAAAGTACTCATTGTGCAGTAAAATGGTTTCACTATTATATATGATGTTTCTAAATTAACATTACTGCTGTGTTGATGTGAATGTTGCATTTAACTGTTTTAGATGTTAAGGTTGTGCTAATTTTAACTACTTTATATACTGTTGGGTAGTTTAATCTACAGCAAAGCATCATATTCTATAAGATCATCATATGTTTGTAGCGTCATTGTCCTGAGAGAGCCACGAATTTCTAAAAAGTCAACTTTTCATGAGCTCAGAAAAACAGGCCTGTTTTCAGCTTTGTGACGATGCATTTTCCAGCTAATCCAAAGAGGGTTTTAAATAGTTTATTTAGCTTAAGAAGTAGGAGAATTTTTTCAACCCATAAAGAAACACTTCATCCTTCATGAATAATTGTAATCTGGAAATTGACTAAAGCTGTCAGACAAATGTAGTGCAGTAAAAAGTACAATATTTCCCATTTGAATTGTAGCTGAATAGAAGTATAAAGTAGCATAAAATGGAAATACTCAAGTAAAGTACCTCGAATTTGTACTTAAGTACTACTCCATAACCTTTTTTTCTGTATTTTAGCCATTTGACATCCTGCAACACACTGAATTATTTTAAATAAAATGTTTGGTTATTTAAATAACATGTAACATGTATAGTATATAAGTCTCAAACAACAATAAACAACTAGCAAAATTAAGTAAAAGTAATTTAAAACCCTGTAAGGCAAAATTGGGATTTTAGGCTATATTAAATAGAATTGACTGGATTTATTCTCCTGAAAAAAAACTGATTTAGATGTTTTTCTTTATCACTGGGTTTTAAAATTAATATAAAAGTTTTATTTTATTCATTTTTTTCCTTTAAAGCAGTGGGGCCTAAGAATAGCTTTGCTGGTCCATCTGTTCATTCATCTGTCCAACTACTGGCCAGATTCTCATGAAATTTGGTGTGAATATTCATGGACTCCAGAGGATTATGCTTCATGTTTTTGGTGATTCTCTGTCCTTTTGTCAACAGTGCCTTGAAGCCTTTTATTAGGTTTGCGAAAGCTGCCAGACTTTCCAGGAAAGTGCAGGAGTGAAATGCTTCAGACACATACAAACAGTCCCTAAACTGACTGGGAAATTGTGCACCCTGTGTTTCTTCTACACTTGCTCTCAGGTAGATCATCCTAATAGTCCCAAAATGTGAAGTTCAAAATGCAACTGAAACTGCTGATTGATCCCTTAAAGATGAGGTAGCCTCCTTTTTAAAAATGGATGTTAACTATACATAATTTTCCTTCATTTTGCTATTAAACTACCCTCTTATTACAGTAACTACAACTTTGGTAGTGCAGTTTAGTGACTTTTGTCACACACTGTTGGAGAGGAAATACAGCAGTTTTCCATTACTGATGCTGAGATGCACAACACCAGCAGCAAACAAAGAACAAAAGCGAGCAACATTTCAAACTAGCTCCATCTGCTGGACATAAACAATTAGATAAGGACACATGTTTCCTTGAGACTTAGTATTAATAAGATGTAGATTATATTACAAAGTATTGTTTCGAAAGAAGAGAATATATCAACAAATACAAAATAATTAGGACATCACAATAGCAGTAGCTACAGTTTAAATTCTCTCTTAAACCCTCAAGTAGATGCAAGTTGTCCCAAAATCTTCACTCTTATGCCACTTAAGTACAATATCAATAAAGGCAGGTCATGCATCAATATGTAATGTTCTGGCCCATAGACATCCTTCAGTTTATGTTCAGTTTTCAAATTCAAAATTATCAAATTTGGAGATAAGTGGTTTTCACTGGACTGAGAAGTGACTAAAGTTGTCAGACAAATGTAGTGCAGTAAAAAGTACAATGTATCCCTCTGAGATATAGTGGAGTAGAAGTATAAAGCTGCATAAAATGGAAATACTCAAGTAAAATATAAGTACCAAGAATTTGTACTACTGTACTTGAGTAAATGTAGTTAGTTTCCACCACTGGCGAAACCCCACGTGTCAGCGTCCACCACCTTATATCTGAACATCACACCTCTGGTTGATGGAAAACTTAACTAATCTCACTGCGCATCTGTTGTTGTATGTGACATTAATCTTTACCTCCACACTGTTTCGCACAAAAAACAATCCACCTGAGTAAATCATTGTTGTGGCGTTTGAAGAGTTCTGGTAAGACATCAGCTCAGTATTTGGCGACTTGTGCGCAAACCGGCTGAAGGCAAATCATAAAACGGCCAAAAGCTGTCACGCGCACGATGTATGCGCGTGCTCGCGTTTGTCCAGCAGAGGAGCGTTATTTGAGAGGTGGGCTACCCTGTGTGGTGCGCTGTCGGACTTCATCAGGCCACTATTAACGAGTAACAATGTCGCATGCTGGTGCACAGAAGGTAAATTAGTGCATTTACAAACTTTTCAATAAATCATTTATCGTAGACTTTAATTCCCTTGTTTGATTTGGAGACTCGGGTAGCATTATGCAGGACATTCTTGCAGAAAAGCAGACTTACTTGGTGGCTGTGTAGTTCCTATGAGGTGCAGTGCTATTTGAAGATATTTTAAGACAACAAAACAACTATGAAAAAGAACAACAACTGCAACAACAACAAAAAACTCAGGCAGTCTTTGCAAGTGTCATATTGCCATTTATTGCAGGTGTAATTCGGATATTGTCTCTCCAGCTGCATGATGTGCCGTTGCTTTAAATGGCTTATAGATTTACAGTCAATGAGGAAACAAGTTGATCATTTAGAGGAGATGCTGTGATTTTAGCAAACCAGTTGATAAGATAAATGTGTACAAACATATTTATCTGTTTGTATTAACAGAGCAGTTCTCTGACATTGGTGCTAATGGTTGCTTCTGCAGCCATTGGAGGAACTCTTCAATATGGCTACAACCTGGCCATAATGAATTCTCCCACAACTGTAAGTTTTTCAGTCTAGCTGCCAAATTGGATGTGTGTTTATGTGTGTTACTACTGTAAGTGTTGATTATTCAGAATATATTGAATTTTACTTATTTACAGAGCTGATAAGGCTCTGCAGGGTGAGTGTTCGAAAAGTGTTAAATCTTCCAGTGAGAATGTACATTAACATTAACATTGTGGTTAATTAATAATATAAGGTTATCTGTAAGTGTATTTTTGTGTGTATTTGTTTATAGACCAGCATTACTATTATTTCACATTTGGGTCACAGTGTAAATTGGCACATTCAAGAATTAAGCTACTTGTGTCTGTGATTAGTCATTCTCATTGAAACACATCCAATTTTATTGTGCTGTAGAAACTAATTCTGGACGCAGGATCTTTCCTTAGTGTTTTGTTAAGCCGAGCAGCTGGACGGAAAAATCAAGAGCACCAACTTCCATCAACAACAAACAATTGTACACTAATATTTTATTCTGATCATTCAGAACAATAGTGAAACTGATTTGTTGTGATGCTGCAAGATTTAGAGTCAAGCCTTTCTCTGTTAATAGAATAAATCAATAAATAAAAAGGCAGGAATCACAGTGTGGATCGCCACCAAAATATAAACAGGCAGACAAACTCCTTTGGCAGAGGTAATAACTGTCTGCTTTAACCTCTGCTCTGTTTACGTATGTGTGCGTGTGTTTGATTAACTCGGTGAGACTTTAACGGTTGACTGTCTTGTCTTCTCTTACAGTTTATTCAAACCTTTATCAATGAGACATTCCTGGAGCGCTGGGACATCCAGTTGGAGGACTACCAGGTGACTCTGGTCTGGACAATTATTGTCTCCATCTTCTCATTGGGGGGCTTTGCAGGGGCTCTTATTGCAGGACCCATGACCATACGCTTCGGGAGGTAATATAAGATCACGCTGCTGTATGTAATTTTGTGACCGCATGAGTACAGAAGACTATAAACTGAGATTTTCATTGCAGCGTGCAGAGAGTGAATGATCCACCTGTTGATGTGCATGTGTATGAATAAATAAAGAGACTGTTCATTTACTTTCCTCTATTGCGTGTGTACACATGCATACGACCCTGCAAATGAACCTGGATTGAGTTTTGATCCTCACAGAAGCATATACGCATTAATCATGTTTGCCCTTAAAGCATTAGGCGATGTTGTTCAATTGTTTATTATTACTGTGAACAAATCCCATGAAAAGACCGAAACCAACGATGTGTCTCAATACTTTTCGACTTACTTACCCTTTCTGTTGCACTTAGCCCCAAGCCCATTCATTCCTACTGAAGATGCACGGTCTTAAAAAACAACATATAACTGTTTGAGAAATGCTAAATAATTTCCTAAAACAACTGGGCACTGTAGTTTTTAGCAAAAGTTACTCAAACAGGATTAAATACTGCATTTACTGGGGACTATTTACAGTCGAGGATGAATACACATTTGATGCTCAAGTGAGTTTTTACAGCAGCAGGACAGTGAATGTGGGATTGACTCAAAACAAACTACAGTGCCCATGTTCATGGTAATGAAGGAAGATGTCAGCCAGTGCAACAGTGTCGCTCACTGATGTGTTTTTAATAGTTTTTTGGACAACAAAGGAGCTCTATGGCCAAGAGGTATAAGATAAATCAGGCTTTAACTACACAGATTAATCCTTGTTAGTAGTATCTATTCATCGCTGGTTTGGGGATTATATTAATGATTTCCATACAATAATCTATCCACATGATGTTCCTGCAAGACTGCCAAATGGAACGTCCATGTCTGTATTTCATAAGACATAAACTCTTGAACCACCAAAAGTTGTTAGCAATCTATTAATTTTGTCCTCTTTTCTCTTCCCCAGGAAGAAATGCATGTTGTTGAACAACATTTTCCTCATGACTGGTGCACTCTTAGCTGTGACAAGTAGAGCTGCCAAGTCTTTCGAGATGATCATTATCTCACGTGTCCTGGTTGGAATAAACGCCGGTATGTCATTTGTGTCAGTAAATATTTATGTTTGCCTTCAAATACCTGTTATACTGTCAGATTATCCTCTCATATACTGTACAGTATGTCTGTAATGCATGTAGCAGACTGAAACGAGAACTGAACTAAACTGAGACATTTAAGCGATAATGATGCCATGGAAACAGAAACTTCACTGTGTGTTTTGCAGGGATCAGCATGAATGTGCAACCCATGTATTTTGGAGAAAGTGCACCAAAGCATTTAAGAGGGGCTATCTCGTTGTCATCAGCTGTTTTCACAGCATTTGGTGTTGTGTTAGGACAGGTGGTCGGACTCAGGTAAGGACACAATATTTATGAAAATATGCCAATTTTTTACTGCAAAAACATAACAAATATGTGCCGTAGATTTCAAAGATGTCCACAGTAACACTCTGGATTATTTATTCATAGAGAGATTTTGGGCAGTGAGCCGTGTTGGCAGTATCTTCTTGCCAGTAATGCCATTCCTGGCTTCATTCAGCTCCTCACCCTGCCGTGGTTCCCAGAGAGTCCCAGATACCTGTTCATCGACAGGGGGGACAAGGAGGCTTGTATTAACGGTGGGTACTGTAATATATGTCAAACAGTGGTTGAAAGTAACAACACACAAGTACATTTACTCAAGTACAAGTACAATTTTAATGTACTTGTATTTGATTATTTGCATTTTATGCTACTTTATACTAGATTAAGGTTTTACATTATAAAACATATGATAAGCTTATAAAATACAGTGCATTGGTTAAAGGTTAAAGAAGTGGTTCCCAACTTTTTAGGCTTGTAACATATTACAAAAAAAGCAGTGTCTAGTTAGGGCTTCTTGTCATGTTTCAGATGTCTCTAAGTTGTTAGCAGATCCACCAAAGAGGCATTTCCCCTCTGAACGTCTCAGATGTTTCATTTAAATAACTGTTTGAATGAGCCAATATTTCACAAAAAAGCAAATATTAGAGAAAAGTCCAAAATATTAATACAGATTTGGGTAGCAGAATTAGTTTTTCTTATTTCCTCTCCCATTAATCATGTCTCAACCCCTCAGATGTATCTTGGTTCCCTTTTTAGGGGCCCGACCCCTAGGTTGGTGGCACAGAACCGAACTACCAAAGTGTGTATAAAGTAGTTCAAATTAGCTACACCTCGACCATCTGCAACATTAAAATGCTGTTATGACCTCAGATTGGACTCAAATGCAGGACTCGGACAGGGAATGATTAGAGATAAAGTCTTTACTGTAATCGGGGTTTAGATGAAGGAGAGGTGGCAACAGGCAGGTGAGCAGACTGGGAGGGATGATGAGCTGATTGAGACCAGGTGTGTAGATGCAGCTGAGGATCCAGGAGAGTGAGGAAGAGATGGTCATGCCCACGCCAACAGACTCACAGACAAAAACAAACACAGAGAGAGACAGACAGGGGAAGACTGGAAACACAAGGAAGGGACAAAACACAAGGAGACACTAGAAAACACAGGAGCACCATCACAGCTGTAACAGTCGCATCAGCAGAGGATTGAATAATGTCATATATAATTAAACATCAGTCACAGGGGCTATTTTTCTGCAGAACGAGTACTGTTACTTTTGATACTTGAGTGCATTTTGCTAAAAAATCTTCATCACTTTTACTTAGTCTGAATACAGGTCTTTGATGGAGTGTTTTTACACTGCTGTAGTAGTACTTTTACTTGAATAAAAGATCTGAGTACTTCTTCTATATATATATATATATATATATATATATATATATAACATACAGAATAATAAGTTATACCCAGGGACAACAATTTCTTTCAGGTATTTAAGTTGTTTTTTTCTTGGTCAGCTTTGAGACGGCTGCGAGGCAGTGAGGTCCAGAACAGCGAGCTCGATGAGATCCTGCAGGAACAGGCTGAAACCAAAGGCATGAGGCCCAGCCGACCCTGGGAGCTTTTTACTGATCGCTCAGTGCGCTGGCAGCTCATCTCTGTCATGATCATCAGCAGCGCCATGCAGCTCTGTGGTAACGACTCGGTAAGAAGAGCTGGCATCGCTGCCATTATCAGAGAGATTTTTCTCAGTGCATTTCGTGTCTCTGAAAGTCTGGCTGGGTGTCTCTATAGAAAATATTGTTATATAACCCACAAGGATCAGTGTTACTGATACCAAGCTACAGTATCAGGTGTTCTTTTGGCCCTCTGCTATGTCAGAAGGTTGATTAGACATTTGAGATGATCTATCAGCGGTTTGTGTCGTGTCTAGGTTTCTTTACGTTCCTGCACAACAATGTATACTGGTGATGTAGCATCATTGCTTGCTGTAATGTACAGTGAATGATGTGTGAAGGCAGCTTATTGTTTTGAATGTGTATTATGTACTAAAAGTTGTTTCTTTGTCATTTTCGCTCTGTATGTATGAGCGTTAATAACACGTCTAAACTGAGCTGCAACACGTTGCCTTCTCATCAGAAAGTGCTGACTAAATACTCCTGTGTTTCAAGGCTTTAAACCACATGCTTGGCAGTTTTAGGGAGGGGACAAGGTATTAACATAGTTACTCTTGTACAAAATGCTGATCAGCTTATTAACAGTTGAAGCCCTTGTAACGATGCTCTGCAGTACTCTAATATGTTCTTATGTTCTTTTTCTTTCAGATTTACTTCTATGCATCATATGTATTCAAAGAGGCTGGAGTATCTGATGATAAAATCCAATATATCACAATTGGCACTGGTACATGTGAATTCACAGCCTGTATAATGTGTGTAAGTATCCATCATTAAAGCACATGTTATGTAACCGGCTAGAGGCAAAGAGAGACTGTTGTTTGCATTCCTCTTAAAGCTTTAACACAGACTAAAGACTACATACAAAAGGTTTTACATTACATTTCACAGTTAAGATCACTTGGGCATATGATGTTACACTAACAAGATATGAACACTTTAAAATAAGATCCCTGAGTAGCTACCAAGAAACGAGAAAGTAAGCGATCTGGAACTAACTGCTAATTAGAGAAAAAAAAGTAGTTCCTGGATATCTTTGAATGGACTATATTTGGTCCCTTAAGAAGACTATGTTATGTTAAAGGGATAGTTCCACATTTTTGGAAATACACTTATTTGCTTTCTTGCCAAGATTTAGATGAGAAGATTGAAACCACTCTCATGTTTGTACAGTAAACAGCAGCCAGTTTAGCTTAGCACAAAGACTAGATACAGGGGGAAACAGCTAGTCTGGCTCTATTCAATGATAACAAAATCCGCCTAGTACCACCTACTAGAGTATCCACTGGTTTAGACAAGTCTTCAGTAAGTTACTGTACCAGGCCAAGAAATAGTCCGGTACAAAGCCCCTTAAAAAAACGTAACTTGTCTTTTTACACTTTGGTTTTTGTCAATCAAGATTAACAAACTTTAGAAGGAATTTGTTACCTTCGGACAGAGCCAGGCTAGCTGTTTCCCCTGGTTTCCAGTCTTTATGCTAAACTAAGCTAATTAGCCTCTAGCTCCAGCTACATTTTTACTGCACAGAGTGGAGTCGATCTTCTCAACTCTGCAAGAAAGTGAATGAGCATATTTCACAAAATGTCAAACTATTCCTTTAATAAAGTTGTGTCTAATGATTAGTTTCATGATATCTGTGAATCTACCAACCAAACACTCCTAAATGGCAAAAACCAATAACTAATCATTACGTACTCATTATGTGCACATAGTTACTATTTTTGTGTTCCCATCAGGTTAAGTAGAGCATCAACCTTCCCAACTGACAAGTACGTAGCTACTGTGTTTTTACTGGAAATATACCATGAGCTCAGAAATGACACAAGTCAGAAACAACTTAATTCTCAAAAAAGATTTTCATTATCATATTCAATGCATGTTTGGCAAACATTAATATTAGCTAATCATTCATTAGCAGGAAGTTTCTAATTTGTATTTGTTCAGTGGTTACTGCTCTGGATTTTATTTGCCTCACTGTAAAGTCTTAGATATAATTTGTTATGATGTTACGAGTCTGACGTATATATATATTTTTTTTTTTTCAGAACCTGCTGATTGAGCGCAAAGGTCGGAGGTTTATGCTGATGGTAGGGTTCATTCTCATGACCGTCTGGGCTGTTGTCTTCACGATTGCTCTGTCGTTTGAGGTATTATAAATCACTTATATGACCTACATACTTAACTTTTCCTATGTCAAATCATGCATTTGTATCTTCAGTGTTCAAGTAAACAATAAAGATCAGTTAATATCAGTGATAATTATGTGAGTTTTCTACGGTGAACTATGCTAAACTAGATTATAACTGTATCCAACATTAAGATTAAGATCAAGAAAAAGTTATTAATAGCTAACAGATTTTGCCAGACTGACTGAATGTCTAAAAGATATCTTAGTAGGTTTTATCTCCTCTGTGTCTATGCGTCACACTCACTATACATGTACATGAAAACACAGTGCTGCTGTATAAAGGAATATGATGAGTGTGGGAACAGTGAAATCCAGTGACAGTTCCCACTTTACTGAAACATTTCAGTGTGTCAGTCAGTCCACTAGGAGGCATCATGAGTCAACATTCAGGATTTAGAAAATATTTGACTTTTATGAGAAAAACACTACACCACAACGTGTACTCAGATGTACAATGGAGTTTATAAATTAAGTTAGTTATACTAACTTAAAGACTTAAAGACATAAAACCATGGTCCTTCTTCTATGAAATATAAAATTGTCATCTGGTTTCTTTTCTTCTTGCTTGTGAGTTGCTCACTGTGGATATTTGACTTTCCTCCCCACATGCCAACAGCATATATCCTGGATGCCGTACCTGAGCATGGCCTGCATCTTCACCTACATCCTCAGCTTCGGCATGGGACCAGGTCAGTTTTTGGAGACCCTCTGTATTAAGTTGTTCACGTCAAACAGACTCACAAAATGTTGTCTCAAGATGCATTAATGAAATGAAAGTAAACACAGTCTTCTCTCTTTAATGTCATCAAGATGGACCAGTTAAATACTTCATTAAAAATGTGCATGATTCATTCTTCACTTTAGTCATTTTCTCACCCTAAAGTCTTTACTGCTACAGCCAACAATTTAAATGCTAAATGTAACTCTAAAACATAAACTTTGTTGATGTTGATTTCACATCCAAATAAGCCATAAACACAACTGCTCCCGGCACATCTCCACAGCTGTTTATATTTGCATAAAATATCAAATTGTCTCCCCAGCGCACATTTCACACCTGCACCTGGCTAAAACTAATGCAGTCTAATACAACAGTCCTACAATAAATCCTCTGTTCATGAAGGTTATAATGTTGTTTAAATGTAGAGAGGTATTGATTCAGTGGTGGTCCTGAACTCTAGTACATAGAAAGCCTCTCCGTATAATGCAGAGCAGTAAAATGTCCTGCTCAGTTTGTATCTTGGTCACAGTTTTTAGAAATGAAAAAACAATTAAGGGATCTGTATCAAGATTGTTTATTAATGTTATTATAAATAATTTCTTTATGTTATGTTATGCCCAGTATTGGTCAGGCTATAATAACTAATATTTCTATTTCTAAGGATGTGATGATGAAGCTAACTCTGATCAATATGTTGTATTTCTTCTCAGCTGGAGTGACCGGCGTTCTGCCCACAGAGATCTTTAATCAGACAGCTCGGCCAGCAGCCTACATGATTGCTGGCTCCATGATGTGGCTCAACCTTTTCGTCATTGGAATGATCTTCCCTTTTCTGGTGGTCAGTCTGTCACTACATCCATCCAGCTGTCAGTGTCTGTCCACATATCCATCCATCCATCCATTTAACAAACATACAGTGACAATAAACAAGCATACGTACATATAGAGTGGTTTTGCAAAGTGCACATACACCTACAACATTATTAATAAGACAAAACTAAGCCACTGTTTAAAACACACTGGTTTATGGCTGGGGGCTACTGTTGCATACCATTTATTGTCTCCATCTCTACTAAATCTAATTAGAGGCAAAAATGCTAAATTTGCTTTTATGGTTTTGTAATTTTAAATGAAACATGACATCTTTCAATCACCTGGCATGAGAAGGGTTTTTTTTTCCAATTAAAAAGAGACTACTAACAGGCAGGTTAAAATGCAGCATAAAAGGCTTCTTAGAAATATGTTTGGCTGCTAAAGGCACCCTATAGCGCCTCCCAGAGTTCAGCATCTCAAACTGAATTTGAAGTTGAGGTTTTAGTTCATTCCCAATAATGTAAATCCTGTATACATGTATAGGAAACGCACAGACAGGCTTGGAGTTGGTTAAGATTGAGGCAAGGAATTAGACACTTCAATTCCACAATTCACTTCATTTACATCATGTCTTACATCAGTCTGACAGCTTTCCATTGCCTTTCCATTGCTTTTCTTTTACAGAGCGAGTTGAGTGAGTACTGCTTTGTGCCTTTCGCAGTGGTCTGCCTGTTGTCTGCGTTGTATGTCGGCCTGTTTCTGCCTGAGACCAAAGGGAAGTCTCTGTCAGCCATCACAAGTGAATTCCACAAGCTCAACTTCAAAGGCCAGGACAAAAAGTGTGCATCGCAAACTCAAGCTCAGTATCAGCTGGGTGAAGTGTGTCTTTCCACGGCCTTGTAGACAGACTTTTTCTCCTGAAAAATCACATCCACCGTACGCCTCACTTTGACCTGATCTGCGTGAGCTGGAAGAAGTCACGCACAGTCTTACAGGAACGGAGGAATGTTCACTTTCATATCACCGAAAGCAACTTAGATCTACTATAGCTCCTTTATCTGGAGTGTGTCTTATATGAAGAGAATTTAAAGGACTTATCTTTGACGTCTTCACATATATACACTTATGTTTTGCTACTCTGTGTCACTGATTGACATGAGACAAAAGTAATTAAAACTACTATGTATTCAACTAACTGTGGCAGAAGAAAAATAATCTGCTACGTAGGAAGTGGTGTGTTTTATGTTATCAGACACAGAGGTTGTTTGGAATAAATTGAAAAATAACTGGATAGGTAGCATGAGCACTTGTAGTCACCATTGCTGAAAAATGGTGAGTATAAGTGCTCTGAAAACACGTCTCACATTTATTTATGAAGGTGTTTTTAGGTAAAGAATAAAACATTTCAGCCTAGCAAATAAACAATAATGAATTTTATTTCTTCAGTAATTAATTGTTTAATGGGACAAAGAAAACAGTTGTTACCAGCATAGTTATTAATGACTATGGCAAACGATGTCCTTACTTTAACTTCTCAACAACCAACAGGGCAGTGAAGTCTTTGCTGTGTGGCAGATGTTGCACCATGTTAAAGAGAATATGGTCTAGATAGAAACAAAGAGTTAATTTGATAGAAACAAAGAGTTAATTTGCACCTTATTAAATATAAACTGTATGCATCAGTGTGCACACCTCATTCATAACAAAAGGTATCATGATGTTGAGCATTCATGCTATTGGTAATCACTGAAATTGTAAAATCCGCTGTTTTTACATGAGTGGAATATGTGCAGTTGTTTATGTTGAATATTGCTGTCATTCTTTTTGTTTTAATGATCTAACTCTGAGCCAATAAAAGTATCTTATAATGAGTTTTAAAATAGCTTTTCATATAAAAGTTTTCAATGAGATCATCAAAAGGTGCCTTTCAAACATAATACAGTTATAAGGTTACATCAAATTAAATTTGTCTGGTGTCAAAGGTAGGACTGTAAAGTTATTTTATTTTATTTACCCACTATTGGTTTGGTGAGCACATCACCCACTCACACACATTCACTACAACCACAACAATAACTAATCGTTCTATTAATTGTTTTTTTATGTGAGAGTATTTTACCTGACAGCTGGGAAGCTTTTAACTATGTCTTTGAGTTTAGGTAGGAAGACTGTATCCTCTGTTTGTTGGTTTTATAGGTTTTTTTTGTATACACTAAAATGAGTTTAAATGATCAAAATATGACTGAGAACCCTTAACCTCTGTCCCAGACCCACTGGTAGGGCTAAGCTTTGTTCCCACTTTAAAGTCTACTGTAGTTCCCAAGGTTTCTAAAGATACCCAAATGTAAGGCTGAATTTTTGATGTGTTTAAAATGGTGCACAAGACATTAAAAACATTTGATTGATATTTGATGAAGCGATGCAGCCATTAAAAGAACAACATCTTAGCTTTGAATATTTCACTTTGTATCAGCATCTTATACCCTCAACGATACAACCCGTCCAAATCAAAATGTGATATTGTCATACAGTGTGGAAAATTATCTTTTATAACTGGACAAAAATAGCGGAAATGACATCAATGAAATCAAGATGTTAAATAAATTCTTTACAAAATGTTCTCCCAGAAGGCAAATGTTAAGTCACTACACACTTACATGTCAGTTGCTGACCTACAAAAAGTGGTACATGTTTTTACCTATTCTCGGCTTGATTATGTGCTTGTGTAAAATCAGTGGAGTGCCTCTTTAATGTGTGCATGTACTGTATTTACACAGGATGACTAATGATGTATAATGTATGAGCTCCACGTGAGCATAAATATGCAGCAAATAATCGATGAACCACCATCTGCACATCTGACCTGCAAGTCCTTTTTTGCCTTTTCCCATAAATCTTATAATCTAAGTTTTTTTTGTGTGTGTGTGTTTTGTTTTTTAAGATGGCTCCCTCCAGGTAATATCTAACCAGTAGACAGAATATACAGGCAGGACTTGGTCAGTGTTTGGTCATCCCTATCACACACGTCAAAACATTGCTCTAACAACATGAATGGACAACTAAAGTCTATTGATGTGTAACTTCGGGGATGCGGCATCATTCATATATGCTGGTCCTCTGCTACTTCTGTAGCCAGCATCCAGAGAGCCAGCACAAAAAGATGGACGACGCATCAAGAAAGGTGGGTGAACATTGTTACATTACAGCTCTATTTGTGGAAAAAGATTTTCTTGACCTGTGATCCAAAGTATTTCTGAATACTTTATTACTTTTTATCAATTAAACAGTTTGGGGAACATTTTATTATGGTGTTCACAAGGTACAAGCAAAAGAAGAAAACATATTCATCAATTTGTCAACATTTAAAAACAAACTAAATACAGAAAACTCAAGCAAATTGTGAAATTTTGTGTTTTGTTTTCTCAATTTGCTTGAGTTGCAGCATGTTAAGCACTTCATACTTTATGATATAACTTTATAATGATTACCATTTTTATATAATATATATATTTGACAGTAAAGTCTGTGGATTATCCAGAGTAACTGGAACGACACAACTTTTTGTTGTATTTTTCAAATGTATTTTTTAATGTTCTGAACATCCAAAAATACTCCATTACAAGGAAAAGTCCTGCCGTGAACATTTCACTTTTCATTTTATTATTAGCAAAATGTACTTACAGTATCAACAGTAAAATTACTCACAGAGCAGAAAAATAGGCCCTGTGAGTTTTTATTATTAATGAATCATATTAATACATATGACTTTTAACTGTTGTAGTTGGTCAAAGTGGAGCTAACTTGTTGGGGAGTTTAATCTAATTAGGCATCATGTTTTATGTGATTTATATGTAAAATATTAATCTGTGAAGTAACTAGTAATTATATTGGTCAAATAAATGTAGTGGAGTAAAAAAATCCCTCTGAATTGTGGGGAAAAATTTAAACAAACAATTTAAACAAAACTTAAAAATTCTTGCCACTCGCTAAGTGCTTGCTCATGGTGGGAATTGTTGGGTCTCTGTAATATGATAAGAGTACGGTCTAGACCTGCTCAATATGAAAAGTGCAATGAGATAACTTCTGTTATTAATTGCCACTATATAAATTAATTAGTAAATACAGTTTTATTGAAAAAGTATAATTAGTAAGTACAATGAGGAATCATTAACAGAGTAGAACAAGGAGGATCTTTTGAGTACACAGTGTGACGTCGTACCGAGCACCCTAAAGGTTAATACATGTGGAGGTCATGGAGGTAATTTATAATCATTCAACACATATTTGATTCGTGTCATTCCAACATGTGAGTGAACCATTAAATTAATCAGCACAAACTATCTGTCCTCTCCTACAATGTCTAATTAAAGGTGCTATTGATAACATTGATAACATCCAGCCACTAGATGACGTGTCTCATAATAGGGCTAACGTTAGACTGCAATATGAGATGACACCCTCAATAACAGTCACGTTTTGAGTCTAAACACTATAATGAGCAGATTTACAGTAGTTCTGAACTTCGACATGACACATTGGTAATATATTGGGATCCCACGTCCACTCTGTTCTTAAAGAAGAGCGACCGCCTCAAGTTGCCCTACATAAATTTGTACTGTCCCCAAGTCATCGGTTATCTCGGACCCAGGCCCACTTCTAAATCCCCTCTGATATGCATCTTCGTTATAACTTTACATTGTTAGAGGGAACTATAACGTCAGGTAACTGGAGGCAACCATCACTAATGCTAATGTCCTCCGGTATTTACGTTGTTATTTTTCTAATTTTGACAAACTAACCAATGACAACACATTAGTTAAGGTTGTAAGGACTATGGCTTTCAGTAGTTGTTGTATATTTTGTTTAAATATGCAGAACTGTAATTTTATGGGTTACTGTTGTTTGGACTATTAAGCTACGTTAGCTAACATGTGCTAATGTCAGTGTCTGTTTTTTCCACACTAAGTGGCAACTATACCACGTGATACCATCGTCGTTATACTATTGGCTCACAAGCCTTGTTAGAAGCAGGAACCAAATGTCAGACATCTCACACAGAGATAAATAAAACATTTATCAAAAATTTTGTCAAAAATTTTAAAATGATTAATTCACAATCCTAATTTTTTTTTTTTTTTTAAGGAAAAGTGATCTTTTATTCCGCACCTTTCTAAAAGCTCTGTGGATGTATTATCATTTTTTAAATATTTGTCTACATAAAAATGTTATCAATATAACCTTTAAGTCCTGTAAATAACTACTGTGTAGTTAAAAGACAGGGTGTTACGTGATATAAGATTTCCACTTTAAATTTTAGCTGCAGTACTGGAGGCTTTATCTGCTGACGCTGGTGTTGGGAATTGGAGGATCGTTTCAGTATGGGATTCAAGTTTCTGTCATCGCTTCTCCAGCAGTGGTAAGATTTCTATTTGTTAGATGCAAAGTATGCATTAAACATAAGGTTTGCTACAGAAATTAAGTCAACTGTGTGAACTGGAGCACAACCCTGTAACTTTATACAGTTAGTTTTCCTTCTTCATTATTCTCTGTGGTGTCTGCACACAGTCAGTGCGTGTAGGTCTTATTTTCTTCCAGTCAATATTATGTCTTGATGTGGTTTTGTCAAATTCCTGTTTTGTTGTAGTTACATGGTGCCATTATACAATTATGGTTCTTGTTGCTATAAAGAACATCAAAATTGTCTGTCAGTAAATAAAAATAATAACCTTGAAAACTTGCCACCTTTTACAACTTTTTTAGGATTCATATCTTCTTCTTTAGAGTTTTATTTTGATGCCGGTATTCTTACTTAAATTATATTT
Source organism: Siniperca chuatsi (assembly GCF_020085105.1). NCBI lineage: Eukaryota > Metazoa > Chordata > Actinopteri > Centrarchiformes > Sinipercidae > Siniperca > Siniperca chuatsi. The sequence continues at coordinate 16,490,168 of NC_058043.1, forward strand.
TAACTATATATTCCTTTATTCTATTTATTATAAGATGCTTGTTGCTGCAATGGAATCTAACCCCTTATTATTATTATCAGTAGTGGTAGTAATAGTATTGGTAGTAGTTGCAGGAGTAGTATTTTTATTACTATCTGAATGTGTTCCTATTATTAGTGTTGCTGGACGTTTGGCCAAATATCTAACAATTTTTGTATGTGCTAATTTATTATAATTTTAAAGTGAGATTCACATTTTTGCCACAAGTTACAAATACAGGATAATAAGGAATGCTCAAGTGTAACAGTAGCACAAGCAGAGAAGAGTCATAAAGTCAGTAAATCCATCTAAAGTTAGTTAACATTAGCTAACATTAACGTCCATAAGCTAGCGCTCACACCAGACCAAGTATGGCTGTACAAGCAAAACCCTTGAGTGTATTGACTTCAGCATTTTATTACTTATTACTTTATTACATTGTTATTTTTATATTATAATAAATATATGGCTTTTGAATATGATTCTTCTCAACATTTGATCTTCAGATTTCAGCTGTCAAAGTTTGCTTGAGCACACCAACAAGGAACACGTTTTGATTTTGTCCCACAAAACAATAACAAATATCAGAAACTTTGACAAAATTACAAGGGCGACAATGCACTCACTGTGATGAATTATTATTTAAGTTCCTGATTCAATTAGAACAATTAGACTCACCCTCATTCAATGACAACTCAGTGATCATAATAGTCATCATTGGTCAGCAACCTGACAATCAAAAGACCTGCTGAGACATTAAGTTTGGTCACTTTAACACGCCCCTTTACCTGTCTGACTTTTCTGCAGCACATTCAGAGTTTTGTGAACCACACATGGATGTTGAGGTACGGCACTCCAGTGGATGATTCTACCAACCAGCTCATCTGGTCCTTCATTGTGGCTGTGTTAAGTCTTGGAGCCTGGGCCGGGGCTGTTCACAGCGGCAGCCTTCCTGTCACTTACGGCCGGTGAGAGACACACAAACACACACATCATGGTTACATTATCTCAAGTTATATGTGTGAAAATCTGTGGGGATAGATAAGGTTGTTAACTAAAAGCAAACACTCAACAATTACTTGCTGACATCTCTGGTTTTCAAAACTCTCTGACCTGCCAATCATCTGTTTCTGGAGTTGAAGTCGGTTAGCAGACTGGGAGCAAAAAAATCCTTTAATGTTCACTTTTAATGCGACAATGATTCTTGTATGCAAGCATTTTCATATCTCCAGGCTGCATAGAAAAAAGGAAACATTTCTACTTGTTTCACAGAGCACAAATATATTAATCAGTGTGATTTGTTATTTGTTTGCTCTACAAGTAATTGAAACCAGGAAAGTAATTATCTACTGAATTTATCCATAAATAACTTGGTTAAGTTCAGGCATGTTCTCCAAGGTGAGACTAAAATCATACAGTACTGGCAAATATAGGAAATTTAAAGCAATAGTTTGGGAAACACACTTATTCGCTGTCTTGCTCAGCATTAGATAAGAGGATTGATTCCACTTTCATGTCTTCACGTTAAATATTAAGCTACAGCCAGGACATTAGCTTAGACTGGAAACAACTAGCCTGTCCAAAGGTAACAAAAATTGCCTACCAGCATCCGGCCAAGAAACAGTCTGGCAAATAACCCAACATGTCTTTTTTACATTTCGGTTTTTGTAGAAATTAGACAAAGATAATTAGTGAGCTTTACAGGTGCTAGTAGGCGGATTTTGTTAACTTCGGACAGAGCCAGGCTAGCTGTTTCCAGTCTTTATGCTAAGCTAAGCTAAACGGCTACTGGTTGTAGCTTCATATTTAATGTATAGATATAAGAGAGGTGTTGATCTTCTCATCTAACTCTCGGCTAGAAAGTATATGTGTATTTCCCAAAATGTTGAACCAATGTTTTAAAAGAAGTAGATGTTGCTGGTACAACATAAAAGGTAAATTACAAAACTTAATGGAATGCGCTCATAAATTGATTATGTGCAACATTAGCAGTGCAAACAACTTTCCTTTAATCACATTTAATGAAATCTTTGGTGTTTCTTTTGATTTTGCAGGAAAAAAGCTCTGTTGTTCAACAACGCTGTGGCAATTGTCGCTGCTCTTCTCATGCTCTCCAGTCGCATGGCCATGTCTTTTGAGATGATCTTACTGGGAAGATTTCTCTATGGATATAATGTTGGTATGTTCTGATGATGCGTTGTGTGTTACCTTTTGTTTTTTTTAGTTTTTGTTTCATCTTGTCTTTCTCCACAGGTCTTGGCGTGAGTGTACACCTCATGTACCTCGGGGAGAGTTCTCCAAAGAAACTCAGAGGTTTCCTGACTCTCACATGCGCAAGCTTCATCGGATTTGGAAAAGTCATGGGTCAAATAATTGGTATCAAGTAAGAATTGACTGTAGTATAAATTCAGTAATATTTAGAAAAAATAAATGAGTCAAGACAAACTGGGCATAAAAAGAAAATCTTACTCACTTACTTATTAAGGAGGCCAAGTTACGCTTCTTTTGCTGCAAACATTGCTTTGGCAGCTGTCCATGTAGTTCTTTCCTGTCGCAACTAAAGTACAAGACCTTGTAAAGCTCGTGTTACTATTTAGTCAGGATGAGCAGCACAAAGTGATTTTGCTGGATAATGTATTAAGCTATTTTAATGACTTATTCATATAGAGCTATTGTATCTCACTTTTTCCTGCTACTTTACTGATTGTCTTTGTTTGACACTCTGTTTAGGGAGATGATGGGTACAGAAGAAATGTGGCCATATCTCTTAGCTGTTAGTGGTATTCCTGCCATCCTGCAGTTTGTGATGCTGTTTTTCTTCCCTGAGGCACCTCGATACCTTTACATTGACAAAGGAGACACTGAAGGCAGCAGAAAAGGTGAGTGGACACAGCAGAGTCTATATTTGCATATCACACTGGATTATAGAGTTTACAAAGACATTTTTGCAAGAAGTTGTAATGTCTGTCAGAGAGGAGACTTTGTTCTGAGGAAAGTTTGGTTAAACTTGAACTTGACATGACTTTTAAATCATTATCCCCAAATTATCACTGATAACATTTTTAATAGAGCTCTCATCCACTACTTATCGCCTCATCCTAATAATAAAAAGTCTGATTCTCACACACATCTGGACCCATCCAGATGTAATTTTATATCAAACATATTGTATGTGATTTGATCAAGGCAGATGAGATAAATCATGTTAAGGTTCAACCTGAAACAAGCTCAAGGATCCAAGTATTCAAGGAATGCCACGAGTGGTGGAATGTAACATTTACATGTACATTTTACTAGTACCGTACTTAAGTGTAAATTTGAGGTAATTGTATTTTACTTGAGTCTTTTCTTTTCATGACATGTTAAACTTCTACTCCACTACATTTCAGAGAGATTTATTGTACTTTTTACTTTACATTTATCTGACAGCTTTGGTTACTAGTTTCAAATTAAGATTTTTACATACAAAACATATAAAGAGCTTATAAAATACAATATTTTGTTATAAGTTAAACTTATAAACCCAACAGTATATACAAGTACAGCTGAGACGATTAGTCGATTAATCAATTAGTAGGTAGACAGAAAATTTAAAGCTCCTTGGTGGCAAGGCTTCGGGGGTGGATGAGATCCGTCCTGAGTATCTTAAGTCTCTGGATGTTGTGGGACTGTCTTGGCTGACACGTCTCTGCAACATCGCGTGGCGGTCTGGGACAGTGCCTCTGGACTGGCAGACCGGGGTGGTGGTCCCTCTGTATAAGAAGGGGGACCGGAGGGTGTGTTCCAATCACAGAGGGATCACACTTCTCAGCCTCCCCGGTAAGGTCTATTCCAGGGTACTGGAGAGGAGAATTCGTCCGATAGTCGAACCTCGGATTCAGGAGGAGCAGAGTGGTTTTCGTCCCGGTCGTGGAACACTGGACCAGCTCTATACTCTCCATCGGGTGCTCGAGGGTTCATGGGAGTTTGCCCAACCAGTCCACATGTGCTTTGTGGATCTGGAGAAGGCATTCGACCGTGTGCCCCGGGCGCTTTGTGGGGAGTGCTCTGGGAGTATGGGGTCCGGGGCCCTTTGCTAAGGGCTGTCCGGTCCCTGTATAACCGGAGCAGGAGCTGTGTTCGCATTGCCGGCAGTAAGTCAGACCTGTTCCCGGTGCATGTTGGACTCCGCCAGGGCTGCCCTTTGTCACCGGTTCTGTTCATAATTTATATGGACAGAATTTCTAGGCGCAGTCAGGGGCCGGAGGGTGTCCGGTTTGGGAACCACAGGATCTCATCTCTGCTGTTTGCAGATGATGTCGTTCTGATGGCTTCTTCAAACCGGGACCTGCAGCATGCACTGGGACGGTTTGCAGCCGAGTGCGAAGCAGCTGGGATGAGAATCAGCTCTTCCAAATCTGAGGCCATGGTTCTTGACCGGAAAAAGGTGGTTTGCTCTCTTCGCGTGGGTGGGGAGTCCTTGCCTCAAGTGGAGGAGTTTAAGTATCTCGGGGTCTTGTTCACGAGTGAGGGACGGATGGAGCGTGAGATTGACAGGCGGATCGGTGCAGCGTCTGCAGTGATGCGGGCGCTGTATCGGACCGTTGTGGTAAAGAAGGAGCTGAGTCGAAAGACAAAGCTCTCGATTTACGGTCAATCCACGCTCCTGCCCTCACCTATGGTCATGAGCTTTGGGTAGTGACCGAAAGGACAAGATCGCGGATACAAGCGGCCGAAATGGGCTTCCTCCGCCGAGTGGCTGGGCGCTCCCTTAGAGATAGGGTGAGGAGCTCAGTCACACGGGGAGCTCGGAGTAGAGCCGCTGTTCCTCCACGTCGAGAGGAGCCAGCTGAGGTGGCTAGGGCATCTGATCCGGATGCCTCCTGGACGCCTCCCTCGGGAGGTGTTCTGGGCACGTCCCACCGGGAGGCGGCCCCGGGGAAGACCCAGGACACGCTGGAGGGACTATGTCTCTCGGCTGGCCTGGGAACGCCTCGGGATCCCCCCGGAGGAGCTGGAGGAAGTGTCTGGGGCGAAGGAAGTCTGGGAGTCCCTGCTTAGACTGCTGCCCCCGCGACCCGGCCCCGGATAAGCGGAAGAAGATGGATGGATGGATGGATGGACAGAAAATTTATTTGCAACTATTTTGATAATCGTTTGTCATTTTTCATGTAAAAACATTTCATGGTTCCAGCTTCACAAATGTGATTATTTGCTGCTTTTCCTTTTAATTATTTTAATCATTTAAATTTATTGTTAATAATTTTGAAGTTTGACTTTTGGTTGGACAAAACAAAGCATTGTGAAGGTGTCACATTGCACTATTTTCAGAATTTTTACAAACCAAACAATCAATCGATTAATGGAGAAAATTGTCAGCAGATTAATCCATAATGAAAAAATAATTAATTTGTTTCAGTCCTTTACAAAATAATAAAACATTTTCCTAATTATACATACGTACTTTTACTTAGTTAACATTTTCAAAGCAGAACTTTTACTTGTAACAGAGTATTTTTACAATGTGGTATTAGAACTTTTACTTAAGTAAAGGATCTGAATACTTCCTTTACCACTGAAAGCTACCAGGCATTGACAAATAATGAAAAACTTGCTCTCTGCGAACATATATACAATGTACACTGGATACATTCATACCAAAACATACAGTAAAGTACAGTATACATATGAAAACACCAAATAACAACGTAAACAAAGCATGTATAAAATAAATTGTAATGAATAAGTAGAACAAAAGGACAGTAGGTTAGTTGCTAGTTGCCCCTTTACCCTGCAGACTGTTGACATGTCTTGTTCCCTGGAGACAGAAGCTGTTTTTAAAATGAGTGGTTTGTGCGTGCGTTCGGATTTATCATGTCTCTGTAACTTGTGCATGTATGTGTGTGAAAGCCTTGCAGTGGCTGTGGCAGGAGGACGACGACTTGAAGCTGGAGCTGGACGACATGCAGAAAGAGAGGGAGCGCACACAGGGAGAGAAGGCCAAGACTGTGAAGGATGTACTCAGTTCTCGCTGTGTGAGATGGCAGCTACTGACTCTGATCATCCCCTGTGCTGGCATTCAGTTCTGCGGCATCAATGCTGTACGTTCATTTCAGCTTTCCCCTTCATAACACAAATATACACATTATTAGCAGCTGAGTGCTGTTTCACACAACATTTTCTCCTTCATCCAGTTTAATGGCCTCTTACATTTCATTCTCTCGTCCAGCTGAATTTCTACGCCTTTGACATCTTCCGTGAGTCAGGAGTGCCAGAGGACCAGATGCATTACTTGGCCATTGGTATCGGAGCAACAGAGCTCATCACTGTGACACTGTGTGTAAGTATCTCATCAAAGTAGCATGAAACTGAATCCCTGACGCCTGAAATGGATGGGAAAGCGAGGGTGGGTCGAGAAAACTGAGACAAACTGGACAGGATGGGTTGACCACGTATAAGTAGGCTTGACAGGTGATTAGAGCCGTGGCCCTGCTCCTGAACCTAAGCTAACTAGTTAAATCAATCTCTTTAAGAAGAAAATCAAAGTAGAGAGTCACAGAAAAGACCGGGAGGGAGGAAAATGTCACTAAGCCCCACATTGAGTTTTCTTTTATTAGATAAAAAGTAGAATATATCGTAAAATGAATAACTTCATTTGTCCCCAAAGGACAATTGGTTGCGCAGCAGTGAAACAGAAACACAAAGCACATAAACATGTGATACAAATACATAACAGAAATGGGTACAAATGGAAAATAATGCTAAAATTAGGAAAATATGGACACCTTTAATATCTATATCTATCTATATATCTATATCTATATATATATATATATATTGGACTGATTAATAATGCCCCTTATGGGCTTATTTTTAAAATCTTGTGAATGAGCTGTGTATGAGTAATTTATTTGTTTTATTTATAAATGTAGACATTTTAAATTCTTATTATTGCAAAATTTACCAAAAAAAATTAAAAAAAGGAAAAGAATATGTAAACTTTATTTGACATGTCTGCTGTGTCTCAGTCTTTCTTGATAGATCGTGCCGGCAGAAAGAAGCTGATGGGTTATGGCTATCTATTGATGGGCGTCACCATGTCTGTACTTACTGTCATGCTGTCCATCAAGGTAAACAGTGCACCTTTCTCTACCCTGTGTTGTTGAAGATAAATATTTCTCTTTTCATGCAGGACCTGAATTCATGGATCCCGTATGTGAACATCACCCTCATCTTTTGTGTCATCTGCATTTATGGACTTGGACCGTGTGAGTTTTCTGTGACTTGTTCACCTCACAAGTGAAACATTTCACTGATATTTTTGTTTAATTTTTGTTTTTAATCTTCTTTCAGCTGGAGTGTCTATGGCTCTTCCTGCCGACCTCTTCCTACAAGCCTGGCGTCCTTCTGCTTATGTGATCAGTGGGACTATCAGCTGGCTGGGCATGTTCCTTGTGGGAATGTTATTCGGTTACATTGTGGTGAGATACCTGCTGTGTATCATGTGTTACTTCAAATAATCCATATACATTATATCTCTATCAGCTCCTTTATTTAACACAATCTGTTATGTGTATCCATACAGGATGGACTCGGGCAGTTCTGCTTCCTGATTTTCGTGGCTTACTCCATTTTCAGTGCAGCATTTATGATATATTTTGTCCCAGAGACCAAAGGAAAGACAATGGTAGAGATTATGGAGGACTTCAACAAACTAAATTACAAGAACAGGGGTGATGACATTGAAAAGACTGACATTGACCTTGCAACTAAATTTTAACAGTATTTTTTTTATCTAAAACTGTATTTCAAGAAACAACTGTGTCATTAATTCTGTGCCATTAAACACAAATATAAATGTATTTATTACCTTATAGCATAACCATCTAAAAGATTATTAGAAATGCTGAAAGATCACTTACACAGAGTACTGACATTAAAAACGTGGAGTCTGTAAATATATTAACATGGAAAATAAAACATTTGTATTTGCATCTGAATACTGCCTCTGGTTTTGTAGTTACTTACCTAAAATGGGGCAAATAAACTGACTAATTACCTTTTTGTTCTAGTTGTTTACTTTAATCTGTGTTCTCCTGCCTTCTTAGGTGGGCAGTTACAGTTCTAGGTTTACAATCCAGTTATATCCAATCCAGGATATAATATTCTGATTGACTGTAGGTTGACATGTTGGTAAAAAATATTTGGAATTTGGTTACAGGAAGAAAATTATGTGCTTGGTTAAGTAACCTTACATAGGCCATTGGAAGGCATGGCTTTACACTGCTGCTCTTCCCTTCAGCAGTCTTAAAAACATATGAACCTTTGTGCAGTCGATATGCTGCTGGGGAACCTGATGTGTTTGTGACTTAAATTTCGATAGTAGTACTCATTTGGCAGCAGAATGACCCACTCAGTGTGACTTTATATTATTGGATTTTTATTACATATGCATTACTGTGTAAGCAGCATTTTATGTTGTAGCTGGTCAAAATTAAGATCATTTTCTTGAGGAAATGTACTTAATTACTTTCCACCATTGCACACAAGGGATACAAGGTTTTTAAATGCTGTCCTCTACTAACAATTTCTGATTAATTGGAAACTTTAAATTGCATGTAGGTGTGAATGTGTTAGTTTGCTGGTATACAATATGGTATAGATGGATTCAGGGCTGGACTAGACTATTTTTTCTGTTTACTGTTTATGCTAGCAACATTTCTTTTAGTTTTATTACTACACACAACTGCTTCAAAAAACATCAAAACTAGTTAAAAACCTGTAGCCTTACATAATTAAGGCGAGGGGGTGTGGCTGACGGTCTACAGTTTTGAGTGACTGTAGCTGCCCGTGTTTTTCAATTTGATTTACCCGGTTATAACACCGGCCTGACACTCTGTGGTCACAAGTACTTCTCCCTACTAAAGCGGAGTTGGGCGGGGTCAGAGGTGGGTGGAGTCAGATGTGAATCGCAGCAACTTCCCCTACAGGTTTAATTCATACATGAATTTAAAGTTAGAGTTTTACACAATTAATGACTCATACTATATTTAATTACTTTGAATAGTAGCTGACAGACTTGCTAGTGTTTAACAAATTTCAGATAAGCTTCCCAGACAACAGGGAAGCATAGCGCCCCCTACTGGAGATGTACACCTGGCCCCGCCCCCCTCCAATGTCCGGGCCGGGATGGATCGATTGATTGTTTCATTGTCTACCAGTAATAATTACAAGAGAAAAGTTAGGAGCTTTTTCCAATTGCATTTTATTTGACGCTCATCTCTGTATCAACAAGAGAGATGAGACTCAATAACAGAGTACAAAAACAAATATCTATAGAAAAGTATGCTTATATTGAAATATGTCCAAAGACATTATAACAAAACATGTAGCTCACATGTTTTAAGAGCAATCTTGTTGAGTACGATGATAAAATACCAAGTTAACGTATTGTACATTTTCTGTGTGTGTTTTTATACAAAAGTGTCAATGCAAGTCACTCTGTACAATTCTTAACCTTTAGAAAAGAGGACCTTTTTTAATCCACTGCTGTGCACAATCAGTATTTGGAAGGCACTTTGCAACAGACCAAAAGCAGAAAGCAAAACATTTAGGCCCAAATAATCCTTGAAAACATCTTTTACACTTGAGTACCAACGTGAGTGAAAACAAATCATAAATCCCAGTGAAGAAAAACACTCAAACATGATTTAATTACAGCATCTTCCACTTGTTTTCAAATAATTGATAACAAAACAACCCTTATTACCTTTTCAGGAGTAAATACTAGTGCAGAGGGGATCAAAAAAGGACCAAAAAAAAAACCTTGGTCAAAGACATGAATCGCGCAGCTGGCAGTGTGAACGCTACCAGAGCAGAGTGACAGTACGGTGAACAGTGAAACTAATACTGCTACCAACCAGTGATCGACATTCAGTCCCTAGCTCAGCTCGCATGTCAGAACATGCAGTTTACACTCTCAATCAAATGGCCATAACTTAACACCCTCCACATGATAGACAAGAAAGAAAGCTCTATATATGTACAGGACCACCACTGACAAACACTGATCATATTGGTTGGTTCATATATATTTTTATATATATATATATATATATATATTTTTATAGAATGTGTATATGAATGGTATATACACTTGTTACAATCACAACATAACCATAAATAATATAGGAATGTACTGAATTTAACAGACTACTCACAAATAATAATTAAACAGAAAGCAGAAAACACAGAAAAAAACAGACACACTTTTTTTTTTTTTTTTTTTTACAGAGCCATCACCACACACACACACTGCTAAGCCCCTTCACTGTTGGATGGGTTTGATTTGCATCATGATACAACACAAGAAAAAACACTGACCTATGAGAAAGACGTTAATCAACTGATGTGTGAGTCGTATGAGAGGTCAGTAAGATACAAGATTTTATTTTGGGTGCTTATTATTTTAGCGTAGATCTCTTCTCACAAATGTCAGCAGCGTTTTGACGCCAATTTTCTGTAACTCCTGACTGACTATAGTGATTGCTTATTTTGAATCTCAATATAAAACAAACTCAAAAGGGTCTACATTTGGATTTTTGACTGTTTTAACCAAATTAAACTTTACTTACAGGGAATTGATCTTCACACAGTTTCTTCTAACCAATAACATCCTGTTGGGTTTTTTTAAGATGTAAAACCAATTCAGCATCATAGAAACATTTTCATTACAGTGGAAGTGGAGCGAGATTTCAAATGAAACAAAGCAAAGCAGAAAGGTGGATGTGAGGTTCCCATTGTGTATTGATTTGAGGAACCATTTGTTTTCATCACAGTAACGTCTTGTATTCAACAATTAAACACATGTTCACTGTAAGACACCCAGATGGATAGCTTGTGCCTTAACCTAGCGACCATTAGTGCAAACACAAGACATGTCATCTACTAATGGCACAAGCAAATCTGACGGGAGGTGGGTGAGCAATACAAGAAGTGCAGGTGATGAAGAGGAAGAAACACTGGAGTAATAAAGTTACTTGACTCTGAAAGTTGCATTACGTTTGGTCAGTCTGGGGGCTGATGGAACAGGGTGCGACTCCCTCTTCTAACCCCCTAGCTGTTGCACAACACACACATGACCACACATCTCCATTAAACATCATTTAGAGTGAAAAATGCTCAAAATGAGCATATCACAAGATTTTCGTTTGACAATAAAAAAAACTGTACATAAAACAGAGGGCATGAATAAGTTAATAAAATATAATCTACAATTCTCAAAATATATACTGAAAATATACCTGACCTTGGTCCCTGTTTTAATGTACACGACTGATTTAATACCTAATAAACAAGGATTGGAAACCTTGTGATTGTAGGGGGGATACAAAAACCATTCCTACCAAGCTCAAGGCATGTTTCAAGACAAATTGTACAGGTAATTAAAAAAAAAAATCATCCTGGGAAAATTCATTGTCAAAAAGGTATTCCTGTACACAGTATCAATCATAATAATAATGGCTTTCCTCTCTTTACTTCTTCAATTTTTCGTATGAAAATTTCATTGTACAAATCATCAAATTAAAAAATGATAAACGGCTTTTCACATCCAAATGAGCTGCCAGTAGATTGGCTTCATTTAGAGCACATCCCTCAAGCCATCACATCGATGTACCAAACACTTCTCTCTGGTTAAGATTCACTACTGCTCAGGTTAAAGGTAAATCATAACACTCCTCAAAGGCTTTGTTCAAATAATGAAAAAAAAAAAAAAAGGTAGTTCTACCCACAGGACTATAAGCGTTTTTAAAAGACCTGGATCTGAAAAACATAAGCTAAACATCAGAAAGCCGTGGTGCTATTAAATAGTTTTTTTGACTGACATTCTGTAGGCATTTCTAATTTAAATGACAGGAGGAGTGGCTGGCTTTCATTTGTGAATTTGCTCTGACTTTTTATTCTTTAAATCTAATGAAGTTAGCGCAAGAATGAACTCTGCTATGATATACAAAGCTCTATGGTGTTATTTTCTTCTGTGAGGTAGCTTATTTATTTTAGCTGAAATTATATTTTTATGGCACTTTTATGATGCCAGATGAGCTTTGTGTGGATGCTGTAACAATTAAAAGTTTTATCAATACGTTTTAAAAGTTCTTCCTAACTGTAATCCTGTCAAAAGTTATTCATTAAGGTCATTGACAGCTTTCAGTGGCCAGCAAACTGACGCGTTCTGTATGAAGCCAAAGAAAATTTCTCGTAATAAATCTGTCATGACGTGCCGTGGGCCTGTTAGGAATGTTTCTTGGAATAATTAAAAAGATTCAAAGAAAACCTGCTATCAAAACTGAGGCCAATTTAAATCCCTGTTTTTAAAGAAAAACAAAATCCTTCTTGAAAGACGCAGAGAACAACATAAATACAGAATTCACAAACAGACAATAAGTAATTACTTGTTTTAAGGTTGCAGTAAATAATTCATCTCATGTCAAGAAACATTTGTGCAGCCAAGAAAGCTCAATAACACACAAGCCAAAAACAAATGAAAGCATACCAAACAGAACTTCAACAGATCCACATCAAATAAAAGGAAAACCTTCATGTCGTTTCTTTATAAAGAAAATTTAAACACCGTACACGCACTTATCATACTCTGAAAAAGTAGAAAAAGTAGGAATCGTATGGCAGTCTGTGACAAAAATTTCAGATACACATTAAGCAATGTAACAAACAGAAAAAGTAGTCTTGAGGCAAAGTTATTCCCAAATACAGAGCATCTTCTGTGGGCAACCCGGCATTGTCCTAAGAATGAGAGGCTTTGCAAAACTTTAGCAAATTTGTCACTTCCCTCCAAAGTCGATTCCACTTTGACCTGCCTCAGCATCCACCAGTGAAGAGGCAAACGCAGACTGGACTATCTGAAAGCCAAATGACTCGAGCACAGACATGTTTTGTTGAGGGGAGAAGGGAGAGGTCAGGGAAGGGGCCAGCTCATGTATGCCCGACCCCGAGACTCCCTGGGCCTTCTGGGCTTTGTGAACTCTGTGCTGGTGCTTGTTGAGGTAGGACTTGGTGCGGAAGGCCTGACCGCAGATGCCGCAGGTAAACTTCTTCTCAGGGTCCGTCTTGGCTTTAGATCCCTCTGGAGACGCCAATGCCCCCGTAGAGGCTCCGTTACATGCTAAAGAGGGCATCTCAAGCTCCGGCCCGTCAGGTTTGTGCGGAGATTTAAGCTCGTCACCGTTGGACAATTCCCCATATGAAGGATCGGATTCTTCTGATTCCAGATGAGGACATTTCTCCGTGTTTTCCTGCCCGTCTGTGGTAAACACAGCATGGATAGGAAGGCGGAGAGTGAGACAGAGAGAGAGAAAAAAAGGGGAAAAGGGAGGCATGAATTAGGACAAATGTATTATATAACAGGTTTTGTCAAATACAACTTGAATCCAGTAGCTGGTTGGCACCTGCAAAAACTTAAATATTTTATTTGAGAACTTTAGTGAGAAGGCACCAAGCACAAGTAGAACAAATTGTGAGAATTAATTTTAGAGATCAATCACTAAATATAGTAAAAAACAACAAAAAAAACAATTCCTTCAAAATGTGGCTACAGCATTTAACTACACAATCATATATTTCAGTCCATTTGCCCAGTGTCCACTGACAATTCTGCTGTGCTCATCCAATCAGTGGGCAGTGCTAGCACCATGCCCCCACCCACACTCCTGCTGGACTGTACTGACCTGCGACAGGCCCATGGACGGGGAAGCCAGGCAACCCGCCAGAGCGACACTCCCAGAAATATGGAGCCCCACCTGCCTTCCCCATGAGCAGCTCAGGCTGCAGGCCCAAGGCTGGAGGGCCAGGCTGGGGAAGAACTGGGTGTCCAGAGAGCCCATGAAAGCGACCCTCTGCCTCAGACGAGGTGAGAAGCAGCTGGCGACTGGCACACAGGTCTACACAACACCCGTCCAGGGAGACAGGAAGGGGGGGCAGACATAACAGGCCAGCGGAAACCATACGGACAGAATTACCTTCATTTCATCAGTCGTATTTGAAATGCTGTCTGTAAACAAAGTAAGCTAGGCAGGTTTACTAGTTTGAATGAATCTATGTTGAGTGAGACCCATCACTAAAGAGGTCAGTGATTTTGAATTTATTAACTTTTTCCTCTTTTCCCCTCTATCAAATACCAAATAAGAACTAAGTGACTTGTGATGTAAATAATTATCAAAATAACTGACTAACAAGCTACTTTTATCAGATAAAATTACATAAATTCTGTGTCATCTGAGTTCAGACCTTTCTCACAGTGGACATTTTGACTTGTTAAACACATTAAAACATTAAAAATGACCACATTTAATATAGGTGAAACAATGCCAGGACATTGTTATTGCACTTGCTGCCTCACTGACACATCTAAATGAACAGAGCTATCATGTTATAATGTTATTGGTTACACCTGTGCGTCCTGTTGTAACGTGTCAGAATATCCCTGTGAGAAAAGCCCATACTGTGTATAACAAAGTATAATGTTCACACACATACACACAACTTGTTGTCTCATACATGGCATGACACTAAATGAAGACTACAGTGCAAACTGCAATAAATATAGTGACAGTACACACTTCTAGCCGTGGCCATTTACGAGGGTAAATCATATTTTCTGCTTTTTCTGCTCATGTATCTGATGAGCTTTGTCACTCAGAATTAAATCATTAAAACCAAATGATTGCCAAATCCTGTGAGTTCTCAGTTAGTAGTGTTTACTCAAAGGTTATTACTCACATATTCATAGTCTCTTTCTGTTTCAGTAATTTGCTTTATTGGAACTTGTGGTTCAGAGCCATGCTCAGCAGCCCTTTGGTAACTGCTTAGATGATATCTATCTGCCACATGACAGTCAGTCTTGCACAAATCCAAACTGTTGTCCACAGTGCTGAAGAAAAACACATGTACACTACTGTAACAAGAGGTCTGCTCATTTAGAGGCACTCGTACCAGAAGAGAATCGGGGAGAATCAAAAAAGAAATATATAAGTCCACTAATACTCTCACAACTTCAGCAAAGTTTTTCTTAAACTGATCCATCCTGGAAATAAGCAGATAAAAGGCAAACTTGCATAACAGAATAACCTGAACAAGCAAATAAACAATAATGCTGTCCAAAGGACACACACGACTAGTCATTTCAGAATCAGAATCAGAAATACTTTATTGATCCCTGAGGGGAAACTCTTTTGCTACAGACATTTGATATTTTGACTAGGTATATCTGTGAGTTACTGCGTCATGTGACATGCTGTTCTTGTCACTAACTTGCTGGCAAACATTATGGCAAAATTGATTTAAAATAACAGCCTGGATTCACCTCAAAAGGAAACTGTTAACCCACTAACTCCTAATAAGCTTGTCAAGTCTCCACTTGCCAAAGCACCTAGCTTTCCCCCAGCTAGTCCGGAAATAAATTTATCATCGTGGTAATGAATTTGTATTTGTGATAATGCCACTAAGTTTAAAAGAGGCTTGTAATTGTAATTTCTAAAAATAACTCTAGCTCAAAAAAGGATAATGGCAAATATCTATCGAGGATTATATGTGTTAATAGCACGATCAGGGCATGATCAGTTTTAATGATTCACCAGGTGGGAAATGGTTTCACCTTATATCAGTTCTGGAAGAAAAATCAGTTCTCATTATAATCAATAATTTTGATAGCCAACCTTAGTTTGGTAATTGGCCAAATGGCATATTTTTCAAATGCTCTACGCTCATGTGTTGTGTCTTATTAGTCAATCAAGTGCAGAAAGTCAGTTACAAGTATGATCAACAGACGTAAACACTGTCTTCCATAATATTTTTTGCCAGTTGTGGTTGTGGCTCACGGTTCACTGTGCACTGTCTCCATGCTACTGGTTCTCCCATAAAAATGGCACACCTACAAGAGTTTCAATCAATCCAAGGCAAATGGAGTACACATTAGGACGATCATGCAACACTGTGCATTGTTGAACAACTGCTGATGGACCAGCCAAGCAGAAACAGACACTGTTAACCACACGATGCCATGGCCATGCTGGACAGACACACATACAAAAAATAAATAAATAAATAAAGCAAACGCAGCACTCCAAATTCTTACATGGTCATGATAAGTAAGAACAGTTAACTATGAAGTCTAGACAACTTCTACGTGTTCAATTACTGTGTGTGGAGATATGAAGTGAAATTTTGTCTGCATTATATTCCCAGTTTCCAGCCTGGTAAAGAGCTAAGACTTCACTCTAAGTAACAGGTTTAGTAGCATAGGTGCACATAGTATCAGGCGTCCTTACTTGTCAAACTACAGAAAAAGTCATGATTTCCACTGTAGATAAATTCTATAGAATGTATGTGAGTAAATGAGTTGTCTGCCTATTGGCTTGCATTTATTCTATAGTGAACAAATGCACTGCTCATAGGTACAATATAAAAGGGTTTCCTCCAGCCATTTCTGCAATAGTGACATGAGTGAGTGAAACTGACAACACATATTTTCAACACTTTTCCAGCTGTTTATGTGGCATTATCTGGCTACCTGACTAATAACATACTACTTAATCTGCAGATCATAATAAAAATGTTGCAGTAGTTAATAATTAGCGAAAATGTCCTTAAGGAGGTGTGCAATATGTCCAGCTGTTTTCCCTCTAGCTAATTACCACAGTGAGGTTCTGTATACACTGCCCCCTCTCAATAAAAGACACTGACAGCAAAAAGACAACCAGCACATGAAACTGCACAATAGTAAATGTTTGAGCAAAAAGCTTGGCAGCAGAGGTTGATGTATGCTCGTGTTTTAAACACACACAAAGATGCAGCAGCATGTTTCTCCAAAAAGCAGCAGAGCAAATGAAATCCAGAAACATGAAAGTTTGGGATGGGGCGGGCGGCTGCTTGCCTTCCACTGAGCACTGGCGTCCCATGTGGTAAGGGTTGCCGTTGTGCATCTGCAGTTCCCCCCTTGGCTCAGGGAAGGTGTGCATTATGGCAGAAGGGGGCAGTGGAGAGCCATGATGTGTCTTTATATGCACCTTAAGGTAGGACGCAGTGGAGAAACCTGAGACCAGAAGAACAAAGAACAAGGCAGTTGTTTGACACACTCAAGGCCTTGACTACGAGGAGGGGCGTCCTGTTACACAATGACATGCTATTTGATGTTGATAGATACCATGATTGGTTTGACCAGAATAACTCTGGAACACCAATGATTAATTGAGGGGAAGTTAAATTAATATCCATCTCTTTGAATTTCATCTCTCAACAGTGAAGAGCATCACTATATTATAGGCAAGAGACAAAAATCAAAATTCCTGTCCCAAGCAAACAAAGTGTGATGCACATTGTAAAGAGATGTTCTTTAAGGACTTATCACAGTACTTTTATCCTTGTTTCACTCTTTGATTGTCAACTGATGCATCTGCAGGTACACAAGAAGGCTATATTTCTGTTTGCCAGCTATCTTACCTCAAGAAGGAGATGATAGAAGATTTCTATGAATAAAATGCCTCCACTGATGTATTTTGTTTTGACTCAACATTTATCCACTGTCTTGAATTTTATTTATTTATTGCTGGTTTGATGCCTTTTTTTATATTTTACCCTTCAATCCACTTTATCCATTATTTCCATTGCAGCTTTGTACATTTCACCTTTTTTATGTTGTTTGTACTTGTATTTTGTAGATGTAACATGCTCTTATTGTCTTGTGTACAAAGCACACTCTGGTAAAACAGGATACACAACTTTCATTGGACCCTTTATAGATAAAGGTTGAATTAATGAAAAAACATAGTGCAGCCAAGCCCCCAGGAGGAGAGCTGGGGTGTGAGGTGATTTTGGAGTAGTGGCCACAATCAACGGTATCATACACAATCATTACAAAAGGAATGGCTGTAAAATGCTGAATGATGACCGGTTCAGCCAGAGAAGGACTCTAGTGTGAGGAAGCCTGAAAATTATTTCAGCATGTAGCACCATGACTTTAAGTACAAGGTTAAGGCCAACTTTCAGACATGTGTGTCACATTCAGTATGTGCATTTAATCTTGTCTACAGATCAAACAAGCCCTGGAAAGAATTATAGATATTTTGTACAACTCCATGCATCCTGTCACTGAAAGACACAGTGTATGGTCCAGATGGAATGATTTGAATCGAAATCTAGCTTTTACCCTCACAAGCAAGAGGCACTGAGTTTACAAAAATTGCGTTTGACTAGCACCAAAATTGCATTTGAGTAGCACCATCAACTCAGGAAGCACATGACACTCAAATGGGACAACACACATTCTGAAGAAGGTTTTGGGAAATGTCAGGGGTGCTTCCTCCTGTGTCTCGGCAGAAAATAAATGTTTAAATCAAACATATTGCGACTTTTGTACACCCCATTTCAGTGTTTGAAGAAATTGTACGACCCATTTTAGAAACTGAAGAACAAAAGCTGCAGTAGGTGACTAATGTCATGCTTGGACCGACATTAGCACCATGTAAAAAACACACACACAGAAAATAAGACGGCCCCCTCATTCATTTCAATGAGACCTCTGCAGTGAATGTGCCAACACATAGGGGCCCAGCAAAAAAGTGGAACC
Source organism: Siniperca chuatsi (assembly GCF_020085105.1). Lineage (NCBI taxonomy): Eukaryota > Metazoa > Chordata > Actinopteri > Centrarchiformes > Sinipercidae > Siniperca > Siniperca chuatsi. The sequence goes on from NC_058043.1 coordinate 16,508,802, forward strand.
AGGCTTAACTTTTGCCGCAAAGCAACGTGATGTCAGTAAACGCACTTTTAGGTGTGATTTTATATCCCTGTAGTGGCAATAATTGTCTCTTTCTCAATGCTAGTGAGGTAAACAGTAGAATTAAAGACATGCTAGGATGTATTTTACCTGCTATGTGCACTTGCACATATTTGATTGGCTGACACACTGCATTGCCAGATCACGGTTCAACGTTTAGCACACGAGTCAACTCAGACATTGGAGCTGTATAGTTATGGTTCTGCAGTCACGGCACAATCATGACTGTCTACCTTCATGAAAGAGCGGTACAGGAGTGTTTTGGACAGAGTTGTAATTTTACATTACAAATAAACATAGTAATATACAAAAGAAAAATATATTAATTGCAGTAGCATGGTCATAACTCCAGATTTTCATAAGAACACACAGCAGAGCCAGCCAAATACTAAAACCAGATTACAGCAAGTTTTTATCTTCTGAATGCCCGTGACTTCAGTGCCGACTGAATACTTGTCTGGACATGGGACAGAGTTGTTTCAGAGGAGCTTGTAACAGTGTGGTGCATGCTGGGGTATTTTAAACACTTACCTTTGTTGCAAATGCCACAGTAGTTATGCGTCCCTTCACTGTGTTTCTTGAGGTGGTCCGTCATGTAGGCAGCTCGCAGAAACTTGCCACAAACTTTGCAGGGGATTTTGTCCTCATGGCATGCAAGGTGTGACCGGAGGCGATCTCTTGTAGCAAAAGAGGCATTACAAATCTGAAATAGGGAAATCAAAACGTTAACACCTTTCTCACATATTATGGTTTAAAACCACCATTAGCAGTGGGTTTTTTTATAATGTAGTAACTCTGATATATAGATCCTAAATGTTACCTGGCACTTGTGGGGTCTCTCTGTTGTGTGAACCTGTTTGATATGTCCATTCAGGTGGTCTGGTCTGGAAAGAAAAAAAGGAAAATAACATTTGTGTTTGTCAAGTCCATCTATAACTCATTTCTAAAATAATTCCACACAGCTAAAGATGTCTTTTCTTACCATTAGCGCTCCTCGTTTAAACTGTAAGAAAATGTCTCTGCTGTTGTGAAGTACACTCATTTTATCTTTTTCAATTACTTAATGAAGAGTGGCAACCAAAACATAAGCATGTACTACTCTGGTGGATGTTGGGCCTTCCCGTGCAACCAACTAACATGTGACATTATTACCTCTATTCCAACCACATGCTTAGTTGTTCATGTGTGACTCTGTGAGCGTGGAATTATAGCTGCATTGTCTTAATGTTTTAACGTTACATAACATTTGTGTGGTGTCACTATATACGTCTTGAAAAAGATCAGAGGGAGAAAATAGAAAACAATAAAATATAATAAAAATAATACAGTGAAAGTAAGTATTTTACTTTAGGGGAATTAACTGTAAAATCTACTCCTGGTCAGTATACCATGGAATTAATAAAGTCAGTATATATACTATATATGTACATAAAGTAATCTATTACATTACCCATTCAATATTTATTTCTTTGCGCTATTTGTATCGTTTACAACACTTGACTTGTATATACACATTGTATGTTGCTTTATATATCTATATATACACTCCTACTTGTATGTACATAATAGTTCTATGTTTCTTTGTTCAGCTTTGTTGTCCTTGTTTTTAGCTGTAAGTCTATTTCTATCTTTCCTGTAAATTATTTTTGGAACTGTGCGTAACACTGACAGCAACTTAATCCCAGAGTCAAATCCCTTGTATGTGTAAAATTTGTGGCCAATAAAGCTGATTCGGATTGTCAAGTATAAATTAATGTACTATTTTAAATGTATGGGCAGATGTCCTTCCTCAGTGTGCAAAGGGGCAAAAGTGTTATAATCAAGCACAGGTCAACTATATCACATGATGAAGTGCAACAACAAAGTGCAACAATGAAGCCAATACGTTTCCTTTTTTTTTTATTTACCACCCCTTCATTGGACAGTCATAGTGGAATCAAATCGTGGATGTTGTGATTATGTGGCATGCAGTGTAACCTTTCAGCTACCAAGTGTTGAAATAATAAATCCAAAAACACTCTGCAGTAACTTTTTTTCTTGAACGTAGCAAACCTGAGGGAATCAATGCAAATCTTTTCACCACAACTGTGCTTTTATCTCTGTCACGAACTTCCACCCCCTCCCTCATCACATTTGTTGACTTTTTAAAGCAGTTAGCATGCAACTACTTGTGACTTCTTTTAATTTATTATTATGTGCATGTATTTTACCCTCCAGCGCAGTAGGTGGAGACAGTGGGTTTGCAACAGGGCCTGAGAACACTGAGCCTGGAAAACTGGTTTGTGTGGTTGAAGGCAAATTACATAGATGACAAGTTTTCTAACAGAAACCAAAAGGTTTGTGTATGACAACACTTTTGCATAAAGTGGCCCTCCTGAAATTACTGATAATCACCCCCTCCCCCACTTCAGGGTTTGAACTCCATCCTGTCTGTTAATTGGTACCAACTCACAAGAATAACTACTTATGTATCTTAACTAATTTCGTTGTTTTTGGAATAGATCTTGACTTCAGGCTGCTGATGATAAAATATCTGACTACATTATGTGTCTGTGTATGTCTGCGCATCTCTAAAGCTGATTAACAGCTTTCTGAACAGGAACAGCAGTTTTTGCTTTGTTGCAAAACTGTGGTTTCACAGTTTTGTGAGTACTCATTTTATACCTGCGGTCACTGTCCTTCAGGTAGCCTATTATATCTCATATGCAGATACATAGAGTTGCACCTATAATCATAGGAAGAAACAACACTGGAAACTGTGATGTCCTGGATGATTTGGGAATCCCACGCATTCAGGTACAGTGACAATATTGTTTTTCTACAAAACGGGACATATAGCCTGATGTCAGGGGGAATAAAGGACAACTCACCTTGAAAAACCTTTACCACAGCTTTGGCACACATAAGGTTTGCCGACTGACCCGTCATGGGACCGCACATGGTATGACATCCTGTCTTTGCGTTTGAACCGGAGCCCGCACACATGGCATGCGTACGGCTTCTCCCCGGAATGGGAGAGCTTGTGTCGGTTCAGGTGGTAAACGTCGCGGAAAACTTTACCGCAAATGTCACAGCCGACATGCCGCCTGGTCCTCTCACGTTTGCGGCCGTTATCCAGCGTCAGCCCTCCGTGTAACTGCACGCCGTTTTCCACCAGACCAGGTTGAGACATTAAAGAGATGCCGCCCGCTGTTGACAGGCTGTCACCGACGTTGTTTACACCGCCGGAGTGGGCTCCGTGTTGCGCTTCGTGGTTCTTCAAGCGGGAAGCCTCTGTAAAAGCTTTGCCGCAGGTCCCGCAGGGAAACAGCCCATTGTCTTTCTGGGTGCTGTGATTAAAGTGTACAGCCTCCACTACCCCACCTGCTTTCTTTGGTCTTCCTCTGCTCCTTTTCGACCCCGGGGAGCCAGCGTCGTGATGAAACGTGTTCCCCGGTATTTCCGTTGATGGGGAAACGGACAGTCCTTCGACAGGCTCTAACATTGGCACGGACGACTCGCCGCCGTCCTCCAATAACACGGCGGCGGCGTCTTCTCTCCCATCCACATGCATCTGTGCATTGTTAGCAAAGCTTTGACCGTTCACCAGCATTGCCGTTCCGTTTACCAGATCCTGCTGTGCCACCGGGAAACCCAGCTCCGTGGCCCCCGTGGCCTGGAAAAGGCTGGCGTCTCCTCCCCGTGAGGTCGGGACGAGGATTTGTACGTTGGACTGTTTGATTACCTCCTGACATATCTCAATGACTGACCGCATCAGCAGAAACTTGGCAGCTGTCATCAACTCCGGGAAGCACTCCAGTCGCACCACAATCCTGGAGGTGTAGGCGAAGTCCAAAACGTCTTTAAAAACTTTCGGGCTGATGGTGTGCATCTCCAACTCCTTGGTGTCGCCGTCGCCCTCCGTCTGGCGGCTGAAGACCGACTCGAAATACTCGCTGCACGCGGCTAACACAGCTTTGTGAGCAGGGAAGCTCTCCTCGCCAACGCGTAAGATCACATCGCAGAACCTGCCTCCATCTTTCCTCTGAATATTGAGGTTGTGTAGCATCTCCGCACTGTGCTTGCTCACCTGGTAGGTGTACGAAGAAGTCCAAGACGGCTCCGCTACCTTCTCCATGCCGAATTCATCCAATAACAATGTTTTTTAACGACGACAGTCGGAGAAAAGACGGATTTTGCGTGTAACGATTTCGATCAGTTGATACTAGCTAGCTACAAAAATCCAACGCCAACCGCCCCTCCCCGTCGTTTTAGCATCTAACGTTAAACGTTAGCAATAGCAGCAGGGAAAAATGGCAGCCCCCCAGCTTCCTGTGAACTTTGACCCTGGTTTCTTGAGGGGTGGGGGTCGCTCTTTTGTGAAAAATGTTTCTCTAGGGCTTGATACTGAATGTGTGTTTATTTTAACGATTCCCTCATTGCAATGGCGGTCACTTAAAGGACTAACTAGAGCCCCAGCACCGCAGGGGTCTCTTCATGTCTTTATGCCAAAATGTTAACACGCAGGTCTCTTCCTGCCTGGTCTGTTTGTAAAACCCCTCCCCCAACCGACCACAAACACGAAAAAACCCTTTCCCTCTGTACTGGCGCAGTCTGTAAACCCATTAAAGACACACATGCATTATACTGTACAAGTCACTTAAGTTCTGTCTTGATTACAAAAAAAAAAGCTATCCGTGAAATTAAGTGTAAACGCAATTAGACACCAGTATAACCAAGAGAAAGTATCAACTAATATCTGTAGAAATAATTGAAATAACAGTTGATTATATGTTTGGAGAGTATGGATAACAGTTTGGCATTTTTGACAAAACAAAGACATTTCATTTTCTATCAGTTTGTAGATTAATAAACCTTAAAGTCTAAAGACACTTCATTTATCCACTCCTATATACATTAAAGGGGCAGAATATTAACTTTAATAATACAATCCCTTCCACCACCTACTATAGTTTAATCCACACCCCTGACAGTGTCAAATACTGAACACTATGAACCTCCCTACAATAAGATTCATTGCAGCCCATTACACTGGACTAGAGCCTGTTTGATAGTTTTGAGGCAAATACCTTCTTTTTTTAAATTCAATTTTCAAAAAAAAAAACAAAAAAAAAAAACAATAAGTATCCCTTAAATGTCATTAAAGAATTGTGACCAAGATGTGCATTTTGAAGTTGTAGTGGACAATATTTCTCAAAGACCTCAAACATCTCTTTGATACTTCTGCACTGACGTGTCTCGTCAGTTATTAGCTTGCATAATGCTGTAATATCAGCAACAAGGCAATAGTGGACAGATTTATCAGCCCGGCCACTTAATTGGTCTAGCTCTATATTGACTGTAGACTTGTACAGGTATTTCAGTTAAATATCTCAAGCAGCACAACCATAAGTGCTGAGTATCCTTACATATATGCAATTCATGGTTGTTTTTTTTAACAACTATTTGGGATGAGATTATAAAGAACCTGCAACACAACCTTCAGCATTTCTCCTGGCAAGTACAGCCATCATCAAGCAGAAAATAGACTCAATGTCACTCGTACAGAGTTCGTACAGAGTTCAGATTTACAGTCAGGGGCCACTTTATTAGGTACACCTGTTCTTTACAATCTAATGCAATCTAAGACAGCAGCTCTGCCATACATTTGTTTGCAATATTGTAGGAGACTAACTTTTACTGAAGCGTTTGTAATATTCTGCCCCCCTCATGAATGTAAATGAGGTGGACAAACTATGTCAATATAATTCAATCCAGTGAAACAGTACCAAGTATGACCTCAATAAAATAGCTGAATCAACACCTTTCTGGCAGTTTCAATAACTAAATATAAACTTTGCAGAGGCAGAATTTATGGCAGAGCTGTTATATTGGATTGCATTATATTGTTCAGGTATATGAGGCCACTGAGGTTATATATTTTCAGTATAGCAGTACATATATATAGGAAATACAAAACCATTTAAAAACCATTAAGCGAAGTGTTTTACTGAAGATTTTATTTATTAATTCTATTTGTGCTTTTTATAACTTAATAGCACAAAAACAAACTGAATCCCAACCACCCTCAAAAAAATTCACAATGTGAGCAGTGCTGTCCCCCCTAGTGACAGGTTGGATGAGAGAGGATAGTTTAAAAGGAAGGGGGGGAGAGAAGAAAAAAAAAAAAAATTAAAGGCACAACCAGCACTTGCTGCATCCCTTGGAGTCGTTTTGACATGCTCCAGCTAGTCACATCTACAGAAAGGGGCCACTAGCCATGCCACAAAGGAAGGGTAGAGTATACACAAGTTACTCATCAAGCAAACATTTCTCCTAGCATTAGCCCTTTCTCAGTGAACTTCAGGGGGGAAATAAAAGTTGGACAAGAGAAAGGAATGCAACCAGCTCTTGGTGACTGTCTCTTGCAGTTTTCAGCTGAACTGCAGGATAGTTTCACCTTCCCCCATACCAAGAAAAAGAAAAAATAGCTATATACAGGGAGAATAAGATTCTTTCCCATGGTCTGTACAATTGGACCTATACATTATTTACTGCGCAGAGCCTAATACAAATAATAATATAAAAAAAAAGACAAATTTTTTCACTCATCCGGCAAAACAATTCGCATCACCCGTCTTCCCATTTCTGCTGATAAGCTTCTTCAAAAGCAGTGACTTCAAGGTTGAAGACAAAGCATGGCATGGTTAGACTGTCCAGGTCTGTGCACTGTCTTTCAAATTAAAGTTCACATTTTTATGGTAACGAGGTGGTGGAGATGGGCAAAAAAGAAAATAAATCTTGCTATCCAGCAAAGTGTTTATTTTCTTATGGCCGGAACTCCAATTCATCTACACTAATGACCTTGGCCGGCATGGAGGGCAGTGGCTGTTCTAGCACGTCTGATCCAAACCACTTGGCAAGGCCTAGAGGGGGGCTGCCTCCATGTCGCTGGGAGCCATTTGTCCGGTGAGGGCCATGGCTCTGTGACTGAGGCCCTGGGATGCTTGGATGTACTGCAAGGAGACAAAAATACAGTTTAATCCAAGCACTGGGAAAATAAGACATCTTTTGAAAATGGAAAGTTCTTACCCATTTCTACTGTTATTGATCCTACATAAATTTAAACTTTAATATTCTGTACTTTTAGGTTCTTCTGTGGCACAAAAACCATAAAACTATAATCACATCTTACATTATATGTTTGAGGACAGTAAAGTATTTTTCTTATTGGCTCTAGCCACTTCAGGCAGTTTACAAACTCAAAGCCTGAAAATGACAAAATACACTTCATGTCAGAGATTCTGTATATAGGAGTTCCATTTACGACAAGAAAGACTCATTTGCCACCCAAGTTGTAAACTTTTAGATAATCCAAAGCCTTTGAGGGAAAGTAATGTTGCCACTAGCAGACGCCCGTACGGGGTCATAATATTCGACACTACTTCTACTCACTGTGTCTCTGTTGCTGGAGTTGCTGCTGCATTACTGCTAACTGCATTTGAGTATTGGCTCTGGGAGGTAGAAGTGGATGCCCTGTTGCACTTAGAGGGTACAGCGGTTGTCCAAGCAGGGCAGGAGGCAAGCCTTGAAGTTGTGCAAGGTCAACATGTGGTGGAAATATACCTGTGTGTACAATTAAAGACTTCCATCAGATCATCAATGTCAGGTTTAACATCAGGACAATTTTACAAAAAGCCTTTACAGTTAAAAAAAGGTCCAGTGTGTAGGATTTAGTGGCATCTAGCAGTGAAATTGCAGTTTGCATCCATTTGAATACCGATCGCCTCACCCTCCCAAGCGTGTAGGAGAAACTACGGTGGCCATGAAACTTGCGAAAAATACAAAAGGCCTTATCTAGAGCCAGTGTTTGGTTTGTCCATTCTGGACTACTGTAGAAACATGGCGGTGCAACATGGCAACCTCGGTGGAAGGGGACCCGCTCCCTCTGTAGATAAAGGGCTTATTCTATTGAAAACAACATTTTCAGGTTATTATACACTAATGAAAACATACTTAGAAATGGAATATAATTTATGCCAATATCTCCTAAATGTTACACACTGGACCTTTTTAATTAAAAAAAAACACTTTAAAGATGAGAACATAGAGAGAAAGGGGAAAAAAAAAAAAAAAGCTACTAACCTGCTTGCAAAAGAGCAGGTCCAAGTTGCTGGGGCTGGATACCCTGTGCAAGCATGCGTTGAACCATATTAGGGTGGAGCTGGGGAGGGGGCCGCACCATAGGTACATGGGATAGCAGCGGTACCGGATAGATGGGACGAGGGAAAGATGAGGAGGGTCCTGGTGGTACCATGGTGGGCGTATGGTGTCCAGCAGAGCCAGGCCTGAGACGCTCCTGGTCCTTGCTTGGCATGGTCTGCGAGCCGGCCTTTACTCCCCCAGACTGGGCTGCATTCCCATCCATCATCTCCAGGTATAGATTTGTGGAGCTGTTGTCTGTAAACACATAACCCAAATCCCAATGTTACAGTGTTAGTGTTTTCTCACTTAAATTAAAGTTCAAAATCAAGAAGTTGTGGGTAAATTAATGTACCATCTTGAGTATTCGCTGCTGCCTCCTTGGTCTCAGAACGACTCGATGGTTCATCTCTGCTTTTCTCTTTTGTCGCGTACATTTTGCGGATAACAGATGTGGGCGTAAATGACGGGGACAACTGTATTAAGTAAAAAAACATCAGTAACATAACTTTACAGGACAACTCAAAAACAATGACAGCTAGCAGGATTAAGTTTAAGCTCACCATGCTGGTGACAGCATTGGCTGGAGAGTTTCTTCCAGCAGGCTGAGGGCCTGGACCAGGGGAGCGATTTACACGCTGCAGTCTGCAGATCACAAGCACATCAGCCATTCGTAGCTAGCAAATGCTAACAAATCCATCTTGTTATCGGGTTTTGGTGCATATATTCAGTACACTCATGTATGCCAATATGCAGCAAAATATTTTCCATGATTGTCGAAAGATTCTTATTAGTAAAAAGGTCAGAGAAAAACAGTTTAAAGCAGCACTGCTGCAATGTGTAGCACACTAAGCTGCATTTTTTATTATTCCAGTTGCTAAAATTAACAGGCAAGTAGCCCAATACAAATGTGTTCTTCATAGCATATGAAGATCACTGATTTGCTAAGGAGGTATTAATCACATTCAATTCAACAGTCATCATTTCACCATGAATATATACTGTGCCGTATTTAAATAAGTTTTAAAAACGAACCTATTTCGAAAAGATTTGTCCTGTGGTGGCTTGTAGCCGGACTGGAATGAGTGGTGGGCATGTAGAGCAAGGTCCTGTTGGAATGCCAAAGCTTCCAGGTCCGCCTGATTCACTGGCATAGAGAGCGCCCTCATCTGGACAAACAAAATACACACAACTCAAGCAATCCCCAATTGATGTCTAAAAATTGAGTTAGTTTCCTTAAATATATATACTGTATAGTTTAAAAAATAAAAATAAAAAACTGTTGTAAGGCAGCTTGGTATTTGGGCTGTCAATGGGACTTCTCTTCCACTGAAAACTGATATACTAGGTAGGCAAGGTGAGAATTGTTATATGCATTAAAACATCTACTTTTTAGATCAAGTGATACATATTTCATGTTCTAAATGTGAATTTACATATGAAATGTAGTTATCTATTCACATCCAAGTCATTTGTGTCATTTTTACTGCCGATTACACCCAAAACAGGAACAAAATAAAGATTTATTATTATGTGTTAAAATATATTTTCAGTAATCCAACAATAAAGCAATTAATCCAAGTTCAACATGTCTAAACATTTGTTACCTGTTGCTGTGCAGCAGATCCAGGGCTGATAGACCTGTGTACATCAGCAAACTGTTCTGGCAGCATGGGCTGAGGACCAACAGGAAAACCTTCAGGTAGGAGAGGGAGGAAAAAACTATTACATGACCCAGCTTATCTGACCAACACCATCTGCTCAAACCAAAAACAACAAATAAAAATAAAACAATTCAAACTAAACATGTCAGATGTTGAGGCTAAAAGCCTAATGATGAAATCAATGCATACAATATGCATTCTTTCCAATTCCAAGATATGGTTTACAAGCGTTTTACAAGGCTGCCACTTGTCACTTTTGCAATGAACTTACCTGCTGAAGGTTGCAAACGACTGTTGAAGTAGTCAGGTGAGGGTGCCCTCTGTGGAAAGAGAGGGGGTGATGGGCCCTTGTGTAGTAGGCCATGAAGAGGGGCAGAGGTGGTTGGGCCCTCAGAGCTGCCCAACAGATTGCTAAGTAGTGTAGGGGAACCACTACAAGCAGGACCTCCCAAGAGTTCCTACAATACAAACAAACATACACACATATATTTAAGTCCCAATTCACTTTGAAGTTATTGGTCTGGCAGTTAGATTTAAGTGCAAAATCATTGTTCATTAAAATGTGGGATGAGTCCCCCCCACCCCCAATTAAGTACACCGGAGCAATTTGCCAACTTGGGAACTAGCAACGTTTTTTTTCCAACTGTTATCTGGCAGTGTTGCCACCATGCTGAGACAAAAACACTCCTTAACCATTGTTATGTTTTAAGACCTGATCTGAAAGGGACCAGAAGACAATCAGAACAGGTTGGAAATTGGAAAGAGACCTGAGGACCCAATTCAAAATGCACTCGCCCTCGAAATGACTCAAACAGAAAGACAACACCAACACTGGCCCCAGAATGATTGTTCCACAAATTAATGAGCAGCTGCAGTTGAAAAAGAGCAACAAAACATGTCGTTTTCCCCCTGCACTTCAGTTTACACCCTCCATCTGCTGCAGCAAAATAATAATAAAACATTTGTCCCACGAAAATTATGATGCACCACCTGATCACAAACCAGAGGGCCCTACTCAGACTGAATATAATTTGCACGGGCCCTGATTCTGTTAATAGTAACCAAGTGGACTCGTGAAGACATCTAGGCTATACTAAACATTTGTCAGCATTAGCCAGAGAGGATAGACACACCTGAAATATGTTTTTCTGCTGCTGAGGAGGCACCGGAGCTTCAGACACCGTCACCACAGCTTGGTCTGAAGGTTGCTGCATTGTACAGGGACAAAGAATTTGCAGCAGATGCAATGCAACCAAAAACAACTATTTCCTGGTAAAAACCCATCCCAGTGAGTAATTTAGAGTGTGTGGTAGGCATTTTTGAAGTGCGCCAAAACAGAAAATGGCATACGAACTGGCCTTCAAGTATCAGTGATCACCAGATATAAAATTTGGACATGTATCAAATATAGAATTTGGTGAAACCTCAAACTGCAACCCCACTGAGATGGATTTGTACATGAGTCGCAATCAAAGTGTCCCTCATGCAAGTCAGGTATGCCTTTGGATAATGTAATGCCTTAATATTGTTAATTTCTCAGTACAAAAATAAACCAGATCACCAATTCAGAAACTGACTTGCATTTAAAAAAAAAAAAAAAAAAAAAAGACACTTTAAGCTTTCATACATGACAGACATTCAAGAAACAACCTCCAAACAGTTAACAAATTTATGCCCATCACTTTCTAGTCCTTTTATAAAAGATAAAGTATGTAATCTAGGCTACGTTTAAAAAGCTTGCATGCAGCATCACACAGGGACACGTGTATGAGCAGTTACCCGTTCCATTGCAACATAGTGTTTTTACTTATCCAGTGTAAGCCAGGGTCAATAAATAAATAATATATAAAAATACTTACATTGTTTGTGTTGTTTTTGGGGAGAGTTGGCAGAGTTCCACTTGCCTTCATGCTGCTGACCAGTTTATTAAAGGCTGACATGTCTGAGTCACGTGAGTGTGGACGGGCGCTAGACCCACCGGTTAAAGCCTCCTCTAAATGTTCAGCCATGAAGGGCGTGCCATTTCCTTTCTGTGGAGGCGGCACCTTTCGCACCTGTGGTTCTGAGCCCAGTTTCATCCCCTTCATCTCTCCCTCCACTTCCTCCAGCGAGAGCACCGCTCCACAGTTTGCTGGAAACAGGTAGATTTAATTAAACATCATGCAGCACTGTTTAAAAAAAAAAAAAAAAAAAAAAAGTTAAATGAAATGCTAATTAAAAACAATTAGGAGAACGCCATATGACGCTGCATACTTGAGACCCTCAGGCAGGAAATCTAAGCTCAGACGACTCAACAACAAAGACCTCGTCACCCTCATCGGGTGTTCAGATACTCAAGGAGCTGCGGTGGTTTACGGCTTGTTACTACAGGTACAGCTGAGACTATGAAATGCAAATCAGAAAGTCCAGTTTCACAAGCCATTAAACGCATGGATCTATTCCTCAGATATCCAACTCTGATTGAGGTAAAAGATGAAACGATTGTCCCAGTAATAGCTCTACAGAGCAAATAGAGATACAGCGTTCACGTAACAAAATAAGTTACCAAAAATGTGCGCTTGCACGCATTTGATTGGCCAATGCAGGATGTGGCCAGATGAAATTGCATAGCATTGTGGCAAAAGCTGAGCCAGGCTCTACGTTTTGGCCAGATGACCCAGCAATGTTTTATTTTTTTTTTTGCTGGAGCCTTCTGTGTCTGCACCCTGACAAAAGGATTCAGTTAGTAAAACCAAATATGAGCATGTTTTTTTTTTGTTTTTTTTTAAATGCAGTACTAATGTTCATCTGATCGTGGCTGTACCAGAGGATCTAAGGCAGTGATCGGGCTCATATGGGGTTAAACAAATCAGACGTAAGCAGCATCATTAAAGTTATAAAAGCAGTAGTAAGAGATTTTAAAGTTGACAGAAAATCAGTTCTCTTCAGAGCGTATTGGTAACCTGGCAGCTGATGTTGGACACAGCATTGTAAACAGTAACAAAACTGTCAAACGAAGTCTTCAAAGCTATATTAAAGCTCTTATCCTGAAATGTTAATGTCTTGAGTAGTTCAAAAGGTGGATATTCTTTTCTGTTTATAATTACAATGTTTGTTACTATGGAACGAAGGTTGGGCAATATGACAACACAGGCTGTGAGACAAAAAAAAAAAAATTGTCACAGGTTTTGCTACACCATTTCTACACATTAATACAGCTGGCATTTCAATCTATATAGCGCCAATTCATAAGAGAAGTTATCTCATTGCACCTGTTCTATAGAGCAGGTCTAGACCATACTCTTTGTAAATATTATTAAGACCCAACAAGTCCCACTATGAGCAAGCACTTTGTGACAGTGGCACAAAAAAATTTCCTTAAAAAAGAAAAAAAGGGGGGTAGTTATTTGGGGAGGGGGGGCAGACTTAGGGTTGGCGCTGCCAATTGTAGGCAATGTTGCAATTCAGTAAGCAGGACAGGTGTATGGCAAGAGTTTTGCATTAATGTGATAAAGTATCTCAATTAATCTGCACTATAATCACAATATGTATTGCTATTATTGCAATGGAAAATGTAATATATCATACTCAAATTTCCATATTGCCTGACCATACATAAAGTTGGTGCACAGTACATTTCCAGTAAAATAACTCACTGCTTTCCCGTAGCCGAGCCTTGTTGACCGACAGGGTGGAAAGAAGAGGCTTCAGGTCTATTTTGGCCTTGTGCAGCAGCTCCAGGATGTCCACCTTCTCCCTGCACTCTGATGATTGAATAGGTGTGAAGTATGGGGCAGGGCTGTGGCTAGGGGATGTGCAGCGTGGCTCAAGCCCTTCAGGAGGAGCAAAACAGTCAAAGATTTTGGACATCACAGAAATTGTTTTTTGGGGGCATGAACATAACAAACCAAGAATGTAATGGGCTAGCTAGCATTGGAGAGTGATATAGTAAAGAAGCGGTTTTGTGTTGACAAAGTTTAAAGATTTGAATGCCACATCCCCAGACCAGGGTACAGTCAAGGTTGGCTTCTTTCAAAAGGTTTTTAATGCATAAAAGTTGTTTTTGCCCTGAATGTACTTTCAACAAGCAAAAAATGAATTTCTGGATAACTTTAAAACCCAAAGACCTCCTGAAATCTTGATCATTGAAGTTATCCTGATACTTCTTTAAATCCACTATTAAAAGAACAGGCCTCTGATCTTGAGGTTTTCAGACTAACATGCCAAAACACAGCTTGACCAAAGAGTGCTATGCCTGGTTTTAAGCTACATAGCTACAAGAAGCTCCTTTGGAGAAATCAAATAATTTACCTGCAAGTTTTTCCAGCTCCTCATGGGGAGTGGACCTCAGACTGCTGGACCGGCTGCCTGAAGGGCTCATGTTACTGGAGAACCACTGACTGAAGCGGCTAGCCGATACAGGGCCCTCCCCCAAAACATCCTCTATCATCTGCAAGACAGAAGCAGGCGCCTGTGAGACAAAGTGGGAAACACAAAAATCGGCAGACAGAAGGGTACAAGGACAAAAACGTGGCACTTACGTTTAATGAGTTTTCCATCGATTTAGCACAAAATGTGCTAGAAGAATGAGGGCAGTGTCAATGAATGCACTGCTGTTTGGCCTTGTGTTGATTTAATGCCATAAACCAGTGAGTACACAACTTATGTAATTTGCAGACTGGACCACTTAGTTCTCCAATTAGTTGCAGGTGTAATATAGCTATAATGATGGGCATAAATTTGGATTATTGATACCTTTTTAACCTTGGTAACCCCATGCATTAGCCCACCGACAAAGATATTTAGACAGTGCACCATTCAGTGACAATACCCACCACCACAAAGCAAATTCAGTGAAATCAAGCTAGTGCAGCAGAGGTAATCTTGTGCTGACAAAGTATCTGCAAACTTAATGCTTCGCTTCAAAAAGGCTTGTTTATTTTTTTAGAAAACACGAGCAGATGATATTTTGTCTGGTCAAAACTGTGCCGCTACGTCAACGTAGCCTCTAAAATGTTCTTCATGATAATACATGTGGGGGAAAAAAATAAAAAAATGACTTTCAAGTCTGGTTTGAGGGGGAAGGACAAAAACTTGAAAACCTCTGCTGTTAAGCTTATACTGATTTGAATACTACATAAAAAAGGAGTTATAAATGCAACCCCATCTGTGATGTTCACACTTTAAAAAAACCACACCAACAAAACCACACAGTGCAGCCCAGTACTTACAGAGGCCAGTCCTGGCATGGTCTTCTCCAGATTGAAGAACTCATTGAAGTCAAAGTCTCCAGTTGTCTGCTCAGGTAAAACATCAGGGTGGGGAACCTCCTGATCAGCAGTAGACTGCAACCCCACAGCTCGCTCTTCGGCCTGTCCACCATTACATTCCACTGCTGCACATAATCACAATCTTAAGTATCCCCAGTGTGATAGTAGCCACACCAAGCTAGTTATCCAAATAATACCATGCAGGTAAGTAACTGATTAAAAAGATATTGAATTGTTTTGGGGTTTTTTTTAATTAAAAAAAGGGTCAACTGCATTATGGTACTGTAGTTCTGAAAAACAAGGATTTGACATGCCTTCTTTTAGAGACTCTGCCCTTTTCCTTGACCGTTTGGACCTGCGCTTATCATCTTCCAGGATTTTGTCGTCAAATCCAATGAGCTCAATTGTCTCAGATTGGCTGGTGGGACCCCCGGAGAACCACTCTGGCTCCTCCTCTGCATAAGAGTCATTCCTTCTCCTTTCACTAAACACACGTTTGTCACCAAAATCTCTCTGCAAATGATGACAACAAAACATAAAATCACTGTACTTAACATGCTGCTAAAAATTTGATTAAATGAATGGGACAATTCTTGAAATAAACACTTTGTATGGAGAAACCGCACCGATGACTAAGGAAGTAAATGTTTGACTTTTTATAATGTAAGAAACACTAAATTAGTGCGCCAAACCCAATTCTCGTGACAAACTTTTAAAGTTTAAGGCTTTTATTTCACCAGCACATTTCACCTTTCAGCTCGTTTTATCCTATAACAAAACGTATCTCCACAGGCAGTTTTGTGAGAAACTGCAAGGCATATGGTGCCTGTGACTTTGCAGGACGCTTTCTTGGCAATCCTACTTGTTTAGCATTGCAAAGACATGCCAACCTCAATGCACTGAATGCCTCGTCATCTGACCACTAGGGGAATACATTATGGATGGACTGAAAGCAATGAACACCAACCCTGAATCTTTTATCCTTCAAGTCTCTCTCACGTTCCCTCTCTTTCTCCACACGGGCTTCTCTCTCAAAGGCTCGGGCAGCAATTATACGGCCACTGCCAATTCTGCGTGCTCCTCCTAGACGGAGACTCTCATTCTCCTTATTTTCCAGGGGGCTGACTGGGCGACGGACGTGGGGTGCAAGTGCAGCGTTGCCTTGACATCCACCACCGAAGCTGCGTCGCTGCGGGCTCAGTATGACATCCAGATCATCCTCCTTTAACCGCTCACGAGGATCTAAATACAATGCAGCAAACAGGCTTTGTGTTTTTAAAAAAGTACATAGACAATTCCCAATTCACATTATTACCAAACTAACAAGCCAGTGTAAGCCTAGAAAAGATCTTTCAATTTTCTCAAGAAATCATTTCATTTCTGCTTCATTTATTTTATCTTTTCCCTCAAGACAATACTATGCAGTTCGAAGATTTGTTTATGCATATTCCGGAACTGCTTAATATTCAGGGGTTGTAAGCATTACATTAACAGAAACCTCTTCTACTGGCAAGTCATGAAAGAATATAAATGTTATCTAGATCTCCTCTGACACAACATCCTCCTACAGACAATAATATCACTTTTTGACCTGTGTTTTGGTTTAAATCTGAATCTTAAGATTTCTGGCTTTGGGTCATTTACCTGGGATTCTTCGTTTCAAAGGAACTCTATCATCCATATAGTCCTTCTTAAAACCCTCCACCGGAGAGCTACGCTCTGAAGTGGGATACAATGAGGCATGCCACTTCTCAGGGTCCCAGACACCATCACTGTATCAAAACACCATTTGATCCCACAATTAAAAAAAATAAATAAAAAAAAGACACTCAACTAGTTCAGAGACTAAAATAACAAATAAGTGACTAAAATTATTCCAAAAACAAAAATCTTAACTTGGTAAAAGATGTTCACATTGTACATAAAAAAAAAAAACATTCAAGGCTAATCACAACAACAATGTTGTGTTTTTTTATGTTTCTGAGCATTAGAAAGACAAGTTATAGTACAAACTAACAACTAGTTAGAGTCAGCATGGCCAACATTTTTTAAAACCCAACTACAACCATGGATTTCAGCCTTTATCCTGTGAGCCAAAACTAGTAATGGTATCTTCTATCATACCAGGTACTTTTCATTGTATTCATCAGTCATGTCTAAACATCACTCCCTGATTAAATAGATCATTAAAAACAGCAGGACTCTGCAGGATTGACAATCATTTAAGTAGCACACACAAAAGAATGCTGATGGATTAGGTGTTAGGAGAGAGACCAAAAAAAATTTTATCAGACTCCCACGTAAGTTTGCTTGCCATTTCCAACAGCTTGTCTTAGATGGTTGTTAAAGAAGGTCGAAACAAACATATTTGATCCATCATCCTGAAAATCTGCTGTCCTTCATTCACATCTGAATGCAACCCATACAGAATATATGAGGCAGTAGAAGCATGTCAAAGATGGCTTCTTAAGCAATTGCTTTCTTGAGTTAGTGATGTGAACGAAATAAAACCGTTTTGTAGAAAAATCCCCTTGAAAGTGAATACTTTTTGCACGACTGGATAGCCACTGCTCATGTGGCTATAGCTAATACTGCCTCTAGAATTTACACTTGTAAAAATATTTAATTAAAAAAAATACATTGATCTGTGACACATATGGATTATGTATAGTGTGGATTTTTACATCCGAGGAAATATTAAATTCTTACCTGTCATATTTCTCAGATAGACACTCTGGCCTTTCATTGGAGATAGGCAGTTCTTTTATTTCCATAAGCTCCTCCTGTATCATAATTGATAATGGTTAATTTCTGTTAAGAATAACTCTGTATGGCCTCTAAATGATCATATTGTTGGTATTTCTCATCACCTTGGAGTATCTGTAAGGAGCTGTGGCTGCTGGCTGTTTAACTTGGTCCAAAGCAGCATCGCCATTCTTCTGCTCTACACAAGCATCGTTCTCCATGACTGATTTCAGATGCAGAACAGCTTCCAGCCCAACAATGACTCTGTTCCTGTTGGAAACGTTTAAGTTAATCAAGCATGTAAGTAAGTTAGCTGTTGCATTGACTTAATTTTGATCTGTCTGGACAATATAGCCTTAAATGTTAACGGACTGCTTCAAATGATGTTGATCAATTGGTCATTGATGTTAATCAACGAAAACACTTTTTTGAAAGTTGACGCAACACATCGTTATTCTAGTGCAGTGTAGAGCCTGCGAAAAAATGACGACATTTTAAACTTGTTTTCATGGAGAAGAAAAGTGACCTGGCCTCCCACATGAACAAACAGCACAACCTAAAATTATTATAAAATTAACAAACTTCACCTAACGTCAAGCTAACTTATACGGGGACAGTTTTAACAAACGCTGCTAGCTAATTAGCAAGTTAATTGACAACAGCCACAGACCGCTGACATGAGACGAGAAACGTCAATTACAATAACTTACCTAACGTTAGCGTTAATTGACAAATTGCTTGTAGCTTCTGGACTGTGAACGAAGCTGTTTTGAGAGAAATCTCCAGCTAGTACAGAACGTTTACATGACTTAACCAGTCTATTGCTAATGAACCATCTCTTTACTGAGTTTCAGGAAAATACACGCTAACAATTAGCCCAGACATTGGTGTAGGGTTAGCTAAGCTAGCGTCCCACACACAGTTAACTCTAAACCTCATTCGTGGTATAAAATGTGTACAAACAACTGGCTAGCTAGTACATTTAGAAAAACACAAACGGCCAACTTACTCAGTTTGAATGCTGCGTGGAATACTGGTTGCTGACGGCCAAGCAGCGGTAGTTCACGTTAGTTAGCTAGCTAGCAAACCTAGCACCTTTAGCTAGCTAGCTAACTAGCGTTAGCTGGGGAATGGGGATAATGCCCACCCAGCGACTACCAAACCTTAAGCCGGTTGAGTTGCAGTGACTTCAGCAAACTCACACTGAACTGGGGTAACTAAACACAATAACACAGGTCCAAATAACAAATAAATTCACACGGAGACTGTGTAATCTGAAATAACTGTCTGCTCTTTCTCTGTTTTCTAAGTCGTAGCAGCAATTTTCCTCTGGTCACCGCTTTAAAAAGGTCCTAGGAAAGATTACATTGTGCCCATCGCGCCTTTGTAGATTTTTTTTTAATTTGCTGTGTGTCGGCTGTGTTTCATTTAATATATAAACCATAATATATAACTATAATATTGAACTATATAAATAGTGGCAAAAATCTAACTTGCTTTGTAGGGGTATGACTTACACTAAACTTAGAACATTAAAGAGGCATTATTTAGGACAGCTATTCTTTGTCTTGGGGTTTGCCCGATTTGTTACTCTTACGTAGCCGTCTCCCGGCTCTTCTTTGTGTCAGTGTGAGATACCGCCCTCACGGGCTGTCCAGGGATAACATTGTGAGTAGCCGTTACACTGAAAGGACCCTGGGTACGTTCCTGACTTTTAGTACTCTGCACGGCGCAGCGAGAAAACATATGTCACAATTTAAACTCTTTTATAGAGGATAATGTCATATAACCATTGCCTCAGTTCCAGCCTGGAAATATTATTAAACTGTGTGAAAACGCCAGAGAGACACATTCAACATCCACAAACTGAACTTAGTGCAGTACTACGCAGAGCATCGGCGCTGCGTGTTGCCATTGACAACTGAGTCTGGAACAAACCCCAATGTCACAGCAGCGTTCACGTGACAAGGAAAAACTAACGCGCGGCACTTAGTTACCCAAACACTTTCTTCACATTGATGAAGGGTGCTAATGGCATAAAACTATGGTAAATTATTGGTCTTTGTTGCTTTTATTTCAAATGGGATGCTGTTGTTCTATAGTTCTGTACACTAGTGGCCTGATTTAATATAATGCAAAGTAACGCCAGAAAACCAGATCCAGTAAGACCCCGACTAAGCAGTGTCAGTTCTGGTGGTGAAACAAAACAAGTCCGCAAAGTTCACACCAGAAAGGTTCCTTACAGAGTTGGATACAGCTGGAACAAAGGTGGAAGACTCAAGGAGCTGAGAATAAGGTGCTGAGACACTTAATTTACTGTATTTCAGCTTGCTACTTTTATCATGTAAAACTTTGTCTTTTTTTTCAACCACTGCAGGCACTTGGCAAGGAAGTTCCTGAAGATATGGATGCAGAATACCTTTGGCCGAATTCTCCCCCATAAAGCCAAGTACAACATGTTACACTCATTTTGTAAACTGGTGTTGTTGAAATAAGAAATGTATAAATCATTGTATCTTTACAGCTAGGATCACAGTCTGTTTGTCACTTTCAAATGTCCTCCCTGAGCTGAGTTCTCTAAGTCAAGTGAATATTGCATGCTGCAGGTCCCACTATAACAGCGTGGTCTTGAGACGAGCCTTTGAAGGATGGAGAGACGAGTGGTGGATGTCCAGGAGGGAGTGGGGTCTTACAATGCGGGCAGAGTGTCACTACAGGTACAGATACAGTCTTGCTCCTCAGTCAGCTGGTCACAGACAGTGGTTGCGTCTGCTAATGATGTATTTTGTGTTTCAGGTATTATCTGTATAATTTGGCATTCCATAGCTGGCGAACTTTTACGTCATTGCAGATGCAAAAGAAGAGCAAAGTCCAAAATGCTCAATCATTTGGTATGAGTTTGGCACATAGAATGAGAGTATATCTTAACCTTGAAGTCTTATGTTTTGTTAGATATCACAAGCAGCTGTTTTGTCACTAATCACTTTGTTTCCTTAACTAGCTGACAGGCAACGGATGCGTCTGGTTTGGGACAGATGGGAGGTTTTCACAGAGATGAGGCGAATGAAGAGCAGAATGCTTGAATCTGCCCTTGAGCAGAACAGACTTGCAACTCTGCAGTAAGATCACTGTATTTACAAATCAGACCTATGCTTTGTGGATTATTGGTTTTAACACTGTTGTGTTTTTTCACCTGTGCAGTTCAGCATGGAGCTTGTGGCAGACTAGGCTGCAGCAGCAACAAGACTTTTACACTTTAGAGGACCAAGCTCTGAAACAGAGGGCGCTAACTTTGCAGAGCAGGGTAAAGACATGACCTAACACACCCATAAATCATATATTGTCAACAGTGTGTGTGATGAATACTGATCTCCTTCCTTTGTATTTTGTGTGGTGACATGTGAACGTCTTTTTTTTTTTTTGTCCAAGACTTGGCTTCAGTGGAAAGAAATGCACACAACTGCTTGTTGCCAGAAAGAGAAAGAATCCAAAGCTGTACTTCACTTCATCCTCAGACTGAAAAGAAAAACATTACATTGTTGGAAAACATATGTGTTTTGTCTCCAAACCAAGAAAAAGTCACAAGGTCATTATAAATTACCTGTATTTCTTCATTTAATATAAACCACAAGCTCATTCATGCTATACATCTTATATATATCAACTGCTTGTTCACAGTTTTAAACTTGATTATGCAATTTTCTCTTACAATTGCTTTCCTGTTTTTATTTGTTTTCAGCTGTGGCTCAGCGTGCCTGCCATCTCCGCCTGGTGATAATGTGTTGGAGTAAATGGAGCAGCGCGTTGCATTGCAAACGGAGCGAGGAGGACCGTTTGCAAGCTGCGGGGCATTTGGCTGTACAGAGCACCCAACGCAGAGCACTGGAGCGCTGGAGAGCTTGTATCCTAACCCAAACATAAAACAAACATACCTTCCATTTTCATACCTACTACAGAACCATAAGCAGTCCACTGAGAGATAGTAAGGGCTTGGAATTAACAGTACAGGTGTTTGTTTCCTGAGCTTGACAGTAGATGTGATGTTGTGCAGAGAAGAGGCTCAAAAAAACAGGATTGCAACTCAACATTATCATCATCATCTACTGGTAAGATCCAAAAAAACAAAGCAACTGCATGTAAGTATAGAGTGCGATCATTTAATGTATTGAACACTGTGTGTTCTTGTTGCAGCGTGCTGGATCACAGGGACTTTGTCTTAACGTCATCTGGAACAAAACACACCGACTGAACAACAACATGGCTGTCCAACATCATCATCAAACTGTAATTGATGCACTCTATCATTCTAATACTACAGTGTCAATTACATACTTTTAAGTAATGTTCTTAAAGCTTCTAAATGTTTTTCATAGATGACAAATAAGTATTGGAAGCTGTGGCAGGACTGTCTGGAGGAGGCTGAAGACAAGAGTTTTCAACCCCTAACAGAAATGGCACTGACTAAACACAGGTGGTTTTATTTATATTTCCCAGTCGCTACCAGTAGCTGTGTTTGCCCTAGAGTGAATAATATGTGAATTGTTGTATGTTGTAGCATCCAAGCTACAAACATGTTGCGTATTCCATATAAAATTGTTCCTGTTTGCATTATTTGGATTAAAATTTGACTTAAATTGTTTTTGTCTTTACAGCACATCCCTGTTGAGCAGCTGTTTCCACCACTGGAGAGAGAAACTTGCTGAACAAAGGCACATGCAGGTATTTTTAGAGCTAATACATGAGCAATACTTACAGAGCAGAGATAAGGACACATTTCAGTAGATATTCTAAATATAGTCTTTATGCATTTCCAGCATAATATGACAGTATATAAATTCCTTCAAAATGTAGCCAAACAGTAGGTGAAAATATGAGCGATATCTGTGTGAGCCTCATTCCTACATATAGTTTAGCTGCAAACTCAAAAACATAATCTTTTCCTGCAGGAATTGGAGCATCGTGCAGACATTTGGTTTGCTGAACACATGTTGCCTTGGTGTTTCAACTCATGGGTTGAGTTTACTCTGCAGAGAAGACTCCGTAAACAGAGGAGCCACAAGGCAAAAGTCTACAATCAGTGAGTTAACACACACACACACACACACACACACACACACCCGATTTGTACCATTGACCGTTCTTGTGTCTCTATATGATTTTTTTTATCACTGTTATCAGGCAACGTCAGCACTCTTGGGTGTTTTACACCTGGTGGGCACGATCGGAGAAGCACAAGGAGCAGATGCTTTCTGAGCGGATGGTATGTTAGCTACTGCATATTGTTGATAAAGAGCACGGCTCTGTATGAGATACTGACAGATAACTCATTATCAGGCAATTCTACACGAGGAGCGCTGCCACTTGCAGAGAGCCTGGGGTCACTGGAGGCAGCGGACAGAGCAGCAAATCAATGAGGAGGAGAAACAGGAGGCTTCAGACCGTCTGTACCTACGCAGATTGATCCACAAGACGATGACACAGTGGAGGGACAACAGCACTGAGATACGAGACAGGTGAAGCAAACTGAGTGATGCTGAAGTGTTTGAGTAGAGTGGTGAACTTGCTGCTACTAAACGCATATTTTTGAACACATTTGTTTGCATGTCAGGAGAAATCGAGAGCAACAGGCTTGTCATCAGGGTGACCTGCGCTGCATGAGATGGGCTGTGGAAAAATGGAAAAAGGTGACTCTATAGTATTTGGATCAAGGTTTTAAAAACAAAACAAAACAAAAAGACAGACTGCCCTGTTTCTGTCTGGAAACTTGTGTCTTCCGCTGAGCTGTTCTGCTAAGCATCCCTGGTAGCCTGTATAGTGTCTCAGTGAGATCCGAGCACTGAGTGTCTGCATGTAACCTGCTGTATGTATCCCAGAAACACTGTTCTCCTCTTCTTCATTTGTTCAGTATTACAAGACCTACGTATGTGTCTCATTTAAAAGCAATCATTGGATCATAATACAGTTCCCGTGTGTTATAATCCAATTCTTATATTCATATTTCTAAGAAAATCAAGGAAGCAGTGGTACAGATAAAAACACAAATCAGATGCACATCTGCTTCTTTCGTGTGTGTGTGTGTGTGTGTGTGTGTGTGTGTGTTTGTTAAGTGTCTCTTGTGTGTTTGGTCAGTTTGTTCAGAGCCAGCGAGTGAAGAAAAGCAGACTGAAGCAGATGCAGCGTTACCATGAAGTTAAACTTGTCAAACACACATTTGTGGCCTGGAAGGTACATCAGCATTTTGTAATCACATGATTTTTTAAGGTTGTAGTAATAAAGACAATGTTAAAGCTGATATACTGTGACCTGCTGTGTTCACAGAAACACCACTTACAGATGTCTCAGATCTGTGGTCATGCAGAGGAACTTTACAGACAACAAAAACAGAACTTTCTCAGGTATTGAACACAAATACTGAAGTCTTGAGTTTGAATTTCTTTAATTAGAAACCACTGGTGTATTTTCTGTAAATGATCAGTAAAACACTGTCATTGATCTGATCTGTTTCCCATTGTCTCCATCTGAATGATTCATGTCAGCTTTATCTCCTCAGTCTCAATAATATCTCTCTTCAGGAAGGTTCTCTCTGTTTGGAGGGAGAACGCAGTGCTGCTGACAGAGGTCAGGCTCGTGGAGCGACGAGCACAGAGCCACTTTCAGCATTTCCTTCAGCTTAAGGTTATAAAGCAGTCTGGTGCCCTCATATGCAAAACATATCATAGTTATCCCTTTGTGGAGCCTTTGCTCATTGCTTTCTTGTAAATCTGTCAAGGTGTTTCTTGCTTGGAGAGAATCAACAACATGTGCAGTGTCAAAGCGCCACCAGCAGGGGGAAGCAGTCAGCAGGGCTCAGAGGTCCATAAGCCAAGGTAACAACAGAACTCCTTACAGTGACCACATGTAGCAAAGTTTCAAGTCCATTTCAGTATTTATTTTCTGTCAACAGATGTACTAAGTGTTGTACATTTCTTATACCTACAGCTTGATAGTTAGGAAGTGTTTGTGTAACGTGCTGTTACTCTTACTGCTGACTGGCCAACTTTCAAAGATGATACACAGTACAACACAGGCTGTAATGAAGAGAGGCCCTCACACAAGGAAACCAAAATGATACAGACCCATTTTTTCCCCACAGTTTATTACAAATTAAGTTTGAAACTTGAAGTTTTTAAAACATTCATTACAAGAAACCTTGATTTTCTTTTCAAAAATACATATCCTTCCTTTTAGCCTTTCTACAATCTTGTGTCCCACACAAATTTACTTTTGTCTGTTGTATTACTGTTTTCATAGTATTCCACCACAGTTTTGACAACTATTAAGTTAATGTTGTCAGAATTCTACTATTAAGTGTACCCAAATTGTTTTCTATGTTTAGTGCGGCTGCTGCGATCTTTCAGACAATGGAGGAAGCAAACCAGGGAGGCTTGGAGAGAGAGGATATGCATGGAAAAAGCCAGACAGCGCCATGAGTCCAACATCCTTTCTAAAGCACTGAAAGCATGGAATAAACATCACTACCAGTATCAGAAAAATAAGGTTTTAACTTCATTATCCATTAACTGTTATATAAAGCCACACTGTTGACTTCATGCTGTAACATCAATTTTTAAAAATGTGATTATTTCATAGGTTATGAAACGACAGGGACTCTTTTTGCTGAGATTAAAGATGTACCAGACATACTTTGAACAGTGGAAAATGAAGGTTTGTTGATATTCTTTTTCACACAAACACTTTAGCCTCTTAAACGCTGCTGATTTTACACATAAAGATCACTTTACTTGTCATGAGGCGCACTTCTCAGCCAGTAAAAACAGTTGCATAATGTCCTCTGTTGTCTTTGTAAAGTTTGAAAAAAGAACTGATGCATTATTGAAATTGTGGTATCCAGCGCTTTTTTACCTTGACTCGTACTAGAGACTAAAAGTCATTATATCTCGGCCTCTGATGCATTGATTTTGACTATTCTTTTTAAAAATTGTCTCTCACATGTCCCCCAACTTTATGGAAATATAAAATAGATAATTTCAGCCAGAGAAAGAGAAGGAAATGGAGGGAATTGGCCTTGTTTTATTTGATATTTTGGGACATCTGTATGAGTAGATATCAAGTCAGACAGACCGATATATGTGGTGTGGTTTAGTGCAGATAAACTGGCCGTGATTTTGGTTTCCTTCCTGCTAACAGCTGCAGTACAGACAGAGAGAAGCTAAGCAGACAGAGCGAGCGCTCTGGCACTGGTCCCTCACTCTTCAGGCCAAGGTAACATCTGCCCGCACATTTCTTCTCTCGTTGCAAAACTGGGCGCTGAATTGTAGGATTGGCGGTTTAACCCGTCGTGACGTTGTTTTGTGAACCCGCTGCAGGTGTTGTACGGATGGAGGCTGTGGGTCACGGAGCAGCGCAGGAAACACGAGCAGGCGGCCAGAGCTGCACAGGTCTACAGAGACCAGCTGCTGAGGGAGGGCGTGACATGCATCCTCACATACGCTGCTCACATGAATGATCTCACAACGAGCCTAACGCAACACAGCCAAGAGCAGGTGGGTATCTGTGTGTGTGTGTTAAGTACATTTAGTGTAATTTCAGACATTAAATTTGAGTATCATTTCATCAAGTCTGTCCTGCAGAGGTCGCGACATCTCCAGAGGGTGGTTAAGCGTTGTGCTATGCGGTGGAAGCAGCGGGTGCTGTGTAAACCCCAAAGAGAGCAAGAGGTCAAAAGGCAACCGCTGAAAAAGAGTGTGACCTTCTGTTTGACTACACCTGGATTGAAGAGTGTTTCTCCGTCTGACTCAGTGGAGCAGGAAGCTGAGGATGGAGTGCTTAGCGAGCTGTGAGTCTGAGCCCCTGACAGGCTGTGAATCTGCGTTCAACACATGGACTAAGTCTTACAGAGTTCTTCATGTTTTTTGCAGACTGCTCAGCCGCACCTCTCGACGTCAGCCACGTCGCTGCGAGGAACTGTTAGAGTCTCCACTGAAAATAAAGTAACACCGTTTTTGTGGACATAATCGACATACATTACATTTCCTTTAAATACCACCCACCTATTTCAAATCAGAAATCAGCTCAGATAGAAACATTGGGTTAAAAATATTCACTTAATAATACTCACTCAGCAGAAGGCCACTGACAAAAGCTTTTTCTCTTGTTTTCTAGCACCCCAAAGCAGTCTGCCGTCACCAGCACCAGTTGTCTTTCACAGGAAGGCCGTCCTACAGTGTTGTCCTGCCGCCACCCTGCTAAAGTCCCTGTTACCTCCACACACCAGAGCATCATCATACCTAATGTGTCACCCTCTGACCCTCACATGTCCACTATGGACTCTCCTCAGGAAAACCAAGACGTTCTTTTACCCCCCTCTGCTTTCATGACCACCAAGCCTGAAGATTCAGTAATAATCACTTCTTTGACTTAGACAAATATCAGTATGCATTCAGTGCTAAATTAAATAACTTGACTCAGATGTATCATCTGTTTCTTTCTTCCAAGTTGGGGAAGACCAGCAGCTCAGGTTCTGGAGATGCTCCACTTGTTCCTTCCTTTAAACAACACTCACCAGCTTCTCCAGGTATGATACCTGCACCTTTCTTCCCCAGTATGAAGTAACATGATTTTCTAGCTTGGATTATGCAGAACATTGCGAATGCCATGGTCTAAACAAACTTTTTGTTGTGCTTCAAGCATCAAGTGGAGTAACTGTAGAAGATGCAGCGATGGATCCAACTTCAAATCTGACCAGAAAGCTGCTCAGCATCCAGCTGGACATGAAGACATACCAAGAGGACAGGAAGCAGCTCCGGTAAGAAATCTGTGAGAACAGTTGTTCCATTCTTCTAGCGTTGTTGATCACATTGTCTACATAGTAATTAATGTTTAATTTGCATGTGTCCACTCAGGGCATGGCAAAAACTGAAAGAGGTATTACAAAGTTGGCTGCAGACCAGCGGAAAGGATGAACAAATGGAAAAAAATGCTGTTTGTCAAGAGTTGAAGGAGGTAAGGAGATAAGATACTTTTGTCATTGTTTTATGTTAAACACGAAACAACACTTAGAAACGGTGAAAACAGCAACCGCACAAGGGCAGAATTGTCAGCACTTGCATGGTACTTAAATTTGTAGTTTACACTTTAGAGATGAAACTGTATCATTCATTTCTGAAAGATACAGTCCTGACTTAGTTGTTGCATCCCAAATCTCCAAACTTCATTGTTGATGTTTTGAAATGCAACACAGTCAGCATTGAACTTAAGAGAACATTAATCAAGTGTTTGAGTCTTGAGTCTTAATTTTGTTAAATATAAAAATTTTTAAAAAGAGTTTTTATCTAAACCATCAATACTTCATCTGAAAGTTTTATTAGTTAATGGCCTCACCAGTCAAGGTTATTTAAGCATGACTTATCACACCTTTATTCAAAGTGTATAACCACTTATGACTACGACTAACTGTAACAAATAAAAATAACAAGTGAGAAAAATACAAATGTGTTTTGATGTTGACAGTTGGAGGAGCGCATCGACAGACTGTCCACTGAACTGGCAAAACGGAAACCAGCGATGCTGCTGCATGCAGAGAGGATCCAGCATTTACAGACTGTCCTCGCAGATCACGCTGTGTTTACAACATGACAGGAAATAGTTAAGTCGTCACACCCGATTACACCTGCTGATTGTTCGGACTGTTGACACAAGAATTGAAAAAGAAAACTGTTCACCAGCTGATACATCTTTTGCTATAAGCTTGCTTTTTTTTTAGATTGAACATTTATACCTCTACTGCACTCGGCTTGTGAGGGAATAAAAGGATATGTTAATATGTGTTCTTGTTGAATATCATGTAATTTGACTGAGCATATCCAAAAACATTAAAGTCAAGTTCCTTACAGCAGCTTTCACTGCTACATCTACACTTAAAATCTGCGAAAACTTTGGCTAGGGGTCGTCCTTGTGACAGATGGTGCTGAATATTTTCCATATGTGTGAAAAAAAGTAACTTTGCTATTTTCAGAGGACCTGCCTTTGTGCAATGTGTTTCTATTTATCCGTTAGTACCAGAGCCTCTTATGCTTTGGAAAATCTATGCAGGAGTATCGGGGAAAGGAAATAGAAAGGCCAGCTGTCTGTTGTGCTCTGCAGACTACAGACAGATTTGATCTACAACAGGGCAGAATGCGAGGACTTTATGCCATTTTACTCTTTTTCATCTTTGTCTGCTGCATCAGGGGTAAGATATGTTACTGAACTAGTTTATTTACTTAAATTGTTAAGTTATTTTATGTTCATATTCAATCAATTGTACTGTTGAATGTTCTAAGTCTTTTTATTCGTTTTACATGTTTGCTTTTGGTTGTTATGGCAAGATTGTTGCTCTCTTTTTGGAGCTTTTTGTTGACATTATTAAAACTGATTTAAACATTATAAATGTTGTAAAATCATTTCACAGTTTATCAAAATGATAAGTTGCCTTTCGATTTTCTTATTTAATGAAATTCATTAAGTACCTGCATCTTACCAAAACACAAATATGCATGAAGTTGACAAATAACAAATTCTGTACAAAATGTATATTCATCTTCTGATGAGCTGTTCGAACTATTCTTTGCATGTTAGCTAAGAAGATGCGGTGGTGCACAGTGTCAGATCCTGAACAGAGGAAGTGTGCAGAACTAGCTAAAGCTCTGGTGGCAGTGCTGCCGCCAGCTGCTGTGGCAGCTTTTGCGAGACTCTCATGCATTCGAGCGTCCAGCACGACTGACTGCATCGATAAGATCAGGGTGAGCCATTCCTCACCTTAAATGCAATGTCATAAATTTTGCAAAAAGGAAATGAAGTCACTGTAGCAAATGTCAGCCATATGAAGTTATGTTTGTGAGTGTTTGTGTGTATATTACAGCTTAAAATCATACAATAAACCATTTTCTTGACAAATACACAAATAAATCTTAATGCCAAGGTGAATTTATTCTTAAATTCTCAGAAATGAAAGTGAAAATAAAAACCAGAGTTGGAAAAGAGAATAGACATGTAGGAAACAGATGGATGTTAGAATGTTTTGGATCAAAAATGTGTTGTATAAAGTCTCACAGATGACTTTTCCTGTAGGGCGGATCAGGTCAGGGCGTTTGTAAAGGGAGCTCGACCGATATTGGATTTTTGAGGCCGATAGTGATATTTGACAGCAAAATCTTGACCAATATTCATTTTTTAACATAAACATTTTAGACCAGGATCCCTTATACTTGTTATTAAGGAAGGTATGTTCAATCAACTTGTCAATGCTCCCTGATGGACAGACACTGTTTCTAAATAACCTCAAACAGAGCTTTGTCATTTTTGTACTGCAATTTCTTGTAACTTATCAGTCAATACCACGCGGATGTATCGGTTTAACTCATTTCCTGATGACAACCTGTTTACAGTGCCAAAGGTTGGTATGTGAAATGGGAGAAAACATCAAAACCAGGAAGAGCCAAAGCAATTGATTGATACTGATTTCATAAAGACATCATAACTGAAAAGGTGTTTCAACAAAATGTCTCAGGGTGATGAAAACCCTTCTGTGATTAGATGTTGTACATTTGCAAATGTGTTGTATGACAATTTTCTTTTGGGTGATTTTGTAATAATGAAAGCTTTCAAAAGGTGTATGAACACGACTACAGTGAGGTCTTCTTTGAGCTACCATTTGTAATATTAAGACTCACTGTGTTAATTCTTGGTTTCAGGCTAACCGTGCTGATATTGTGACGTTAGATGCAGGAGAAGTTTATTCTGCTGCGAAACATTTTGGCCTTGTCGCCATAGCCAAGGAGATATACAGTGACGGTAGGTTTACTTCACATTTCAGAGACGCTTCAGCATGTCTCTTCAGCACTGGTGTCTGAGTCAGTATACCTGTCTGTGTATGTCCACCTGTGTCTACACCGAGTCCTGCAGGAGGCTGTATTCTGTCTGTGGCTGTGGTGAGAAACAGCAGTTTGGACATACGATCCCTTCAGGGCCACAGGAGCTGTCACAGTGGTGTACGATGGACAGCTGGATGGAGTCTTCCCCTCGGCTTCCTGCTGTCCCGCAATTACCTGAGCTGGTCAAAGGAGCAGCCGCTTAGTCAGGGTAATGAGATTATAATCAGCTGCCAGTGAAAACACTACAGTGTGGAAGTTTCTTCTTTCTATTTTGTCATTTCTGGCCCTCTGGTTTTTCCATCCCTGACTTGTTTTTCTCCTCTCGAGCAGACGTCAGTACCTTTTTCAGTGCCAGCTGTATTCCAGGAGCTGCTGCCACGGCACCACTTCTCTGCGCTCTGTGTCAAGGCCAGAAGTCCTACATTCGCCAGAAGAATTACCACTGCGAAACGTCCCACAGTGAGCCCTTCTACAACAGCCACGGGGCCCTCAGGTCAGGCTCAACAAGCTCTCAACTTACAACTCACATTTGCTATATTTCAAGCATGTAGACATTCAAAACAGCATAGAAATGCATTTGTTCTGTTGCTTCTTTTGCTCTGTCACAGATGTCTCAGGACCGGGGCAGGAGATGTTGCATTTGTGGACCATTTAGCTCTTGAAAGTATTGGAGGTAAACTACCTGTGTCTTCTAATGGTCTGTTAAAATTAAACAAACTTTTCTGAGGCAACCTGGTAGCCTAGGGGTTTAAGATACTGACCATGTCATTACAATGTCACCGATTTGAGTCCAGCCAGGAATTTTTGTTGGAAATCTTCCCTTATATTGCTCTCTTTTCATTTCCTGTCATGTCTTTACTGTCTGTCTATTTAATAAAGGCAGAAATACCAGAAAGGAAGAAACAATGAAAAAATACAAATTATGATTTGGCTTATATATATATAAAATCCCCCCTCTCACCCCCGTGGGGTGGTATGTGTCCTCAATCTCAGGTCCTCTACCAGAGGCCTGGGAGTTTGAGGGTTCTGCGCAGTTTCTTAGCTGTTCCAAAAGGACTCCACTGTTCTGGACAGAGACTTCAGATGTTGGACCCCGAATCTGATGGAGCCACTCTCCCAGTTTGGGGGTCACAGCCCCCAGTGCTCCGATTACCACTGGCACCACTGTTGCTTTTACTCTCCACATCTTTTGTAGCTCCTCTTTCAGCCCTTGGTATTTTTTGAGCTTCTCGTGTTCCTTCTTCTTCAGAATTAGAAATACTTTATTGATCCCTGAGGGGAAACTCTTTCGTTACAGCTGCTCACTGTCACGTCAGTGCGCACAGGAATAGATGTACTAAGCAAATCAAAATATAATACACTATAATACAGCTAAGATAAATTAAGTACAAAGTGGATATAAGTATAAAAGCTAAAATAAGTGTAAGTACAGAAGTGGATTTACAGGTTGATAAGTATGTACGGTATAATACAATGTAATAAAATAAGTAATAGTGCAATAATGAGTACTGTCAAGTTAAGTGTAGCAGATTAACCAGATTATTAGACGGTGGATGTTGCACAGCAGTAATATAAGTCTGAATAATTATCAATAAATAGGGAATATTAAACAGAAAACTTGCACAGGAGTATTAAACAGAGAATATTGCACAATATTTCAAGTATTGCAGTGATGTTAGAGGGAGGATTTAAAGAGTTTGATGGCCACAGGCAGGAATGACTTCCTGTAGCGCTCTGTGGTGCTTTTTGGGGGGATGAGTCTACCGCTGGAGGTGCTCCTTTGTTTGACCAGCACGTCATGGAGCGGGTGGGAGACACTGTCCAAGATGGCGTGTAGTTTGGCCAGCATCCTCCTCTCTGATACCACCGCCAGAGAGTCCAGCTCCACCCCCACAATGTCACTGGCCTCACGGATCAGTTTGTTGAGTCTGTTAGCATCCGCTACCCTCAACCTGCTGCCCCAGCATGCAACAGCATACAGGATAGCACTGGCCACCACAGATTCATAAAACATCCTCAGCATTGTCCAGCAGATGTTGAAGGACCTCAGCCTCCTCAGGAAATAGAGGCGGCTCTGGCCCTTCCTGTAAACAGCTTGAGTGTTCTTGGTCCAGTCCAGTTTATTATCCAAGTGTACTCCCAGGTACTTGTAATCCTCTACAGTGTCCACACTGACCCCCTGGATGGAAACCGGGGTCGCCGGTGCCTTGGCCCTTCGTAGATCTACAACCAGCTCCTTAGACTTTGTCGCATTGAGCTGCAGATGGTTCTGCTCACACCATGAGTTCCCCACCACAGCCCTGTACTCAGCCTCATCACCACCACTGATACTTCCCACCACAGCAGAGTCATCAGAAAACTTCTTCTTGATGTTGCTGTCGCTTGGGATTGCTACATCTATCACATTTATGCCTTCTCCTGCTTTTGTCGATCAACACAATGCCCAGTTTAAAATCAGTTCAGTAAAACACATTTTGGACATGACAGGTGGTGTTGATGAAGGATAAAGCCTTCAGAATTAAACTGCAAAGCTCCTTTTTCAAGGATTGTAACATCTGCTTTTCATATTCATGTTTGTTCCGTCAGACAACGACAGAGATGAGTTCAGGTTACTGTGTACAGATGGCACGCAAGCTCCTCTCAGTCACTACAGAAGTTGTAATCTGGGTCGTGGTCCAGGAGGCGGCATGGTCACCAGATTTAACTTTCGCAAGGTTGCTCGCAAATTTCTAGTGACCGTGCAGGTACATTTTCTTGTTCATCCATTTTCTTTTCCCACTTTTTCCACAAACATCACACACTTTGTTTCCACACTACATGTCCTTAGTTGTCCTTTTACCCCAAAAAAAGATTCTTCAAGGATTCTTTGTTGCTGTTTAGATGTTGTTTGGCCAACGAGGAAGAGAGAGGCAGCGCTTCCAACTCTTCGACTCATCTGCTTTTGGAGAAAATGACCTTCTCTTCAAAGATGTGACGGATAAACTAGCTGTTCTGCCAGATGACATGGATGTCAGTCAGGTGCTGGGGCTGGATTATGTGGCACTTCTCAAAGGTCTTGGACATGAAGGTGTGTGGTTGTTCTTTTTAGTATTCAAAACAGACTGGCTGAGATTTTATGACCTCATTGAACCTGTATGTGTGCAGGAAGTTCACTGGAGGACAGTGTTGTGCGATGGTGCTGTATTAGCCATGCAGAGCAGAAGAAATGTGAGCAGTGGGCTCTCAGTATAAAGTCAGACCCGCTGGTGTGTGTTAGAGCAGTCTCCATGCGCAACTGTATTGAGAAAATTAAGGTAAGTCATATAAATCACATGATGTTGGGATGTTGACATTTCATCACACTTGAAAAACACCTATTATTCAAGCTGCAACTGCCTGTATACTCTCCCAACATCGCTGACGCAATTTGCTACAGAGGGACGAGGTGGACGCCGTCTCGCTGGATGCAACTCACTCTTTCATCGCAGGAAAATGTGGTCTTGTCCCTGTAGTCACAGAATATTATGGTAAGACTCTGTTTACATAGTTTTTCTACTAAGGTTTATTTTCAAAATGCATATACGCACAGCGACGAGGTGGCTCCAAACTCAAGTTGGAGCCTTTTCTACTGTATATTTCTATATACATCTTTTAAGTCATTTATGAAGCAAAACTTTTGCTGCTTTTTTCTGTTTTTATATCAGGGTAAATTTGTAAATTTAATATTTTTGAGTTTTTTGGACAGAACAAGCAATTAGCCTTTCTTATTCTCTTTTATTTGGATTTGTACAAATAATAAGGCAGTGTACAAATAATATAGTCATTGTAGCAAAATCTAATAATAATATTATAGTAACAAATAGTAATAATAAATGATAATACAAGTACATAAAAAATACATAAAATCCAAAATAGGTATTTGACACTGAAATGAACATTTTCTGAAGGA
Source organism: Siniperca chuatsi (assembly GCF_020085105.1). Classification (NCBI taxonomy): domain Eukaryota; kingdom Metazoa; phylum Chordata; class Actinopteri; order Centrarchiformes; family Sinipercidae; genus Siniperca; species Siniperca chuatsi. The sequence goes on from NC_058043.1 coordinate 16,543,537, forward strand.
AGAGCACCCAAATAAAGGGCTGCTAATTTAAGTGGGTTTTCTACCCAGAGTTTTTGAAAAATGTTTGACTTTTTATTAACTAAACGATGAATTGTAATAATAAGCTGCTTCATTCAAAAAATATTGATCCGTTTCCTCTGTGTTTTTCTTGGACTCTTAGGACAAGTATGTGTGCCAGCTGAAGGATTGACCCACTTAGAGACCGATGGTAAGACAGTAAACGACCAACTTGAAGCTGATGTGATTGTAGTCTTTACATGCCACTGTCTCTGTCCTCAGTGTTGCCCTCAGTGGTGGGTGTGGCAGTGGCAAAGAGCTCCAGCAGAAACATATTCATCGGGAACCTCGGAGGCCGTCGCTCCTGTCATGGCCGCATGTACAGCCCAGCAGGCTGGCTGCTGCCGTACAGACACAGGTTAAGCCTGGAGCATAACAGCAGCTCTGCCTGTGATCCAAACCAAGGTACTGTTCTGAATCGGTCACATGGAGTCCTGCATAAAAAGCTTTATTGAACTTATTCACCAGGATTCGACTTTATATTTACACTCTTGTTGTAAGAATATCATGTTATATCTCTTCTGTGTGCTGTGACCTCTTGTGACACTTTCTACTGTTGGCTGCTTGTCTTTTTGCCATTTTAAATGTAACACATTTTTGCACTCACACACAGTATAGCTGCAGTATGCCACTTTGTGTTTTCTTAGCGTACAACGAGGTGTTTTGGAAAGGCTGTCTTCCTGGCTCTCAGGGGAATCTGTGTAAAGTGTGTATGGGAGGCACAGGGGAGGCTGCCACCAAACGCTGTGCTGACAACCACAATGAGCGTTACTATGGCAACATGGGGGCTTTAAGGTATGCGTGGTGGCTCACCTGAATCAGAGCTTCCTGTTCGCCTGTGGTTGCTGGTGTGGAGCGTTTAAAGAGTTTTTGAAGTGAAAATTATGAAAAAGCATTTTTTCCTCACTTACCTTTTGTGGTATGCAGCCATTAAGTTAGTTTGGGTTTTATTTGTCCTTTTAAGTTTAAAGTTCTATGTCTTTTACATTTACCGCCACCCCAATACAAGTGATGTAAAAGGAATAACGTTTATGGCGCTCACAGCATTTAAAACATTATATGTAAACCTGAATTAACAGATTTTTTGGCCACTTAGGGGCAGCTGTAAAAGCAACACTGAGATATTATCACCTTTTAAATTGATATGGTGAACTTATTAGCAAACAGTTGCATGTTTACACATCCAGCAGATACAAAGCAACATTAGTGTTCATTTGGAGTTGTGGTTCTGCCTAATATTCACTCTCTTTTAGCTTTTCTTTCCTCCACCAATTCCTCAGGAGAATATCTGGCTCTTCAGTTGCTAACTGCTATACTGTGTTCACCAGCTAGTCACTAACTTTGTCTGTCAGCTGTTGGGTGCTGCACAGGTAGTGTACCATCAGTTATTAGAAAACAGCTTCCTGCTGCGGTCGAAAACAACACTGAGAGCGGTGAGAGTGAATCAAAACAGTAAAGTTTCAGGCCTTAAAACCAAAACATCAGCTTAAAGATGTTAAAATGAGCTGAGGGGAACTGCAGGTTGATAATTCTCTGTGGGTTTGCCGCTAAGAATGACTACTTTCACATACAAGAACTCATTTAATCCATTGTTAATAAAAAAAAATATTAAAATATAGCTGGTCTAAAATCAACAGCAACACCTCTTTCCAGAAACAGTGCCCCCATTATTCTGGATAATCTGCAAAATACACCGTCAACTGTTGTCATAGGGACTATTTTTTTGGTAGAAAGTAGTTCTGCCTCCACCTCCATTGTATTTGAGTGGAGGCCAAAATTTCAAACCTTGGGCAAATAAAATCAAAACTACTTGTGTGGCTGGATGCTACTAGGGCGGTGAGAAAATGTTTTTATGTAACTTGGCTGAATTGACCCTTTAATCCTTTAGCCCTTTACTCATTATTCACAGGTGTCTGGTTGGAGATGCAAGTGGTAAAAGCTACGGCGATGTGGCCTTCCTTGAGCAGCACAACCTTCTTGCCAACGTCCTCAGTGAGATATTCAAGATGAAGTTTTGACATGAACACACACACTGATGCTAACACATACTGTATGTTTATCATGTTACATTGTATCTTTGTCGTGTTGTACTTCAGGTTTGAGTTCCACCGGTTGGGCCGAGGGCTGGACGTCATCCGACTTTGAGCTGCTGTGTGGTGATGGTCGTCGGGCCCCGTTGTCAGAGTGGGAGAGCTGTAACCTCGGAGTCATCCCTCCTAACACCATCATGACACGGCCAGTGCTCACGGCACGAGTGTACGACTTCCTCATGAAGTCGCAGGTCAGCTTATGCGAACAGACTCTTTTAACAGATGGGAGTGTTTTAAATCAGGCTTTCCTTGTATGCACCATGGCGGACAGTCTACGAAACATGGGTCTCTGCTGCCTCTTGAAGTCATCAAGAATAGTGTAAGTTTCAGGTTCTGTCACTCTACGGCTCAGCAGCACCTCTACCACTTAAAGTAAACCCTTAACGCTGCAGCTTGAGACAGATGAAGTATGAAAGTCTTGAAGATGCCTTTAACTAACATGCAAAACTCCAAGGTGCTTGCCATTGCATTTAGGACGGGTTTATTTCAGGTCACAGTTTGATGCTTTTCTTCAAGAAATATAAACACTTTGTGGGGGGGTGTTTTAAGTTGTTTAACGACAAGCAGCCTTACAAGATATTTTCCTGAATAAAATAGTCTAAAATTACCAAATTTTGATTTACATCTGCAATTATCTAACGATTAAGTACACAAGAGTGAAATCTAATCAGACATTTGATGCCAGCTTTTGGTTATATTGTACTATGGACACATTTCAGTTGGTACCACAACATTATTGAGGTCCAATAGCAGCTCTAGTCGCGACCACATTGCCGGCAGAAACTGTTGCCAAGGATCCAGTTCTTTGCTTCTGCTGATGAATACTGATGGAAATCAGCACATTTGTGAAATGGGGAGTGTTTAGGTGGATATTTACTCTTGTAAAATTCTACCCTATAGGAAACTTTGGCAGCCAATCCAAACACAGAGTTCAAGCTCTTTGAGTCTCACCAATACGGAGAAAGTGATCTGCTGTTCAAAGATGCAACTCGGTGTTTTGTCCACACAAGCCACATGGACTACCGCTCCATCCTCGGAGATGACTTTTACAGTCACGCAGAAACTGTCTTCAACTGCACACACTCTGGTAAGCTTACAATAAAAATAAACTTGCTTGACTGTCAAACATATAACTGAACTCGATAATGCTAATGTTTACATCTATTTTCCTCACAACAGATATCTTGGAGTTTTGTAATCAGGACGTGTGTAGCATATTCTAATGGACACACAGAAGGAAACGTTACCTTTCCCTGTGATACTCAGTGGTTCAACCCTTCATCCACAAACTTGATTCGTCCACATGTGATGACTGCAAACCATCACTGGTATCATCCTGTTCACAGCAGAGATTAAAGGCTAAAACTCTGCTGCCTGACTGCTTTTGCACAACAAGGGTTGGGATTCAATGCAAACCGAAGTGATTGACTTTTCAACACCTATAACTCTTTACTTCAGTCATTATTATTGCTTTCATGTCAAGTCTTCTTTCATAAGCAACTTTCAGATACCATTATGACTTTAAATGTTGTATTGTGTATAATCTGTGTTTCAAAAATGCAAAACACATTTGCTTTGTATTTTTAAGCCTGAAAACAAAACATTCCTGCCATTAACACAGCAAAGTGCAAACATGAAGCCTCACACAAAGAAGCTGAGATGACTCAAAGCATTGAGGTAATGACAAAAGACATGACTACACTTGTAAATAATAAAAATAATCAGGTGTAAAATCAATGTGTGTAGAATAGGTAACATGTAACCATGTGTAAATTATCCAAGTTTTGCCTCACTTGTTAAATTTTTACATGCACCAATTATATTACAGTACTTAAGTTAATAAATCTCAAAGTGAGTGTGAGACTGGGAGCCAGAAAATATATGGGGGTGCCATTTTAAAGCAATGGTTCTTACTATTGTTAATTAGTCTTAAAGCAGCTCTGAAATAAATGGCCTCAATCCTGGCTATACATTTTTACACATATTTTCCAATGGACCTCCACACTGTTTGAGATTGACGCTGTGGTTTAAATACAGATATCCAAACTCTTTGTTGATCACAGAAAGGAAACTTACTTCAGCTGAATACAGCTAGAACTACTGCATTATACTTAGTTTTGTATTAATTATGCAATGCAATTTATGTAATGCAGTTAAGTTGGTGTAAAGTTATTTAGTCATCTTTGTCTATATTACCTGCTTGTGGACCGAAGTCTGAATTAAAGGGGCATTAGAGGTATGTAGTCTTCTAGAGACTAGTGAAAATATGACTAAGGTTAAGAGCTCCATTTAAAATAACAAAGGTATATGTATACATGTGTATATGTACATGTACATATTTTGACAAATAAAACCGAACACCATAGCAATCTTCAACTATAAATCTTTGACTACAACTCCCAGAGTACAGCGTGACAGTGTTTGGTGTTACGTAAATCCTGGTATTTCCTGTTGCTGTCACTTTAACAGCCCGACAAGGGTTCCCATGTTATATCAGGCTGCTGTGATTTGTCATGTTATTCAACCAACACTTCGTAGCTGCTGACACTGTTACTACAGTAACGTTAAACTGTAGCTACAATTATAGCGCACAATATGGTATAGTAGCTAACTAGCGTACACGAACAAAGTTAGTTAGCTAGCTAGCGTTAGCTGACATTGTAACTGTTAACGTTAGCCAGCTGTTAGTCACCGGTTGTAACGTGCACTTTTGGAAAGTAGCCCAGTGACTGTTTCTTGCTATGTTTGAATATTTTCCTTTCATATATTCTGTACTTATAAGACCATTATAATGTCATTAAAGGTTGCATTAAGTAGCATGTAGTCGTGTAGCTTCTTAGCTAGGTTACCTGACTGTTAGCATTGTCACCTGCGGTGTAAAGGAGATGTCTCATTTCTAACCGTCAGTGCTGTGTTTGTCTTGCTGCAGATGAGATTACCATGGCGGATCCTCATATTACACACAGCACCTGTAAGGAGGGCATCCTCAGTCCCTGCAGGTGTGTTGAGCTTTGTCCCCGCCTGCAGCACCACTGATGCCCACTCCCTGGAGCTGCTGCAGGACTTTGTGTCCCGAGCCAGACGCCTGTTTGTTATCAGTGGAGCAGGACTCTCCACAGAGTCAGGGATCCCTGATTACCGCTCAGAGGGTGTCGGGCTGTATGCTCGCACTGACAGACGACCCATGCAGCATGTAGAGTTTGTCCACAGCGCAAAGTCTCGCCAGCGCTACTGGGCCAGAAACTTTGTGGGGTGGCCGCAGTTCTCCTCCCGTCAGCCAAACTCTGCACACAAGGTCCTGCAGCGGTGGGAGGAGAGAGGCAAGCTGCACTGGCTGGTTACACAGAATGTGGATGCTCTTCATTCAAAGGCAGGACAGAAAAGACTGACTGAGCTCCACGGCTGTGCACACAGGTGAGAAAACACCAAATGACACATTAACCATGAACCTAATAGCTGTCAAGATTGTGGTCTTCAGATTTTTATTTTGTCCAGGATTTATGGAAAAGGGAAAGCTATAACTGCTACATATTAGTGCTTGATAAGTCATTAGATTTTGTTTAAACAAAAATGATAAACAGTGCCAGTAGGAAATGATTGTCAGTAAAAAAAAGTAAATACAGCAGTATATTTAAAGGGTTGGTTGATCTAAATGACAAAAAAACATTTTAACTCCTAGTGATATCTAGCCGCACAGATAGATTTGGTTTATACATTAGAGGTGAATGGAATTTCATTTGTAGTGCCCACAACATTTAAAAATTTGATTTAATAGTTCAGTAGCAACATTATTCTGTATTCTGGATCATCCACAGACCTCACTGTAAGCTGTCATCCATAGGGTCTATTTCTTCGATATAAAGTAGTTGCAAATAAATCTGTTCACAGTGAGGTCTTCTTAAGTAAGTTTTTATAAGTCACTATCCACATGCCTATCTACAAAAATGTGTTTAAAGATGAAATGTTGGGGCTCATATGTGTCCTCAGGGTGATGTGTCTAGGCTGTGGTGCCATCTCGGCGAGGGAGGAGCTCCAGACGCGATTTGTAGCACTAAACCCGGACTGGAGAGCGCAGGCCGGCGCTGTGGCTCCGGACGGTGATGTCTTCTTAGAGGACGAGCAGGTCCTCCATTTCAGAGTTCCCTCCTGTGAGGACTGTGGAGGGATACTGAAGCCTGCGGTCACGTTTTTTGGAGACACTGTGAACAAAGGGACAGTACAGTCAGTGCACGACAGACTGGCGGAGTCGGATGCGCTGCTAGTCGTGGGGTCATCGTTACAGGTCGGTTTTTTAGAAAAATGTGTGAAGCACCTTGGTCAAGATAGCACAAGTATACAACACAATTATTCTGGATTTTTGAATTTGTGTATAATTGTGTCCCTCTCTGTTATTCCCAAGGTATATTCAGGATACAGGTTTTTACTGGCAGCGAGTGATAGGAAAATGCCAGTCGCCATCCTGAACATTGGGTCCACGAGGGCAGATCACCTGGCCGAGCTGAAAGTGAGCGGCCGCTGTGGTGAAGTGCTGTCAGTCATTCAACCTCTCTGACTGTCATGGACATGCAGTTTGGATATTAAGCTGGTCAAAACTACCTCGGATTTAAACCAGTAAACGACATAATCTACTTCAGGATGGCTGCCTCCGCTGTTTGGCACTTTTTTGTGTAACGTAAAAGGAGCCAGGAGCATCTACACTTCTCTGCCAGGAGAATTCGCTGCTATTATCAAAGTAGGGCAAATAGGGACAGTTGAATGTTAAAATGAGATTTGTCCTACTTCGAATAAAGTGTGCCTGTCCTCTCCATGTTTGTGGAAGTGCAGGCAGTTATTGGATAAAGGTAAAAAAAAAATAATCATGTGGTAGGTAAGACACAATAGAGAGCTGCTTTGAAACAAATTCAAGAGATTATACAAAATATACTGCAATCAGCTGTTTTTAAAGGGTGTGATTTGTGTTATCCTGGAATGGATTAGTCTCATGTTTTTATATAATGGTGCTGAGATTGATAGGTATACATCTTAAATGCTAACATAGTCAATAGAATGGACCTTTTGTCCCAATTTCTCCAACAATGTTTAACTATACAAGTAAGAGGCTTGAGAGTTCAGTGTGTTTGTTCAGCAAACTGTCAAGCACTTGATCTTATTTTACCTAAAACTGATGCAAATGTTTGTATTTGAAATGTCATGACAAACGTGTTATTTTCAGTTTCACTTTATGTAAATAAATCATTTTAAAGCATTATAGCCCTTTATACATTAATTTGTCAAGGTGGACACTTTCAACGTCAGTCTCCACAAATGTATGGTTTTGCAATTATCAATAGTCCCCTGACACCACACTTTATCAATTTATCTCAAACTTGGAGCTCCACAGTGAGGCTTCTAAGACTGAGGACCATTCAGACAAAACGTATCGACTTATTAAGTCTGCAGATTGAGAACTATAGTGCTGTACAACAGACCTTCTTACAGCGGAAAATGTGACTTGCCATAGCAGCAAAGGCACAAGTGGCGCTACTTTTATACCAACAGGAAATGTTTATGCTTTCACTGCTGCGTGTTAATCAAACTGCAACTTTGGAACGCCACTGCTGTTTGTTTTTTGAGGTGCTCCTGCAGCTGTTTGACAACATCCACAATTTTATTATTCCAGCTATAAGGAGCTCCTTCATTTCCTCTGTGCATTGTATTGTTGGACAGAACACAGCTATAGTTTTGACTTGGAACTGGTACAAGTAAAAGCAAAGCAGGCATTATTATTAAATCTGCGCTTTTCCTGTTATGGCATGTCAAAGTGTCTATTATTATTTGTCATGGACCTATTATCTGTATACTGTTGGTCAAAAAGACTCAGTGTACTTTATACACACCACAAAAGTAACATACCCTAGTAGACGACTACCGTACACCTAATTAATCAGTTTTGTTAACGTAACATACAGTACTCAAATTAATTGGTTTTGTGAAGCTTATTGAACTTATATTTTTAATTGTGTTTATTCAGACTGGAGTCCAAGTAGGATCACGTGAGAGATGTTCTCTGTTAAAATAAAACAACTTTACTGAAGCACATGATTTTACATACCAGGACATAAACACCAGTAACTTTGTAGACTTTGAAAATGGCTGTGGAATACTTGGTGTTGTTCGCCCTGGATATTAATTACATAATCTGACAAAAATAACACTCAAAGTTTCTGAAACGTATTTGGTCACTTTAATCAGGGCCTTCTGTCATAATGTTGGTAGTGTGTGTGCACTGTCTCCCAGTGTTTGAATACCACTGCACATTAAGAAATAAACAGCTGTTTTGACACAGTGTAATGGAGTGATGAAGTAAAGCCCACATATTTTATAAGAGTTTATTTTAAACACAAACTTATGCTAGCATCACAAACAGACTGAGGGCAGAATGACTGTGGATTGACAAACTGTAAGATCCTTTAGGACATTTTGCTGCTGAAATCTTTCCTGTAAACAAAGCCTCCAGTGTTCCAGGTTGGACTGTATCTCTTTAAGCAGAACAGCTGGGACGCTGAAGGAGTACAGACAACATCTGTGAGCTGCGGTATCTGCCTGCCATGTTGCTGAAGCTGTAGTCACTATCAGTGGAGTCATAGACAGACAGTTTTCAAAGCTCTTGGTCTGATCAAACCAGTAAGTGACGGGGTAACCCAATAAAAGACCAAACACTGTGCACAGGTTCCATTCGTCTGATTTCTCTCCAACATAGTGAGGTTTCTCGGCCTCCGTCAGGTGTTCGAACCCTCTCAGGAGAAGCAGTAGATCGTGTGCCATGCTCTTCAGCTCTCTTCTGAGCGGGTCAGCGATGGTGGGCTTCTCCAGTGAATGGCAGACATCGATCACAGCCACGTTGCCATCGTGAAACAGCTGTTCTACATTTGATCTGACTGTAACTGGATTAACAATAAGTGCGTTTCCATTTAAATCCAGTGTGAGAAGTGATTTAGACACGAGCTGGGAAGACTGCAAAGAGCTCAAATACTGCCGCACCTGATCTGCACTGGCGCCGTTGCTATCGTACAATAAAGCTGGTTTCAATCCCAAATCAACAGCCAAGACCTGAGCAGCCAGGTCCCGACTCTGAGGGACAGAGAGAGATTTTCTACCAGCAGACAGACATTTATGAGCTGCAGCAACAAAGAGCTCCTGAGTGGACATAGCTGCAGAAATCACACAATACACCATTCAAATAAACGAATGTACCAAAATAATACACTTAAGTGACCAGACGTGTTTTGAGGATTTAAAAAATTCAATTAAAGCTATTATATGGGTCAACGGCAAAAAGGACAGAGACACTCAATGTACAATTCAATGTAATTATTTCTCTCCAGGCCACCTACTGTACGATGACATGAAATAAGTTATTCTACAGAAAACTGAGGCTAATACGGGTCAGCAAGATGATTTGTTTTCAAAGTGTAACTAGTAATAAAAGTTTTGTTATAATTTATTCATGTCCCTTGTTTCTTCTTTGTTGGTCCAAGACACCTAAAAAGGAACAAAAAGATCATGTCAATTACAAATATGTACCTCTCTAAGCTAATAATTTGTAACTTTGGCATTAGTTCAAGTGTAGCAGAGACTTTCATGATAAATAACCGCTAACCATAACACACATTAGTGTGGTTAATAGTAATGTAAACTGAATGCAAATGACAGCACCTCCCTCTGGGCTCTAGTAATGAAGATGATCTCACCATCATCCTAATTTTGGCGGTGGTGCATTTTGACCAGGTTATGTCACGGGCTGAGGAGACATCAGGTCAAAATCTGAGAGATTTCTTGCCACCCAAACACCAGCTGCAAACAAGCCCAGATTGACCAGAAGATTCCTGAAAAAAAAAATGATTTGACATGCACCGTGTCATAAATGATGATTTATTCTTACAAGATTAAAGCTTTAAAACAAGCAGCACAACAAACTACATCTAGGTCAGCTGAAAATAAAAATACTACATAGTAACTGGCCAGATTAACCTCCTATGGGGCAAAAATTACCTGCTGGGCCCCCATTAACCCTCGTTTCTTCCGCTGTCGGTGCGTTTGGTACAGTTTTTCTCTGCTGGAATAATACCTGGCCTCGTGTCTGCTGTGTGGTAATTTGATTAAACATAATTTGGTTTTGGGGCAAAATCTGATAATGATATATCAGATGATAGTCATTATTGTGGACATGAACACAGAACAAACATTTGCATTTACTAATGACGCTGTAGATACAGACAGAAACTGAGGGGAGAAAAGGGCCGTTGCAGTCACGTAGTCTGAGTCTCAACAACTGTCCACAAAAAGACATTTGGCTGTCGAAAAATGCTCTTTCCAAATTACCTCATGCATATTTTGGCAATTCTGTAATGCAATGTCTTGTTACTTATCGACTAATATGTGCACCGATAACTAAACACCATATTATCACAAAACTGAAACAATGAATGTTTTGGAAACTTTAACACCCGACCATCTCTATGACAGGGCCCTAAGATCCAGGTGATAAAGCAGGGCCCTCAAAGGTCATGGCAGTGAATATTTTGTTGTAATGGTGCAGTTATCAACTAAACTACCAGCAGTGGGCCTGGAGCTTTCGGGGGCACCTGGAGTCCTGGGACCACGGGGCAGCTGCCCACTTTGCCCGGTTGGTAACCCAGTCGTGATAGTGACAAAAGGGTTTGACTAGTCCAGAAATCCGAGAGAGATTGGACGAGGCAAGGACAAATCTCTGACGCAGTGTGTGCTAACGTTAGCTACAGGGCTAACGTTAGCACACAGTTCAAGCACATTACACATCATTTTATCCACATTAGCTCACCTTCTGAAGTCGTTTCTGTCTGTTGCAAACCGACAAGCTGAACCGATCCACTCCATCACACCGGAGGAAGAGCCCTTTTTGCCGTCTGATCCGCTCATCTTGCTAGCGTGCGGTGTAGCGAGAGCGGCAGCAACGAGGGGAGCAGAGACTGGAGGAGGAAGAGTTTAGATGTAACACAAGTACGGTGTGCGATAAAGCTCAAACCTCAGTCGTCCTCACCCAACTCGATTGTCATTGCATGTCCAAAGATGTCTGCTACCAGGTACCGGCGGTTCTTAAAGCTGTGTGAGGAATGGCCGCGGGACGAGGCCAAGAAAGGCCGTGATTTGGGAACGTTTCTGCGGCAGAGAGTAGCTTCAGCCTTCCGTGAGGGTGAAAACACACAGGTACTGTAGTCAGTTTGAGTGACAACACACGGCTCTCCCGCTGCTACATAACACACTGAGCTAAGCTAAGTGGATAACCGTGAGGACAGCCGGTGATAAGGGTGCTTACTGCCGTCGACCTTGCCTGCCCTGGTCGATTATTGATACCTGTGAACCCATGTTATTATGAACATTAAAGCAGCTTTAGAGGCCACTGCTAATGTACTGTAAGTTTGTATCAGTTTGAACCTCATCACATAACATAAAGGCAGTTGGAACCAACATTTTCATCCTGTAAACAGTGTTTCACAAGTGGTAGAGTGTACAAGTACAATTTTGAAGTACTTCCACTTAAATATTTACATTGTATGCTACTGTATATTTAACTACATGAAAAATATTGTTCTTTTTACTCCACAAAATTTATTTTAAGGGTAGTTATTATAGTACGACTGATATTTTTAAGTTAATACTGATATTTATAATTGAGAGTTTTAAAAACTGCATATTCTTTATTAATGTCAACACATCAACAACACAAATACAACAAAAATATACTGTATTGTACTGCAAGTTCTTGGTACTCGTTGGCCAACATATCTTTTCAAATATAGCTGTAATAAGCTAAAATCGGCCGATAGTATCTGCCTGCAGATGTGGTGGTCGACTTATAGTTACTAGATACTTTTGAGGTTAACATTTTTATGTTAAACGTGACGAATTTTACAGTATTTAACATAGCCTAGTTAAAAGTAGCTCCACCTCTAAAATGGTCACATTATTTAGTATGAATATAAATTAATCCACCAAGCAGTACACCAACAGAAACAGAGCTGTGATTAAATCAACTTTACTCGTGGACTATCATCTCCACTACCGATTTTTTTCATGGAACAAATGATCTTGTATTTTCAATTCATTCATTTATCTATGAGGAGAAAGTTTGGTGTTAAAGTTTAATTAAATCCAAAAGTGGGTTTTTGGCATTCAGATTTATCTTTACAAAAAGTTCCAAATGGTTTTCTTTGTGGAGGATTTATATGTGATGACATCTCACGTTTTAGTTTTCTGTTCTTAATGGCACATTTGACCTGTTTGCACTTTTATTGAAGTTTTATTCTATTATAAAATGTCAGTAGCTGTAAAATATCTTATTGTATTTTTTTTTTAATGGAATCTGTTCGCTTATACTAATGTTCACATTGTTCTCTGAGAAATTGTGTTCCTATCATTTGACGTTTGTCCAATCAATACATTTTTCCCACCAGATCTCCGATTCAGAGAAGTGCGACCAGATGTATGAAAGTTTGGCCCGCATTAACGGCAACATATACAGACAACGAGTAAGTATTACATGTGCTTCTGTAACTGTAGCTGCTATAACTATGCATTAAGAGCTATTTTAATGGATTATTTATTTGCCTAAAATATGAATTAGCTGTCTGTAGCCTCAAGACTGTAAAGAAGACCTTGTGGTGGTTACTATTTAGCATTCATTCATAAAATATTTTATAGTAAGTACAAAGGTCTCTCTAAACTTGTGTGCTTTGGTGATCAATAACACTGACCAGCACCAACATACAATATTGTCTTTCCTGTGAAACTTTTTTATGAATGTGTATTCATGTGGGAAACTTATAAACATATTTAATGCAAACGTGTCATTGTGTCTTTAAACAGTTTCCTCGTGTAAGAGACACAAGCTTTACTGGAGTTACGGTGGAAGAGTGTAAAGTGCTTTTGTCAGGTATGGACGCACAATATTACATTTATGTTTATGGCTATTTACGAAACACACTTTTGTTATTAACTTTTCATTGTGCAGGGAGTGTGCAACAGATGGACGACGATAAAAAGGGTTTGTGGAAGACGTTAATGGAGAGATTCTCCAAATCACCAGAAGACGTTCCAGAGAAAGCTCCTGAAAAATAACATTTTGTTCCCTCTTCTTTCTTTTCTTTTCTCATTGCATGTATAGAAATAAAGCTTATTGTTGGTGTCTTTATGGACTGTCTTGTTATTTTTATGATCTATTGTAATGGACTTCACAAACTATTTTAACTCTGCAGATGTTAACTGTGCAGCCTGTAGCTAGCTTTGGGGGGATCAAGACACAATATAAAGAAGGGTGACTAATTCCCTCCACAAACATAAATTAGATTAAAAATACTTTAAATAGACAGGTTTTTAATTGCAAGATAATATTTACCTTCACCAAGAAGGGTTTGTTTCTGTGTTCATTTGTCTGTTTGTTAGTTAGGTTGTCTTATGAATGTGTTTTTAATGAAATTTGGTGGAAACTTAAGCCATGTGCCAAGGACTAAGTGTTTTTGGTCCTTTTTTAAAAAGGATTTCTAAACATAAATAGTTACATACACAGTTATCCTGCACTGGTGCCACAATATACTACAACATTCCCTTTAAGATTTTCATAAAATATTGCATATGTGCTTAAACATATTACATGCTAAATCTTTCATTTTGTTAACCAGGATAAACGTTTTTCCCTCAGTGACATCTCTTAGCCTATGACCCTCTAATACAATAATTCTTATGCAAAGTGACACGAGGCACTCTGTGACTGAATGAATGTATTCACTATATTTATAGCAGTAACTACAACACAAGACTCTTCATCATAAATGCACATGTGGGACATTCTTTATGTATTAAATAAAAGCAAACAAATGCAGTTTTACACTTCACTTGAAAAACACCCAAGAATTTATTTTAAAAATCTGTAAGACAAGGTGATTCTCATTCACTTCAATTTAAACATGGAGCCTGATCAATGTTGCATTTTTGTGTCCAATATGCAAAAATTTTTAAGAGCTTGCACTTTTTTTTAAAAGGATGTATTCAATTTGGGTAACAAAACTATCAAAAAGTCAAACATTCAACTTATCCTCATCAACCTGCTCAGGTGTAATCTGCTGCCATATCAGGTGCTGCAAATGACTGTAAACAAACAAGTCTGCTGGACAAACTATGACTACTTCTCGATGCCCTCATCATGATTTTTAAATAATTTGTGCACATTAGTCAACATATATGCAGATATTGTAATGTCAACCCTCGGTGATATCAGTTGGACATTCAAATTCAAATGATTCAAAGTGTGAGTAGTTCATTTCAAAGCACACAGAACTGTCGCCTACTCTTCTTTTTTCTTCGGGTTGTCTCTCCATATGCAGTAGTTGAGAGAGGTTGCGAGGCACAGCCAGGACAGGTAGGGCACCATCAGCAGAGTGGCAGTGCGGCTGATGGGATACCAAGACACCATGGTGGCTCCGACGGTCCCAGTGAGCAGCACAATGTCAATGAGTGCCTAAATTGGGCGGCAAGAGGGTGTTAAAAGGACACAGATGTAGGATATTGAGCTTCATCCCCCACAAGCTTCCCATTTGGTCTCCCAATTAAAATAAATAATTACGTTAATGTGTTAAACTTACCCATTTCAGCTTGTGTGCACCAAAGAAGATAGGAGTCCAGGCCCAGTTCAGAGCTAGCTGCAGCCCATACAGTCCCAGTGGAACCAATGCATCCTCAGTGGCACCTCTCAGCTCTTTCCACACCAGGTAGGAACCGTACCTGTATAATAAAATATAAAATGGGATCATTTAGATAAGGAGGTTGCATCACAGAGAATAAGACTGCAGGACCCAGTCACGATGATGCTTACCCCATGCCTGTATACAAACAAGTCCACACTACAGGGAATGCTGCATTTGGTGGGCGCCATGATGGTTTCTGCAGGGTTGGGTACCAGGTCTTCACCTCTCTGCGCGTGATGTAACCGCCATAGAGCCCTCCCAGGTGTGGCAGGGTGGTCATTCCAAGCATGGGCAGCCACATGTTCTGAGGTAAGAGCGGGACACATCATAGCTGTTTAACCTCTGCTAGGGCCAGGTATCAAACCTCAATACTCTTTTGGTAATGATCAAAAATGTGAAAAACCAAGCTTTAAAACACCAAGTAAAGTTGCTTTTTCGAGCTTTTCCACTGAAAACAGCTGCCTCGTGCAACAATAATAAGAAAGGTGAGAGTGACACAAAGCTGTGGGCCAGAAAACCAAAACAATGAGCTGAAAGACGCTTTAAAGCGCCGCAGAGCTGAGGGGGACTGCAGTCAGGTGGGAATTCTCTGTGGGTTCATCACTACTAGCGACCTGTTCACATACAAGTAGTTATGTGATCCATTGTTAATGTGAAAATATTGATGCTAGCTGCTTTAAACACTCAAACATTAATATCGGCATCTGCCTCATTAAGCCAGTATTGGTCGGGCTACATTTGAGAAAGGTATTTTTTAGGCCTGTTAAGGTCTACTCGAGTTTTTGTCAGTTATTACTGGATGTTGACTCAACTTTGAGTTACTAAATTTAAGTATACGTGATGTTAACTGATGGATGGATTACCAAACTCAAGCAAGTTCTGTGTTAAAGTCGAGTTTCATGCTCAGCGGCAGTAGGCTTTAATGAAAATACACTCACTCAAAAACCTAGATTTATAAGCTTTAGAAAACCATTGACAGGTATGGTTGTTTGGCAACACGTTAGAGTCACGCGACACACAGTCGCAGCCAGACATGCTAATTTTAAAATAATCTGTCTTTTCGTCGTTTTGTGTGGGAAGGCATTATGGCGCACTTATTGGAGGACTCATATAGCGCTAAAAGGCTCTAGGTCAAAGTTTCGACAACGCAAAGTTACCATCAAAGCTAATTTTACTGTCAATATATTGCTGGTAGGTTATAAGCTGTAACATGTTACTTACTCCTCACTCAGTTGTCAGCTCCTCCGCACAGTATGTACAGTATGTATGTTGTTTTATCAGACTACTGCGACACAGCGAGATCCTCACGCACGCATGCTGCTATATTGTGATATAACGTTAAGTTTGTTGAGCTGGCAGGGCTGCTATCTTATCGGTCTGGTCAGTTAACACACTCCACAGACACTCCCTGCGCTGTCACACCCACACAGCCAAACACCGTGACGTCGCAGCGTGCTTAGCAACGATTGGTCGCCAGGACAAGGTCAAGAGAGGACCGACGGTTGGTGAAGTATTTTGGTAGCTAAATAAATGTGTTGTATAACGCTGCCGTGTCCCATAAAGTCCAAACGGCACAAAATACAGTCGCTAACGTTACCTTACTTCCTGCTAACTTTGGCCAGCTATTACATATTTCCTCGTTGCTTACAAAACACACACAGCTGGATACGTGACTGGATAGGCGACAGCAAAGATTTAAAAAAGGGCAAGATAGTTCCCTCCCCTTCTCCCTCTCGTAGCCAGCTTCTTTCCCAATGTGTGGTGTTGTAATGGGTTTCTTTCACCACTCTCTACGAAAAGCTAAAATATGCTTCCGGCAGTGGTGGAGGAAGTATTCAGATACTTTATTTAAGTAAAAGTACTAATACCACACTGTAAAAATACTCTGTTTCATTAAAGGTACGTAACGTAGCCTATAATCGTGAAAATGTACTTAAAGTATTAAAAGTAAAAGTACTCAATGCAGAAAAATGGCCCCTGTGACTGCTATACTATTATATATTATATCATTAGATTATTACTCATGCATAAGCAGCATTTGACTGTTAAAGTTGGTTGAGGTGAAGCTAATTTTTAACTATTTTGTAAAGGATTAATCGATTGATTGTTTGGTTTGTAAAAATAAATAAATACTATGATTAAAAGCTGTGACAATTATCCAGAGCCCAAAGTCACAATGCTTGTTGTCCAACCAATAGTCCAAACATCTAAATTATTAAAGAGAAATTAAAATGATTAAAAGGACAAGCAGCAAATCCTTGTGTTTGAGAAGCTGGAACGATGAAATGTTTGGCATTTGTGCATGAAAAATTATTACAAAACAGCTGGCAATTAATTTTCTGTCAATCGATTAATGGACTAATCATTTCAGCTGTACTTGTACATTTTCATATGTTTTGTGTGAAAAAATCTTAATTAGTGACAGTGACATAGTGGTACTTCTCGGGGTCTCTGGCGCAGTAACGCGTGCTGCATCTATATGGGGAACTGTGAGGTGCCCTTTCGTAAATCCTCCTTTGGATAGATGTCCTTTTCTGTTCATGGCAATCAATATGTGGAACTTGTTACCCACATAACTCATACTGAATTATGAATGGGATCATTTTCATACTTGAACTGAAACAGGTTTTAAAGAGGCATCAGTCATGTAGTCATAAATGATGTGGTGCTCGTCATTGTGTTTTGCTCTGTTTTGTATCTGTTTTTATTGCCTTTTTGGTATTTCTATGAAGGCTTATTGGCATTGCAAACTAGCTTAGGCTATAAATGCTGTGGTATGTGGCATTGGTCCATGCTATATACTTAGACATACATCCCTATGAAAATAAACATAAACAAATAAATAGATACATTTGAACACATTGTTGTTTTGAGCTGGGGCTGCACAATTAACCGAAATATTATCGAAATCGCAATATGGTCAAGTGAAATATCCAAATCGCAGAAGCTGCAGTTTTTTGATGAAGGTAAAATGTGTGACAAAACAACATTATAATGAAGTAGTGTAGTGCTGCAGTGATGCCCTGGCCTACAAATCTTGTTCTCCAGATGTATGAAAACATGTTTGTTTGGTACAGACCCCAACAAATGTCACATCAATATGATGTTTTTTCAGTGATGCAAAATTATCATTCCCACTAATCGTGAATCATATCGCAAACGTAATATCTGTCAAAATAATCGCAATATGATTTTTCTTACCATATCGTGCAGCCCTAGTTTAAACAAAGACAAAACAACAATTATTTAGTTGGCATTCAACAATGATGTCATTGAATGCTAACAGTGTATATATTGTTTTACATATCGTATTATATTTTATGTAGGATAGTGCATAGTGTTGTATCGTGTATATACATATTTACACATGTAATTTTTTTTTCTTAACATGGTGCAACCTGCTTTTGCAATACTGTATTTAACTATGGTCATGCTAATAAAGGAATTTTGGATTTGAATTTGAATGCTTACAAAATAGGGTGTCTTTAAACCATGAAATCAAGTACAGTAGAAGATACGATTAGCATTAAAATAAAGACTGGGAACCCTAAAGACATGTTTCAACTTTTCAGAAAGACCAATGAACCCTCTATGGGAAAACAAACGGCCAGGTACCGACAGTGTCAGCATGTTGCCAGCTATCAAATAAGTCACACACAACAGTGATGTCACGGTGTCCTGGAGTACACCTGTACATCACCAGGGACTGCAGATGGAAGGTAATCAGCAGTTGAATAAGGTACAAAGCATCTCTTCTCTTTGCTTGAGAGTCGCGATTTTTGTACATGGTCCCTGACAAAAAAAGTGATTTACACACACACACACACACGCTCCTTTCAAAGAACATAGAAAGATTCAAATGTTTGATTTGAAAAATAAAGAATTGAAACTGCTAATGCAAATAATATTTCCCCAAATCCAGATACAAATCACAGGATTCACTTTCACTTATGCACCTACAAATTCAGAATACAAAAATAATGTATTTGGATATTAATCCCAGAAAGTAACAGGAAATAACCTTTGACCCATTCTGAATGTTAGTGTTAAATTATGAGATGGTCTGTATAGGTAAAGATCCCCTCCAGTTATGTGTTTGTGATGGTTTTGGCTAAAAAAAAAAAAGTTCAATAAATGACTTACAAGCACATCTAATCATGCTCCTTAACTGATCAAATCCATAATCTATGAATATGCAAATGTGTTTCCTTTCAAAAGTTTAACTGCTGGACAAAAACTGTCTCCTACGTCACCTTTCAGTGCATGTGCACTGGGGGCTTCAAGTTACCACATCGAACTTCACACATATTGAACCACAGTAGGCTTCAAAACTAGTTGTGATGTCACAAAATCCTGCTCCTACATACACATCTTAAACTCAGATTTAAAGAAAAGTTTGACATTTTGGTTTATACGCTAATCTGGGAGTTAGATGATAAGATTGATACCACTTTCATGTCTGTACGGTAAATATGAAACTATCACGAGTAGCTGGTTAGCTTAGCTTAGCACAAAGACTACAGCTGTGTCCGGATGTCCGCCATTTTATTTGACTTTCTGAATCTTGAGTGTGTAAATGTATCCGCTATTTTGTGCCCTCAATGGAACGAAAAAAGGAGTGTTCGTGACATGGACGATCCCACAATGCAATGCGCCAGATTTTATAGATGCAAAAATTACCATTATGCGATTTAACAGTCAGTGTCAGTGATGACGCAAAATGATGATGATTATTATTAAGTGTCAAAAAAATCTCAATTTACTGCTCACTATTGAGAACATGATTGAGAGTATATTGTATAGGGATTAGAGTATAAGTGAATGAGGGAGTTATTTTGGACACATCCTAAAACTTCCAGTAACGTCCTCCGCTGGTTGCCCCTAGTCCGGCACATAACCTCCAGTAAAACATCCAATTGTCGTTTTTAAACTTTGGTTTTTGTAAGGATTAAACAAAATAGATATAACGTGTTAGTTAGAGAGCTTTAGCTGGGAGGTGGATTTTGTTACCTTTGGACAGAGCCCGGCTAACTGTTTCCCCCTGTTTCCAGTCTTTATGCTAAGCTAAGCTAACCACCTGCTGACTGTTGCGCCATAGTTACCATCCACACATGAGTGGTATCAATCTTCTCATCTAAGTCCCAGCAAAAAAAAAAGCGAAGCAGCGTTTTCCTCAAAATGTCTAACTATTCTAGGTGAGCACAGAGAAACTAAAGTAGATGAATGTGAAAACAGCCTTTTAGTGTCAAACTCGCACATGCATTACAGTGAAGGTCAAACACCACATTTTTGAGTGGAGGGCGACTTAAATAAAGCATTAAATAAAAAAGGCATACACACATTCACGTGTAGCTCCCCCCAAAAAACACTGAAGGGAATATGTACAGTAAAATCACGACGGTAGATCAGGGAAAAGGTGCGTTTTCCTCCCAGTCCAGTGGGTTTTTTTGCCCCTCCTCTCCGTCCGTCAGGCAGGCACACCTTTCCTCTCTGGTCCTCCAGCGTTTCTTACCTTCTTGTCGCTCCTCTCAGCCTCGTTGTCTGGCGGTGAACTCTCACCCCAGCTGCTTTGGAAATGTCATACAGGCAGAGGCCCGTGCTGCAGTAGGGGGGCGTAATAGGAGGAGAAAAAAATAACAACATTTTTTTTTTTTTTTTTTACTGCTCTCACTGCATCTTTTACTCGCTTCTCTGCCGTGCAAGCGCCACATCCCGCTACCAGCAGCAGCAGCAGCAGCAGACGCCGATAACTACTCGCAGTCTCAATGCTTATTTCGCATTAGGGCTAATATATATTAAAAAAAAAAATCCGTGCCAGACATGTGAGTAGCAAACCATCGCTGTCGCTCTCCACCTACCCCGTTGACTGCTATGTGCTCACGCTATTGTATCCTCACACCAATGAGAACAAATGGTCATTGAACCGTGTCGTTGTGCGTTTAATGTCAGTGTGCTGGTTTCGTGGTAGCATGGCTGTGCTGGAGTCTCTGCACACTGATGGGGCAGATGAAGCCTCGCTGTCGGCTTGTTTTGGAGCTCTGCGTCGGCTTGGCTAATTGAGCGAGAGAGAGAGAGAGAGAGGGGAAAAAAACAAGGCTGTGATTTTTCTGCAGTAAATAGCTCAGATGTGGAGGGAAAGCCCGCTCAGTCACCGGCTGTATGACAACGTGTGTAACGTGTAGCCGAGCTCTTTAGCCTGCTCGCATTTGGTTCAAGGTAGCTGTGATTTGGTGTGTGGAGTCCAAGCCTGGCATCTCCAGTCAGATGTGGAGGCCCAGGTTAGAGCTCACATAATGCGGCGGTGTTGATCCGAAATGTGTGTGGAGGCTGTGTCAGAAATAACAGGATGATCACTGGTGGACATTGTTGTCTGTGTAGTGTCCTGTGCTGCAGTTTGTCTAGAGCTCAAATCACAGATGTGTACGATTGTTTTGTATATTTGATGTGATAGTCCAGTATTTTTTTCCCCCACATCTAAAGATGCACAGCTGGCCTATGTTGACGTTTAGTTTGTGATTTCCAGTAATAACTTTACAGGAAACTCTTACTTACTCTTTTAATAATTTGTAGTATTGGGTTTTTGTATGGGTTATTTGTGAATGTATATAGGAGATGTGCGACAAAATACTCTCAACTCAAAAGCCCACTTACTAGCTTTTCAACTAGGGATGCACTGGTCCAACTTTTTCTCTCCCGATACCTCAACTCAGATTATCTGCCAATACCAGTGCTCAATTTAAAATCTAGGTACCATTCAGATTATTTTTATTTATAGCAATATAGGGATTGTTGTGGGACTAGCAGCCCACCTTGAATGAAAGAGTGAAATGATTCATTTTAAAATAAAATTGATTGAGAATTGAGAAGTTGGATTTAATGTGGATTGGTTGTGTCATGGCCGATACACAATCTGCTAAGTGAGGTCAGTCTCGGCGCTGATGCTGATTTGGCGTATGGAATCGGTGCATCCCTACTTTTAACCGCATCTCACGGTCTTCATCAGGGAATGAAGATGTTTACTTCATTATTTAGTTATACATAGGAGATATTTTATAATCTTGACAGACGAAAGATAAAAAAAAAATCTCAACTGTCTAACTCTTTCCTAAAAAGTCATAATGCTAAATGTTTGATAATCATGATTTTAAATATCCTTAATCTGTAGTTAATTTGAAAGCATTTGGCAGTGGATAGTAGTGAGGTGACAGGAAATGAGGGGAGAAAGAGGAGAGATGACATGCAACAGGTGCAGCAGGTTTACATCTCCAGGATGCCAGGAGTCCACCTATATTTCTGCTCAAATTAGCTAAATTTATATTTGCTTGCAGTTTATGTCTTCACGTACAAGTTTTATATCTAAACCTGAATGTTGTTCACCGTTTCAGGGAGGAGAACATCATGCTTTTCTTGAAGATGTTAGTCCAACAAACTAACAGTCTTGTGACGACGATGCCCAGTCGAAGATCCTGGGATTGAGACGTGAATCCCTTTACACTGATGGCCTGGACTGAGTAAGAA
Source organism: Siniperca chuatsi (assembly GCF_020085105.1). NCBI lineage: Eukaryota > Metazoa > Chordata > Actinopteri > Centrarchiformes > Sinipercidae > Siniperca > Siniperca chuatsi. The sequence continues at coordinate 16,565,960 of NC_058043.1, forward strand.
GTTTGTGTGTGCCTGTTTCCCGAAGTGGACGTTCAGTGTTGTTTTGTCTGAGTTGAATAATTGGAATAATTGGCATTAAATTCCTGATCTTGTCAGTGGCTGATGATGTTCACTTCCATGACAGGTTTCAGCTGGCCTGCTGAAGCTATGGGGAGCTGTTGGAGCTGTCTGTACAGAGACCCCATCCGAGACAACCATCTCACCAAATTTAAGGTCATTAATGCCAAAATAACTTTAAATTCAACACATAACTTCAGATCTGTCTGGTTTTGTGATTTTTTTTTTTTTTTTATAACAGCACCACTTGTACTGTTTGTTTCCATGGGTCATTATGCTGTAATAAACTAATGTGTTTTACAGTGTATTGCAATAATCTTCACGTTATATTTCTTCTCCCTGTCTTAGGTCACCAATGTGGACGATGAGGGCAACGAGCTGGGCTCTGGGATCATGGAGCTCACCCAGACCGAGCTCATTCTTCACACGCGTAAGAGGGACGCCATCCGGTGGCCGTATCTCTGCCTGCGCCGCTACGGCTACGACTCCAACCTGTTTTCTTTCGAGAGCGGTCGTCGCTGTCAGACTGGGCAGGGTAAGCTACATTTTCTCTGTGTCTCTGCTTCAGTAACACAGCTGTCGAGTCGTGATGATGATGGTTTTTCAATACATATCATCATCTACCATTTCTATTTTCTATTTAAATGTACTAGTGTGGTGTTGCTTACTAGGCTTTTTGTCACTGAAGACATTTTAACATGTCACAGTGTGCATGCTGCTCACTGTCACACTGTCATGGCTTACTGGGACACTTGAATAGAACGGAGCCATCGTTAATGTTATTAGGAACACCTGTGTTTTTCCAACTATGACAAGTCAAAATAACTCCTGTAAAAAAAAAAAAGGCTAATGACCCGTCAGAGGTGGAGTGTCGGGAACCAAAATGAGCATTGGGTGCAACAAATGCTCAATTAATTCCATGTAGTGTGTCATAGTGAAAGACAACCGACACAGCATCTGGGACGCCTCGTAACATCCCGATAAGAAGCATTTTGTCAGCTTCTCTTGTCTTGTTTGACAACTTTTACCATGTGCTGTGCGACATCGACCCACAGGAGCACAAAGCGGTCTTTCGTGTATAACTGTAAGGGTCAGGTTATGCTCGTTCAGAACAAATATAAACTTTTCTGATTTCCAATGTGGTCGGACAGCACGTCTTATTAACTAGTTCTGAACAGCCACACTCGAAAGTGGAGTGAAAAGTCGGGAGGGGACCCGATATGGTACGCTTAACATGAAAATTGAAAGAAATAGTTGTCAGGAATGCACAGAGAGAGCTTGAGAGAGAAGCTCAAACCCTGGCTCCTTTCTCACCTCCATACAGCTGGCCAATCATTGCGTGAAGTGGGTGGAAATGTCGGATCGTCGATTTACGGAAAGTTACAGAAATGGTCGGACACAACCTTCCCTTTAATCTGACGTCGGGAAGGTGCCTGGAGACGGCGTTTCCAAAACTGTTCGACTATCCCACAAGCTGCTCTGACCGAATATACTGTCCCCTTAAACACGGGAGAAGTGAAAGAGGAATGACGGTTCATTTTATATCAGTGAACATATAACCATTTGAGTCAGGAGCATAATACCAAATGAATCACACCTGTGGATGCGACATCACCCTCTGCTCACAAACAGTATGTACGCTGTGCAGCAACACACTCTTTCTTTCACAAAACTATGTAAACATTTGTTGTTTATTTCTGTCAGGTGTAGTAAAGTGGGTCTCCGTGGTGGAGAGGAGGTTGTGTGACTCAAAAGACACAAATATTGTAAAGTCTTATTTCAGCACAAGTTTTACATGTCGCTTGTGTTCCCCCATGTTGTGTTACTGGACAAGAGCCTTTGCATGTGTCCCTGTAACCATAATATAAACTAAAAACTTGTAACATAAACGGTACGAGTTTGCCAGTTTTGATCGATTTACTGAAGCAATAAAACATGTTAAATATTTTGCCACAGGAACCTTTTTTTAAGGGGTAAAAGGATCAAATTTAACTTTGTAAACCTAAAGCCAAATTGTCAGTTGACTATTTATTGATATGGTGTATTATCAGTATTTATAAATCATTTATATAACCATCTATAGTTCAGCCATGGAGTTAGAGATGGACTTTGTCTTTTCATTGCGTTATTGGTGACTAATTGTAGCCTAATGATTTTGTTCTTTTGCTTGTTTGATCAGGAATCTTTGCATTCAAGTGTTCCCGGGCAGAAGAGATCTTCAATCTGCTTCAGGAGCTGATGCAATGTAACAGCATCAACGTGGTGGAAGAGTCGATGATGATGAGTCGCGGTGGTCACACACCAGAGATGGAGATGTCTCGCACGCCACAGACTCCCAACAGTGAGTCACACCACACACACACCACACACAAAAGTAGGAGTCCTGCTAATTATACACTTAAGATTTACTGTAGAAATTGCATGCAGCAATACAGCAGTAGCCTAAATTTAGCAGAATTTGTCAGCCATTAACAGACAGAGGTTACATTTTTCACTTCATATGGCCAGTTAGAGCAGGGTGAAAAGTTACTATTATGTCTTTAATGTCCTCATAAAGATTGTATTGTGACAAGATTCTTGTATTTAGATATCGTGGGTCATAGCTCACCTGTTTCAGTGAATAGCAAGTTATATTTTATTGGGCGCCTGTGGTTCAGGAGGTGGCGCGGGTAGTCCACTAATCACAGGGTTGGCAGTTCGATTCCCAGCTCCTCCTGTCCACATGTCGAAGTGTCCAAATTTCTTCCGATGGTTAGGCCAGCACCTTGCATGGTAGCGCTTCGTCATCGGTGTGTGTGTAAATATAAGTGCTATATAAATGCAGCCATTTACCATATGGAATCTGACACAGTGTGAGATCTTCAATTATTGAGAGAATCTACTTTTATTTTTTAATTCATGATTTTAATCTAAAACACAATATGACTATTTAAATGAAAACATGAATCATGTCATTTTGAATACTCTGTAACCTCTTTCTATCGAGATAATGTTGTGGTCAGTATTATAATATTGTTCCTAAAATGTGGCTGGACCAAGTAAATATGATTATGATAAACAAATAACATAATAAATAAAAGTTGAAGTGAAAAGTCTTGTGATTAAACTTGCAATATTGTACCTTGATTTTTACATCCTCATATCATCTGGCTAAACCAGTTTTTGTATGTCTCAAGCAGAATGTTAGAAAATAGCAAGTCAGTGTTAGAGCTATGTTTGGCAGCTGGCTCGTCTCCATGTTGGCAGGCAGCACTTTATTCAGTATCAGATCTGCTGTAGATCCACTGGATCGCTTTTGTTGCCTCTGATGATGATGATGATGATGTTGACGGTGGTGGTTGCTGTACTGCACCTGGTCTTAAAATGATTGCTTTGGTGTGGATGCATCTCTTTTTATTTGGCATCATATTCTTGTTGACAGCATTCTGCAGTTTACCAGGTAACAGACAAAAAAGGGAAACAGAAACGTGTGTTAAACCTTTTTTGGAATATGTTCGTTTAGGAGGATTTTCTGTATACAAAGTGCTCTATAGCAGTGAGAAGAAAATTACAGAATTTTGGAGTTAAGTATGAAATTCTGATTTTGTTTGCATCATTTATATTCTCTTAGAAATGATTAGTCTCAAAAGCCATTGACAGGAAAACCCCTTCGGTTCCACTGAATTATACTGTTCAGAACATCTAAACAAAGTCTAAAGGTGTCATCTGAAATATCAATCTCCCTCAGATATGGCACTTTAGCCCTAATAAAGTAAAGTGGGTGAACACTTGGGTTTTGATTGATCTTATTTGTAATTACATCATTATTGTTATGACAAAATTAGTGATTTTATTTTCTCAGAGAACGTGATCATTAATGAAATGCTAGTATTTTTCAGTCAAAAGGCTGAAAAGGCTCTTTTGAAAACAAAAGAAGAGTGTAAATGACAAAATGCATTGACTAGATGTATATTTACTGCAACTTCTTTTTTTAAAGCTTGATACTATTCATGACACATCATTTTCTCTGAGTTTGGCATGTTTGCACGTGTCGAGCACACTGAATCAGGGTTCCACCTGATTTCAGAAATATCGCCTCGCATTTCTTTGTCGGCGACTTTATATTGTCACATAAATGTGTTTGCAGCTCCAGCGTTCCCTGTCCAGGCCTTTCCCAATGGATACCCTGGTTATCCAATCAGAGGTGATTCCTCCCAACCCTCTCTTGCTGATGATCATGGACATAGCCTCATGGGTTTGGAAGACCAGGTAAGACATATCCATGCTTCGTATAGTTCACTGTGTCTGTGCTAGTTCTCAGTTTGACCTTGTGTTTATTTCCCCTAACAGACCCACACCTATGTAAATACTGTTAGTATGGAGGGGGATCTCTCTATGCGTCACTGTGTACACTCCCTGCCTGAGGTGCGGCCCAGTACTTTCCCTGAAACAACACGGGGAGCCATGCCCGTCGGGGGCCAAGGAAATCCGCAGTCCAACCTGCGGTGCTGTCCCCTGGAGGAGCATAACGATCCTCAGGTGTTCTTACAGCCGTCCTCACAGGAGGTCAAATTCATGCTGGGCCCCACTCCAGCACAACGCCATCTGCTGGAGAGAGAGAGGGAGAGAGAGAGGGAGAGGCATGGGCACAATCCTCACAACCTTCAGCCAGTAGAGGGTGCAACAGGCTCAGAGACGGAAGGAGACGAGCCAACTATGCACCTGTGCAACTCTCACTCCTATCACCATTTCCATCACCACACGCACCGGCACCCAGGCCTCGAGCACCCAGACAGCTGCCAAAGCGGCGAACTCACCTACGAGAACATCAACGGCCTGAGGAGCGGCCGGAAGCAGCGGCTGAGTCCCAGCAGCGTGTCGCAGTCTGTGGGTTCAAGCAGCAGCAGCAGCACTGGGGACAGTCACTCCCACTCCCTCCTGCACCCACACGCCCACGGCCCGTCATCCCTACCCCCGCAGGGCTACGCCTGCGAGAGGGGCGTAGGTGGAGGTCATCGTCGAACAGCTCTGCTTAACTATGAGAACCTGCCCTCTCTGCCGCCGGTGTGGGAGTACAGCGCTCTGCAGCGGGATGACGAACAGGAAGAGGAAGACGATGAGCAGGATGAGGAGGAATACGAGGAAGAAGAGGAAGACTTTGACGAGTACGAGTTCTCAGAAGGCCCTGGGACGCCCAACGGGTACCACCAGGATGGTCGGGGCATCCACAGAGACGCCCTGCAGAACTATGTCAACACAGAGCAGGTCCAGCCGCCCCGGCTTCGACACGCCTGCCCCCCGCATCCACGGTCATGTCAGCCAGACAGAGGGGGGCGGATATTTAGCTTTGATTTCCGCAGACGATCAAGGTCAGGGGTTGGAGGCTGTGAGCACGGCCACATGCCTCCGTCGCGGCAGCTTAATTACATCCAGGTGGACCTAGAGGGAGAACCTCCCTGCCAAGCCCTCAGCAGTGGGGGTGCCCAGACCCAGCCACAGCACCAGCGCCTACCACCCAAAAAATGTGGCCCACAGGCACCCCGGCGCAGTGAATGCTACGCAGTCATTGACCTAAAGAAGACCGCTGCCATGTCCAACCTGCAGAAAGCTCTGCCCAGGGATGATGGGACTTCCAGAAAGACTCGCCACAACAGCACAGACCTGCCTCTGTAAACGGTGTTCAAACTGAAGAGGAACGATGAAGACAGATGAAGGCTTATCCTCAACTTAGCACACTGGACCCTTCACTGTCATCCATCCATTCAACTGTCGGGCTGACTAATACAGTACAGGTACCTAATTAGAAACTTACTGAAACCTATCTGTGCATATAAAAGGAAATGAGAAATCTCTGAGGAGAATTTGCCATTTTATTCTGTGTTATTTATTAGATATGTGGTGTGACACTCCAAATTGGCAATTTTTACTGCAAATACTGTTAGCTGGATATATGGATATTTATATATAAGCATAAAACCATGTATGTGTGTGTGTTTGTGTGTGTGTGTGTGTGTGTGCGTGTGTGTATGGTTTTATGCTTAGCTATGACTTAGAGCAGAGATCTCTGTTTTCAGTGGAAGCAGTCATTGCCATATTGTATTAGCAAATTCTAATTCATAAACCCATCTCCACTCAAATATTATTGTTCATTTACTTATTCTTCATCCATGTGGTTTATTACTTAAATACTATGAGAGTCAAAAATAGTTGTTGGCATGAAGGAAGGTTAATGGTTCCTCCGAGATACTGGCCAATATTCATACCTCATCACAAGCATATAAGTCTAATAGTGTGGCTAGTAGAAGAGACCATTATTTGTTATTATATGCCTCTGGAGCATTTTGCACACAATCCTATGGAATTGTATTTTATCATATTTTAGGAATGGTGTCGTCCAATCCAAGAAAAATTTAATTAAATGAACAGAAGAGAAGGTGATATTTAGAAAATTATACTAAACTGAATGATGGTAAAAGTAGCACACATGGATTAAAACGAGCTTTGGCTCCCTCCTATCCACATGCAGCAAACGAAAAAGTAGCATATCATCTTCGATCACACCTCCTGCACATCATCCCAGACCTGCAGGAGGTCCACACGGTTTACGCTTGTCACGTTGCACTTTTGACCCAGGGTCCCTGAAGCGCTCCTTGTCTCCACTCCCACTCTACTGGAGCCACAGGTTCGACCGTGTCCTTTTACCAAAAGCAGAGGGGGCCAAATATTTCATGGACATTCTTAGTCAGCATTGTAGATAGTTTATTTACATGTTTTGATGGAGACATCAACAACCTACAATAGTGGCATTAAGCTATAACCTCACATAAATTGTGCTGAATCTATAATTTGTCAATTATCAGGTGTGAATGGTCTGTTTAAAGGGTAATCAAGTATGTTGCAAAGTCATGCGGTGGAGATTTTTGTGAGGCTTTTTAATCAACCTTAGTCAGATATTTATTTATTTATTTATTTTGTTATTTATTTGTTTTTTTTAAATAAAAAAATTAATAATTTTGTTTTCCATGTAATGACCAGCGTTTTGTAATCCAGTTGGTAATATGGAGACCAAAGTTTCACCTCAAATTATCACTGGACACTGGTGTATTACTGTTATAACTGTGCTTAATTATATTTTGAAAAAAGAAAGACTGTATTTATATTTAAGTGCCAAAACTTAATTGCAAACTGTATGATGAATAAAATCAAACGTGCCAATAGGATATGTAGAAAACTTTAAGATGGAAAGGAATAAGGTGATAACAGTCGGGAGACTAACTTTAAAATCCGACTTTTTTTAAGGATAAGTAGAAATTAAACGACAAAAACTGCACATTCCACCTCATCAACATCGACAGCCATTTCAGAGCGAGATATTTGAATGGTAATCTTGTAGTCTGATAATCACAGTTAGGGTGGTTTTATGCTGCTACATGTACATAGTAACAGTAGCTCATGTAAGCTACAGGTACTTGTCTAAATGAAAACATATGCGATGTCAGATCTTTTACCATATTGTTAATTGCTAATAGAAGTAGCATTGTTGTGTTCTTCTGAGATTATTTCTGAGATTGTTTTCTTGACAAACTGGCTGTCTGGAAGGAGAGGTAACGGAAGCACAGGCCCACTGATGCTGTCATCTTTTTGTTGTGCTCTCATATCAAGTTGGTATTTTCAGCTGAAGGAGGAAGGCCAAATGTTCTAGATTCATAGGCCTTCAAATGCAGATGTATTGCAGCAGTTAGCTGAAGTTTATCTTTTGCTTATTTTTTAACAGAGCGTTCAAGAGCTAAATAGGAGATGCAAGTTCAAATTCTCAACTTCTGATAAGGAGGGGTTTTTTGGCTTCTGTGTGACCTGAGGTGCAAAAAAAACCCAACCAACAGCTTAAAGTTTGTGAGTGAAGTGATTTGTGCTCAGGTCACCATTTTCCAAACGAGACCTGCCCATAAAACAACACAGACAGAAATCTCTCATGTGAAATAACCAGAACTGTTCATGTAGGACCCCACTGCTCATCATAAGTAACGCCTCCAGCGTTTAGATGTGCGGGATGTGGTGATACAGATTTTTTTTCATTATCATCTAATTTTTTATTTTAATTAATTGTTTAGTCTATAAAATGTCAGACAATAATAGAAAATGCTATGTCCCTGAACCCAAAATGTCCTTAAATTGCTATATAGATATTTATTTTACATTACATATATTTAATTTAGATGTTTAATTTACAATGATCTAAAACAGTTAGAGAAAAGCTAGATACAGTAAATGTTTGGCATTTTTGCTTTATGAATTATTTTAATCAATTACCCAAACTCACAGAATCTATTACTAACTGTTATTTTTAGGTTTGATAAACTTATTTGTATTTTATGACTTTCATATTTTTTGACTAACCAGAATTGTTCAGTTGGTCAGTAAAATGTCAGAAAATGGTGATAAATGCACACCAGTTTCCTACAGCCCATGATGTCATTTCCAAATTGCTCGTTTTGTCCAATCAACAGTCCAAACTTCAAAGATATCAATTTTCCAATGATATAAAACAGAAAAAACACGAAAAAAGTACATGTTATTTTTAGATATGTGATAACGGGGTATTTATGACCTAAATTCACTGGTTTGTCGGACGGCAACTAACAATTTTCAGTTAACCTGGTCGATTAATTGGTTAATTGTTTGGTCTGTAAATGTCTATCACAATTTCCCTGAACCCAAGATGATGACCAACAATCCAAAACCCCAAAATATTCAGTTTACAATTATGTAAAACCAAGAAAATTCTCACAAATGAGCAAATGTTTGGCTGTTTTACTTGATATGGGAGTAATCAATTAGTTGACTAATAATTTCACCGCTATAGTAACAACAATGTGAAAGTGGGATGAAGTCTAGTTTCTGATGAACATTCCCAAACAGAAGCATCAAATAACCCAAAATCAAAAGTTGATAGTTTGTATTTTTGTTTGATCGTCATACTTTGATATGACGTTAAAAAAAGAAGTCTCTTCTATAACAAAAAAGGCCAACTTTTAGCTGACATTTTTGACTGTATTTTCAAATATACTGTCATGATACATTGGAAGGATGTTTACATTTTTGCAATAATAGGTGAAATTTTGTTTTGTCGATCTAAATCAGACCAATGTGTAAAGTGTGAAATTTAAATAGTAGTCTAATAGAGCTATGGGCTTAATGTATTTAATCGCCTGTTCTTCTGTGAATCAGCAGTCTTATTTTTATTTCAGATATGATGTTTACTTTTCATAGTACGATTTTAGCTATGAAAGTTTAAAAAAAATAATTTAAAAAAGATGCCTGTTTTCTTGATTGTCAGACACTGTGTTTGCTTAATCTCACAATAACAGTGCCATACAGTAGGTGACCATTGCCAGTAATTAAATTAAATCTTATCGTATTAAACTTTTCAAACCAGTGGTGATGTTTCATACCGGAATCAGAAAGTGTTTCATCTAATTTCTCAGATTATTGTTACATGTGGTTTTATGGTCATTTAAAAAAAAAAAAAATCCATGTTGAAATGTGTTAACTATCTTTGTTATAACGCAGTAACCTCATTACCACCCAAACCTGGCATCATTACCACATACTCCTGTGTTTACGGATTAATAAGCAAAATAAATAGATATGTTAAATAAATGTTTTTCAAATCGTTCTGCACAAAAACAGCTCGTGCGATCTCATTGCACTTGAGTTCAAAAGATGTGCAGTTCCCATCTCATAATTCATTGTGATTGGCTCGATGTTGATGCTATCTCAAGCGTTTCATTTTCATAACCCTCAGTGTTGATGCTCGAGGCGTGATTCACACTGGTGTCAGTGAAATCATTAAGCGCTGCTCATTGGTGTGATTTGTTCCACTGATGTAATCTGCAGGGCAACGAGCCACAAGTCGAAATAACAACTCCTGTCATTAAGTTCCCCAAACTGAATTTATTGTATTGGTTGTTTAACAAAAGGGCTTGCTCTGTGTTTACTGTACAAACATGAACACGTGTCTTGAAGTCCGTTTAAAGAAAGTTCTTACTGTGCCTTTCATATTCAACCTGGAGAAACATTTTCATTGCAGTTTTTGAGGGCGGCCTGCTGTAAAAAATATATATAATCTCATGACTTGTTTTAAGACTGATGAAGTTGAAAGGGGCTTTAGTCAAAGTGGTTTCATACTTGAAGTTGTATTTGGAAAAAAACGTGCCAGCTCCTAATTGTTTTCACTATACTGTATTTTAAAATTATTTCTGGTGACAGTAGTTGCCAGGCAACCAGCAGAAAGTCAATGCCTTCGGCCATGAAATAATCCGGCACACATAATTCATTCTCATTTGGTTGACACCAAATGAAAGTGGTATCAATCTTCTCATCTAACTCTTGGCATGAAAGCGAAAAGGTCTTTCTTGAGGGTTGTAAAACTTAAAATTGAATGAATCCTCATTTGTTGAGATTACATGAGACATAATCTTAATAATGAGATGCAGTGAAACAGCCAAACCCAACGTGACTGAAAAGGTGTTGAATCATGACTAGTATGTCCTGTAGCTTATAATGTTTATTATGAGTAAAGATTACGGTGTGTTTGTCATTATAATGTCGTGGCTATGGTGCACTCCATCTGATTTCTCATCAGCTGCCATTTCTTCTCATAGTGCTGAAGAATGTGAAAATAAAATTCCTTTCAGAGATTTCTGGGGTTTTTTTGTATACTTTTCCAATTTGCAACAACTCCAAATGTGTAACACAAGTCAGATTAAATGGAATATAGTAAGAACAGAAAGAAAGGCCTGCAACACGGTTTGCACCATAGTGCTACACATCATCTTCATCAGTGGTTTTCATCTTCATCATCTCCTAAGGAATTCTGTACATCATCACCTTAAAAAAAAATACATCTCCCACAGAACATCATAATTAAAATGACATATTGTAAAACCTCAACTTCCTGTCCACGCTATGAGATAGATCTCTGTCAAAATACTGAACGTATCAGAAAACTGTAATATCTCTTCTTCTGATTATTATTATTATTATTATTGTGTATTTTTTTAATCAGGTTTGTTTTTGTCTGGTACGAGGGTGTAATCACCACCAGAGGGTGATGTACATGTACGGGTCTGAGCTGTACATTTTTGTGACAGATTTGTGTATTTACATACAGGTTGCATTGGCCTAACTTTGTGACTATTATATCAGTTTATGAATCGAATGAGTGCCAAATATGCTTGAGCATGACAGAATCCGGGACCTACAAGGAGCTGCAGGTACTCTCTGACTCATCGAGTGAGACTCGAGTGAATCACTGCTGTTGTAGACTCTACTTGTGATATGAATGCACAGCTTGAAGGTTTAACCATGCTAAATATTTTTGCTGAAAGAGGGAAAACTTCTTTTATGTTTTATGTATGTCTCAGTTTGAAAAAGTTTCTTAAAATATTTGTTGTATGTTTCTGTGTCCATCCATGGCTTATAAATGAGTATGCAGTGATGGTCTTATCATGCTGCCATTAGAGGTGAATATGAAAAGCTGATTTACCTCATTTGTTGGACTGTCAAAAAGAAACATTTGGATCATTTTCATTCTTAAATCATTCCACACAGAGATGTGTTGTATGTTATCTGACCTCCTCTTCATCCCACCCTGTCCCAAAACAAAGTGAGCCTGACAATTTTATCAATTATAGAGTGTGGATTTGTCCAAAATGTAAGTAAGTAAATGTAATTCTAATATTAAAATGAAGCTATGAAAATATCTTATTGCGCACTAAACAGTGTCTATTATTTTTATTAAGTCAAACCTTTAATGTCTCAAAGAAACAATAAATGTATTTGAGCAAACAAAGCATTTTCCCTCCAGGATCATGTGCCTCTTCAGTTCATAACATGTAAAATTTTTAACATTGCAACATTTACAAGATATTTTTTAAGGTATTCCTAGAATATTTTTATAAAATATACCAGAACAGGCTGCTCAACAATCAGAACAGTAGAAGATCTAAAATATATATATATATCTTTTTTTAAGAGACAAAGAAACGAGTCAGGTCAACACAGCTTATGTGAACACCAAACCTTTTTGGGCTGTTGATGATCAAACCTGATCACTCTTAGAGGCGAAATGCTTTGTTTGTTCTGGTCTTTTTATTCTTTTCTAAAGAAACATTGAAGACAGACGTGAAACGGACCTGTTTAAATGTGTGTAATACAATACTCTACAAGTGTGGATAATCATTCATCCTTCAGCCCAGCAGCTGAGAAAAGCTGCACTGTGTGGATGTCTGTACCCTGAGGAGAGAAATTATGTTAACTGTGTGAACACCATTCAAAGTAGATTGCCTTTTTGTTGAGAACATGTACAGCTGTCTGTAGCTCAACAACCTGCCCGGGATATTACTTATTGTCCAAGTGGACAAAATCATGTTTCCCATTTTTGCTTAAACCAGAAATTAAATCGTGATTTTATTCAACAATTGTTTTTGCAGCTGAATATTAACTTCTTTTGAGCATGTACTTAGTGTCTGCCAGTGTGTAAACTATTTTAATAATTTGATGTACAGAGAGCATGGTCCTTGTTAGCTCTAGAGATTTACAGCAAACTGTAAATATATGCCTTAAATAGTAGCTGTCTTGTCTTGTGTTCGTATGTCTGCCTTGTTTTATGGTTATTGAATAATTGTATCAAAAGAGGAGCCTCACAAATAAAGCAGAGCTTTCATTGTTTCTACTCTAGTTGATGTCACTAATGTTAAGTCTGGAGGGTTTTAACTTAACTAAAGTGATCAATAATTCATTTTGTTGTAACAGAACACAGGTAGATAGACAAAGCCTGTACATGGCGTCATGAAACTCGCTCTACAGTTTGTCATTTGAGGGTTGGGTTTCTGTCTGACCACCAAATATACCTGAAATATGATCGTCTGAAATTTCCCGGTGGCGTTTTCACTATAAACTGTATAACAAACAGTGGCGGGATTTTACATGGGTGCAAACATGTGACAGGAAGTTGTGGCAGGGCTTCACATTTAAAGGAAAATGAGATATAAGACACAAAATATAAAGGTTTTGGGGGCTTCTGAGTTGTATATAAGACAGCTGAATTGTAAATTGCAGTAATTAGTCAAATATAACTTTATTGATGGCCCATCCAGCAATTATGGCAATTATACCTTTTATAGTGAGTTTCAGCTCATTGTTTAGCTGTCCAACCCACAACTTTACTGTTTCGGTTCACTCTCACTGCTCTCATAGTGTCATTTTCAGCTGCAGCAGGCAGGAAAAAGCTATAAAAACCCACTGTACACTACCTGACCAGCACCAAACAGCAAACAGACAAAGTTAGCAACTAGCTGGTGGAGCATTTAGCAGCTAAAGAGCTAGATATTTCCCTCAGGAATTTTGGGAGAGACCAAAAACTGAGCTGAAAGAGAGTAGATAGTGTACTTACATTCATCAGGTGGCCAGAAACACGACTCCAAATGAATGATAATGTTGCTCCGTAACTGTTGGATGTGTAATTAAGCAAACAGGTTTGCAATATCAACTTAAAAGGTGATGTCAGTGTTGTCTTTACACAAATGGTCACCACCTTAATTTAGCGTGTTAGCGTACAGCTGAGGTTGATGGGAATGTTATTTGTTTTCAGTTGCACATTCCAGACTCTATATATCAGAAACTATTTACGCTCAGATAAGATAAACTTTATTGATGCCAAAGTGGTAAATTTAATTGTCACAGCAGCAGGAGAAGTACAGTAACGATGATTATAAAAACTAGAAGAAGGAAGTTAGTGAAATATAAATACTAAAAAAAGATTTAATAAATGAACAATAGGATTAAGGCACAGTACACCTGTAGTAAATAAGTAAAAAGTACAATAAAGTCAGATTATGAAGATAAATATAAAAATAAAAATACAAAGTAATATCAAAATAATGAATGAAAAGAGCTGGAGATGTACATGATAAAGCAGCGCTTCCATGTAACTATTACAGTAATAAGATGCCATACAGTATAAATGAGTGCAAGCAAAATAAGACAAATAAAATAAGTGAAGTAAGTCTGTCCACATTATTAGATTCGGTTATTCAAACCAGATGAGTGTTTGCAGAAATTCCTGTTGGTATTGTTTTTGCATGATTTACGACCCAAAAACTGCAAATTCCCAATTGGCAGATAAGTGATGCCTGTGTACAGCCATAACAAGAGACGGCTCAGCTGATTTGGTTTAGTTGTTAGCAACTGAGCTAATCTCAATGATTCAAGCTGCCCCTGTCTCAGTGGAAAAATACAGCAGTGAAGTGATATACCTTGGATCTTTGTCAGTTTTTCAAGTCAGACGTAAGGTGTGCAGACCAATCTGACAATAATTAGGTCATAGAGGAGCCAAAGGAAAGCTAATTTGTTTCTCACTCTGGTTCTGCTGATGGCATGTTGTTTGCGTAGAGACCCTGCAGTAAACCTAGCTGAGAAGAATATTGATCAGTTAGTTGTTGCTGTAAGCAACTCTTGGGGGAGGGGGCTTTGTGATGGAGAGGTAAGTACCTCACTAAGTTTCTGTTTTACACTGGGCTGCTAAATGCATCACTCTAATTCTAACATGTGCTCTAATAAGTGCAGCTTTCTGATAAGCACTAGCCAGCGAAAACTTTCCATTCCTGATAATCCTGCCAGCTTAAGTTCAACAAATAAATAAACAAAGCTTATGAGCAGTGCCAAATAATCAGCTGAGTAGTTTTGTCTCTGTGCATAACCCAGAGCTTAAGGTTTGACAGTGCTTGTTCTATAAATGTGGAGGAGGCAGAGCTCCTCCACATTTCAGCTCAGATTTCATTGTATTCGTAATTAATCTACTACTGTTCCTAAACATGTCAAGGGAATTTCTTAAAGGAAACAGCCTCGAGATGCCCGGTCAAGATAACGGTCTGATAAAGAAGACTCAGCTGTTGGACCGCGGCCAGTGGGCGAACAAGTTGGAGTTCTTGCTGGCTGTGGCAGGAACCCTGGTTGGGCTGGGAAACCTCTGGAGGTTCCCCTATTTGTGCTACAAAAATGGGGGAGGTAAGTAAGATTCCGATTAAAAGCATAGATATTTTATGCTTTTACATTTACTGTACTGCACAAAGTCAAGCAACTGCACTGAATCTAAATGTAATGTCAACAATAGGGGAAAAATAACCTTGACTCATAAATAGATTAAATTATAAGGAAGTTGCTCATGCGTTTCGCAAAGCTGCTGTTTGTTATTAAATAAATGTTTTTTGTATAACCACATGAAACTCAAAGGACAAAGAAGACCGTTGTTCTTGCCAAATTAGTTGTCATTAATATAGAAAACAGTGTGAGTTGCATTGGTTCACAAATTAAAGCTATGCCTCCCTAAACTCTGCAGCCATATTTCATCAGTGTTTGATCTTTTCAAGGCCACAATCTGTGACTAGATGTTTCAGAGTTTTGGACCAGTTCTTTAAAATGTATAGGACTTGTAAAAGTTAAAATCTGTGCATCCTGCAAATACTATAACAACCCATGTGGCCTAATGCTGTGTCGACATTTTAACATGAGCAAAAATCTTCTTGTAAAATCATAATTGTGTTGAATAGCCCATTTTAACGTGGTATCAATTTTTTTGGGCTTAAAATCGTTGATAAGACAGGAGCAAACAGGAATGATCATCTCTGATGTGACTCATCCTTAGATTTTCCCTGAGAAAACAGAATTTTAATATGCCTCGTTATGTTTCTGTCAGGTGCATTCCTGGTTCCATACGTCTTGTTTCTGCTTGCTTGTGGTATCCCAATGTTCCTCCTGGAGACGGCCATGGGACAGTTCACATCTCAAGGATGCATCACCTGCTGGAGGCACTTCTGCCCCTTGTTTGAAGGTCAGTGTACTAAACAGAACTGCCTTATGTAACTTGTAGTACCTAGTGTGTAAAGATACCCTTAATTCCTACAAATTTCACAATTACAGTTATGTCGATTATATATACAAAAACATATTTTGCAAGGGAAATGTGTCACCCTTTCAAGGCTAAACTTTTTCTTTTGTATGTAAATGATGGATGCTCATGCACATGACATTTAATCTGATGTAATTTGCAGATGAATAAATATCTTAACTTTACAGATACATAAATAACAAAAACTCAAGTATAATAATTTAGTTATTAAATTAATAACAGTATGACTAATTAACTAATTTGATCATTTCAAAAAGCATGTTGATTACAGTCTTTTAATGGGATTTGTTGACATTAAAAACTATGGGATTGTCCGCATTTTTTGTTCATCCTGTGCGTGTCAGGGTGATAATATGAATACCTCCTTGAGTGGTAGGTGGGTGGTGATTAAGAGGATCAAGAGGTGTGACATCTGACCCTCAGGAGAAAATCAACATGTCTACCTGTTAGACCTAACTTTGTTTTGTAAGTGCTTCAACGCTTTTGCCACACTAATGCATGAAAGGGATTTTTTTGGTGGGAATGAAGATTTGAACGCAGTCACCTTCATAAATGGGCAGGATGGAGTTTGGTCTGCAAAGATGAAGATAACGCAGAGCCTGTGTCTGTGACAACGCCCAATCTTTTGCTCTATGGACGACTTTCTGTCTGTTCCTAAAACTCTTTATATTGGACATTTATGGGTCCATCTCAGAGTCAGTACTCTTCTCTGCCAAGTGGTGGTGGTGAGTGCCAGGTTTCTCAACACTCGTTAGTAGGATCAAAAATCTATTGATCAGCAAGATCACGTACTTAAACATATCACCAGTCAGTTAACCATGGTCATGGCAGGTGTGCCAGCTGGCAGAGTGGGAAGAAATTCTACACCTCCAATCTGTGTTAAAAGCTTGCCGATCCGTGCCACGCTCTGAGCAGGATCCACCTGCTTCAGAACAGCTGCACCAGCTAGCACAGCTTTGTCTCCAACCGTGCTTAAATCATGCCCACTCATGCCACAGCCTGCTGTACATGCGTTGTCCACTGATACTGTGAATTGGGAGGTCACATGACCAACCAACAAACCCAGATGGAACTACAACAACAATATGTTCTTCAAGAATACAGATGTTATATATGCTGCAGTGTCATTTTGCCCATCGTTATCAATAATCTACCACTGACTACACCTTGTCTGTCTCCTCAGGGATTGGTTACGCTACCCAGGTCGTGATTGCATATGCTGCCGTGTCATACATCGTCATCCAGGCATGGGCCTTCTTCTACCTCTTCTCGTCCTTCAGCGCGGAGGTTCCATGGGCCAGCTGCAGGAACACCTGGAACACAGGTAGACATGCAGATGCAGAAATGAAGTATGTGCGTGACAGACATCTGTGTCTATGTGTTTTACTTTATATCTTCATTACAGCAGTAATAGAGAAAGGCCCACGAGCCTGGATTTGAATAGCTTGATTGATTGATACATCAAGTGACTGGTTTCACAACAGCCATGTCAATCACAAAAAGGGAAACAGTAAGATAACTTTAACTACCCCAACAGACTCCTAAAAGGATTTACAAAACTGAAACTGTTCCTTCCGGTAGTTCGGTGGGGTGCCTGTGGGTTATATGGTTCATTAGTGTTTTCACTGTAGTCAACCTTCATTTGATGATTTCAGTCAGACTTCTGGTGAATTGGACACATTTTGGGAACAGAGAGAAGCGGAGGGTCCTTCACATCTGAAATTAGTATAAAACGGTGGATTATTTTGTATTTGATGAGTATATAGAACTGTATATCTATTTATCTACACTTTGATCCATTAAAATATCTCCTCCTGTTTCTTTTCTCAGAGTCTTGTGTTGAATTTGGTAGAGCAAACGTGTCATCCAATTGGACAGCAGCTGCGAACGCAACGACGCCTGCAACAGAATTCTGGGAGTAAGTGTAATTCACACCTGTCTTCCTTTATGACTGATGTCACATTTTTTAGGAGGCTAAACTCTAAAGGTGCGTAAGGCACCCTGTTGTTTTTGTATGTTTGTCTTTCTTTGTCTTTCCTCTTTCTGTAAAGAGAGTCTATAGCAGCCTGTAGAACCAACTGGTCACATATTACAAACATTGGTTAGGTCAGTCCAAGAAATTCAAGCACATATTTTTGGGTCTCTGGTGAGCTGCATTTCCATGTTGCTTAGCCCATAATTGTTACTATTACTATTTCTCAGTAATCTCCAATGTAGGCTACCTGTTTACACATTTAAAGCAAACCCTCTAGTGCTATTATCAGTCCAAATGTCAATACACTTATTGATACTGTAACTCTTGAACCTTGCTAGCGGCATGGCTCTAGGGATGGCAATGGCAGTCTGTCGGTCGGTCCACCACTTTGGTCCAAACTGAAATATTTCAACATCTACTTGTTGGATTGGCACCAATCTTTGTACAGACATTCATAGTTAGCAGACAATGAATCGTAATGACTTTGGTGATCCTCTGACTTCTCCTCTAGCACAACCGTGAGATTGTGGTTTTGGCATGGACACTGATGTCCCCCTAAGGATTAATACTAAAAGCTGATTGGTGATCCTCTGACTTTTACTCAAGTGCCACCAACAGGTCAAATCCTTTTGTCTAATACTTTGCCTTGTGACTAAATACTTCCAAACCAATGACATTCTCATCAGCCTTGGCTGTACTTTGTGTTTATTTCTTATTAGCAAATGTTAGTATGACGCTAAATTATGATTGTAAACATGGTAAATATTATACCTGCTTAACATCAGCATGTTACCATTGTCATTTTGAGCATGTTAGCATGGTGACATTTGCATTTAGCTTAAAGCACTGCTGTGCCAAAGTACAGCATCACAGAGCCGCTAGAATGGCTGTAGTCTTGTTTCACATGTCAAGAACAAGTTAAAACTGGCCCAAAAAATATGGTCTGGCCCGTTGCAACTAATTATTTTGGCTGCTATTTTGAGTTTTCCTTCATAATATTCATAATATACACTACATATACACATATTCTTTGTGATGCATCTGTTACAGCCTGTCATCAGAGTTTTAATTCTACAAGTATTTGGCCGTTACATACAAATACATTTGGCAGCAATGACATAAAAATAGGGTGTGAAAGTTATGCTTCTGCTGAGTCATGGTCAACGTTTCTCAATAGATAACATGTAGAACATTCAGCACACTATGAATCCAGTTCAGGCAATAAAAACAGCCACCATTTTGACTTAAAACATATTCTCCTGCAAAGCTGATCCATTTTTCAGTATGTGTTAAAGAATACGCTGGGACAACTTGTTGTGGCTCTGCAGGTGGATTTTCTTTCCCCAAACCATTTGACCACGATTAATGAAGTTGACTTTAATTAAGTGATACTGTTTGAGAAGCAGACTACTCTACACTTGCTGGCCAGCTACACAGAGACAAAAAAATAGAATTACAGTCCTGCGGTTGTATGCCTCCGCCAACCAGTCAAGTTGTAGTTTCAGATGTCCACATCTGTCCAGACTCACATAATGAATGTAGTGAATACTTGGAATGAATTGAATAAAAGGTATAAAGTGTTTTGTCAGGTCACAGTGACTTTGACCTTTGACCACCAAATTCTAATCAGTTCATCCTTGAGTCCAAGTTGACGTTTGTGCCAAATTTGAAGAAATTCCCACAAGGCATTCCTGAGATATTGCATTCATGAGAATGGGACAGACAACCCAAAAACATAATGCCTCTGGCGACGGCTATCGCCGGTGCAGAGGCATAAAGATTACTCATCAATCAATCATACAAAATGAAATAATTATTTTTTTGGTTGTTGTACAGGGCTGTGTGTGCAGGGCATCACTAATGTTAAGTAGCATAATCGGTGCTTAGTTTTGAAGTACTGTCTTCAGGTGTTGTCAGAGAGGGTTAATACTCATTTTCACGTGAAATTAAAAGTGTACTTTTTCACTTGGCCAAAAACAGTTGCTTATTTTCAACTTGAATGTGGTGCAATGTAGTAATAACACCATGGAATCAGTCACATTGGTCAGTCATTCTTCATCATCATAATAACCTTTTTTCTTATTTTATGATCATTATTAGTGGTCTTGAACAAAGTTCCCAGTGTTTTTGTTTTACTGACCCTGTTTTGGCAACTTGCCGTGTTTCTTCCCAGGAGACGAGTATTGGGTATATCTCAAGGGATTGAGGAGGTTGGTAGCCTGAGGTGGGAGTTGGCCTTGTGTCTTTTACTGGCGTGGATCCTGTGCTACTTCTGTGTTTGGAAAGGAGTGAGATCCACTGGAAAGGTAGAAGTCTTTCTTTAGAAAATGACTGGATTGGATTTAGTGCATGTGCGTGTGTGTGTGTTCCTTTCAGTAAAGCATCTGAGGAGGAATTCTATTAAAAACAGTTGGGATTGCATTCATGGGATCTATATGAATTGAAAAGTATTCCCTCATTTGGTGTTTTGATGGTGATGGAGAGCACTGTCTAACACACTGGTCCATTGTCATGCTGGAAGAGACTAATTATGAACCCTTTTTCAAAGTCACTCAGATCTTTCATCAGCTTGATAGGATCATAATTGCGTAATTGTGTCATGCAGTACGCCTGTGTGGAAGCATCAGCATTCATTATATTACTCATTTATTCATTTGTCCTTAAATTTGTCACCAGTCTGTATGTTGTTGAAAGGTAGAATTTTCGACAAGGGGTTGCAGTGTTGTGGTGTTTACACCTACAGTAAATGCATACAGCATAGACAATGGGCCTCATGCAAGAACATTTTTTACTTTTTTCCATGAAGTTTGCTTGTAAGAATATTCCAGGTCAGATTTGGCAAACTATCTTAACTGCACAAACTTATCATAAATGGCTCATTTCATTCTACAGAATGCCACCTGTTCGTCTGGGCAAGTTTCATTCACAAAAATGACATACAAGAGCAAAAAGAACACCGCAGAGCTTTAAGTCCTGCTGTCATAACTCAGCAGACTAAAAGATAACACATTTAGCAGAGTCAGAACATGCATTAGGCGGACATCAAACAATTAGAAAATATTAACACAGCTGCCCAAGACGTGCCATGCCAAAATATGCCAATAAAATAAAAGATGTTGTCGAATCTCTAAGCAAATTGAAAAGCCATGATGAAAATATGGTGAAGTTATTACTTTTACTTATTTTGGCATCATATGTAAACTCTAAGTTCACTCAGATTAAGGCATTGTAATTCTTAAATCATTCGTATGTGCCACTTAAGAACAAATGTGTTTGTATGAATGGTCCTTGCATGAGGGCCATTGATTTGATTTGAATGGTCAAAGATGTTATTCATGACACTGTTAGAAAAGCATTTGATGGTGTAATAACACTTAATGACATTTTAATGTAAGTACAGTGTACCACTGTAGTTGAGGTCAAGGAAAATATTCATGGCACAACTATAATGGTCTCATGATAGCCAATGTCAAAACCAGCCACATATGACAGTTTAATGTAATGTTAACACATAAAGCTAAATAGTTTCTTTAAGTCTGATAATTAGGCCTGCTATGGCATGTTCATGACCGGTTATGTTTTCTTGGTTAATGTCAAGTTGTCACAACAAAGACATCTCAAACAATGTCAACTTTGCATTAAAAATTACACAACTGACTGAATCACACTTAATGTCATAAACATTCATAAAGACTCCTTCAAATAAAGTATCTTTTTGCTGCTTGAAAATTATCTCGGCAGCTTAAGTATGAGAGGTAGAGATTTTAAGTGTGTCATGTTTGATGTTGTGCTTTTAAAGCAACTGCACCTTCAGGAACTAGAAGTTTACAATGTCCCCTTGATATTTACTTTTTACTTTTTACTTTTCTTTTATGTAACTCTGTAGCTGTTCTGTTGCAGCTTCTTGTCAGATTCCAATAATCAACGGTATCTTAAAACATTAAAAGCAGAAACCTGCCTTTGTCTCATGTTGACAGGTAGTTTACTTTACAGCCACTTTCCCCTACGTGATGCTGGTGGTTCTCTTGGCTCGTGGACTCACTTTACCAGGAGCAATGGATGGCTTAGCTTTCTACCTGTATCCTGACCCGACAAGGTTGGTGGACCCTCAAGTAAGTAATAAAGTCAAACATTCAACATAAATACCAAGACAAGCTGCAATCGTCTCCCACCAGAGGCCCAAATACAATACTTCACAATATATACTTGTGCGGCAGTCTCCACTGAAAGTCTACTAATATTTATGTTTTGGCATCTGCTTAGGTTTGGATGGATGCAGGTGCACAAGTTCTTTTCTCTTTTGGGATTTGTCAGGGGAGTTTGACAGCTCTGGGCAGTTACAATCAGTATAACAATGATTGTTACAAGTAAGTGCTCTCTGCTTTTTATTATTTATTATTTAAATGCATCACAAAAACATATGTAGATTGGCCTGAGATTGTAGCTATTAGTTTCTGACATACTGACTTGATCAGGGCTGCAACTGAAGATTATTTTCAATATTGATTAATATAGTGATTATTGTCTTGATAAGTTGGGGGGGTTTTCACAAAAAAGAAGGTCAGATATCAAGAAATATGCCCATTATAGTTTTCTGAGGGTGCTCTTGAAGATGAAAGAAAAATGATAAGAGGAAGTCACTACATGTAGAAATGTTGTATAGAAGTGATTATATAGCTGTATATATATTGCAAGTTATTCTACTGGCATACATGTTGTTGGTAGAAATGTAAGACAATCTCAGTGTAAGATGATGCAGTCTATGTGTTGCTTTCAGCATGTTTTTGCTGTCAGTGTCTTCTTTAATATGGCCACTGGGGGCGCCAGAGTTAGACATTTCTAAATTGGATGAGGTAAAATAGTAAAAGCCTTTATTTAGTCAGGGATGATATTAAAAAATGCAGACCAGTTTCAACCTGCATGTACTCCATCAAGGCAGAATTATTGAAGGACAGATAGTAAAACCTATTTCCATGCAAAGATAATTTGTCAAACTTTAAAATCACTCATCATCGACAGTATATAGATAAATGTCTTACAGCTGCTGCTGTACAAAGACTCTGTATCATTTTCTTCCCAAACTATATTTTGTGTCTTGAGCAGCGAAATGTGTTCCCTTTTACCATTATCTCTATCATGCTATATTGTTTTATTCCCATTGTAACATTTTTACACAATTCCACTAGTTTTTAAAACAGAAAACAAAAATAAAGGAGAGTCATACATTTGCTAAATACGTTTTGTTTGTTTGTTTCCTCAGGGACACATTTGTTCTGTGTTTGGTGAATGGCGGGTCGAGCTTCGTAGCAGGGTTTGCAATCTTCTCAGTTTTGGGCTTTATGTCCTACGAACAAGGACTGCCAATATCCGAAGTCGCCGCTTCTGGTAAGACCACCAACTAATTATAAAGCTCGTAGAAAGGGTTGAGAGTTGTTTGTGCTCACATACTGAGTCTGTGACTGGCCCTGTGGCTGGAAAACATGTGGTTATACTATGTCTAGTTATTTTGAATTTGACACGATAATTTGACACTTCAAGCATGATAATGTACTGCAGGACATATCACTCATCAAGCTACTGAAAAATCAAATCTGATCTTGAAGTGGATCTGTGCTCTTTTCACTGCAAACTGCTTGTTTTCATTCATTTATCTAAAAAAATGTTCATGCTAATTTCAAAGATTAATACACAGTATTTTTTATTGTTCATGGAAAATGGTTACAACACACCTCCTGGATTATCCTTTTCTCTGCTAAAAACATTGCTGATACAGTAATTGCCAAAATTTGTTTCTATGACAACCTTTAATCATACGTTTAAGACCCTTCCTGCCCTTAACCTCTTCAATAAAACTGCTGCTGGTTTCACCATCACTTTAGTTTACATCTGTGAGATTTCTAACCCTTCAGTGCATCTCTTTTATTGGTTGAAGCACCAAGTTTGCAACAATTAATGAGCCACAGGAAATAAAAAATGCCATCAAGTCAATATGATCCACAGTCCTTGTCTGCAGCAATTGGTTAAATCTGCACTTCAAAGAATTTAGGGTATTCTAAAGGCAAAAAGCAGTCCTTTGTGGTAGCTGGAATACAGTGGCAACTGAGTGTATTTTATCTTTTGTTACATTATTACACAATAAGGTGAACCATGTTCTCAAATACAGGACCTGGCTTGGCATTTATTGCCTATCCACGTGCAGTAGCCATGATGCCTTTACCTCAGCTATGGGCTATATGTTTCTTTGTCATGGTCATCTTGTTGGGTGCAGATACTCAGGTGAGATAAAAACATATTTGCAAAAAGCAGTTATAAATCCTCCGTTTAGTTGTTTTATTTAACCTTTGTTGATTACAGACAGTAGCTTTTTGTTTTCAGTTTACTCATTGGTCTGTGTCTCTGGCAGTTTGTGAGTCTGGAGTGCCTGATGACCTCGGTGACAGACATGTTCCCCACTGTGTTTCGAAGAGCTTATCGTCGAGAATTGCTGCTGCTTTGTCTGTGCTCTGTTTGCTTCTTTCTTGGCCTCCTTCTCGTCACAGAGGTGAGAACTCTAGTTAGTCTGTTCGCAATGAATAAAAGCTTGCCTGTGTACTGTCCAAAAACAGGCCAAAACGGATAACTCCCCCTTTTTTTACTTACAATCTGTCCTGGACCTATAACACGCTGAATTGCTTTAGTCCTAATCTAATTTTCATTAAGCAAAATTTAATTTGTACAAGAGTGTTATTCTTGTGTTTGATGTGCAGTAACAATCGACCTCTATCTTCCTGCAGGGAGGCTTATATTTCCTTCAACTTTTTGACCATTATGTTTGCAGTGGCAACAATCTTCTCCTTCTTTCAGTGTTTCAGTCGATAGCCATTGGATGGATATATGGTGAGTCGTGACAGTTATCCTGCATTAATATACTTGATGCGGGTTTTATTTTTATGCCTGTTGAAATTATCTTCATTCTACCAAATTATTAGAAGTTTTAAAGTGTTTTATAAGGTTTGGTCCTGGTTAAAAAATCTTTTGATAAAAAGCAAATACAAGTCCACTTTATACTATGGCATGCATTCCTTGTTATAAGTTACTAAAAAGCCTTTATTCAGTGGTTAGTCATGTTTTTTGACTAAAGTAAAGTCAGACAATTGATGTAACCAGTGAAGGACACCATGCTGTGTGAAGCACAGATCAGAGCCACTGACTTGTTTATTACTGGATGCTTATAAATAAGCTACACTTTATAAATAAGCTACACTTGGCAGTTCATGCACTATTACTTTATACCATATTATTATCATCAACAGGTAAACCCACTTTGTACTTCACACTTATTTTATTTTATACTTATACCCACTTGGTACTTAATTTATTTTCTGACCTGTATTATAGTTTTTTTGCTTAGTACTTCTATTCCTGTGTGCACTGATGTGATAGTGAGCTGCTGTAGCAAAAGAGTTTCCCCTCAGCGATCAATAAAGTATTTGAACTGTTGGTTCAATTCAGGTTGGTGTCAGTAAAAGCTCAACTGGGGTAGATAAAGAAACAGTTAGGTACTGGCTCAGCAAACTTTTAATAAAACCAAAAAAAGCACCAGTGTAATGCCTAACTTGGCTTACCACACTCACCACATATGATTATCTATTGGATTTGGACCATCTCTCTCCCTTATTACCTGTCACCTCCCTCTACTATCGCTATCTAATGAAGGCATACATGCTCCAAAAACATTATCTAAAACGTTTCCTAATACCTTATAGACAGCATTCTTTTTTGTTGAATATTTAAAAGGCACAAAACTTAAACTATAATTCCCAAAGTGATTGACAGGTATTTGAATACAAGGACTAACACAAGCTTCAGGAAAACAGTCCCTACTAATACTGATATTAGTATCGGTACATACTTTGTCCTCATTTTAATTCCTAAGTTCTCTTTTACGTTCAGCTTTGTTCCCTCCATCACTCATGTTTAAGCTTA
The DNA here is from genome assembly GCF_020085105.1 of Siniperca chuatsi. Lineage (NCBI taxonomy): Eukaryota > Metazoa > Chordata > Actinopteri > Centrarchiformes > Sinipercidae > Siniperca > Siniperca chuatsi. Next base: position 16,591,906 of record NC_058043.1, read on the forward strand.
TTTAAGCTTGAGGCACATTAGATCTTCTTGAGTAGGGGTTTGTGGTTAGGGTGAGATTTGATATGGTGTGATAGGCGGTGCTGTCAACTGATTAACCTGATTAGGTTAAATGTCACAATTGTAACACTAGCATCTACAATAGGTACTCTTAAATCCCACCTCAAAACCCACTTCTTCCTGTTTGCTTTTTGGCCTGCATATTTAGTTTTTATATCCCAGTGTGAGTAAAATGTCGATGTTGTCATTTCTAACGCTACAAGTCTTTTTGAAAATTTGTGCAGCACTTTAGATGTGTCATTTTTTAACGTGCTTTATAAAGTGACCTGACTTGATGTCTGTGTGCATGTGACCTTGAAAGTATTAGTGTAACTGTACAGATAATAAGGCCATTCTGCATAATGAGTACTTTTATTTTTGGTAGTTTAAGTATATTTTTAAGCTAATACTTTTGTACTTTTACTTAAGTAAGATTTTGAATGCAGAACTTCTAATTATAACAGAGTATTTTTACACTGTGGTTTTGCTACTTTTACTTAAGTAAAAAATCTGAGTAGTACTTCCACCACTGGTGCAAGTAACGTCTCCACACTGCATAAACTTAATTATAAAGCAATGATTTATTAATATTAGACATTATAATAGACATTAACACTGTGAATGATATGATGTAACTGAAACAGCTACAGTATACTCGATTGGCTGCCAGTACTGTCGTTATTAAGAAGAATATTCAGTCAGTCAGGTGTTGACACTTTGATGCTGTTGAAAAACATCATTATGGTTATTTGTAAAATAACTTTACAGCTTATGATTATTTGCACAATAACTGTATCTATGTGTCTTTACAGCTAAGCAGTACATTTTTATAACTTGCAGTTTTCTTTCTTGTATGCAGAGAGAACCACTCTATATACTGTATATTTGACTAATTTGACGATATTTCATTTACAACTTGTTGATCATGATCCTCAAATCTGTATAACATGAAAACACAAATTGCAAAACTTGTTATGCTATTTGTGTTTTGATATATATTTAAATAAGGTAATAAGCTAAAGTGTTCTAACTACTGTTTCAGGTGACTGTGCAGAATGCATTTTCATTTCTACAGATTTGAAGTTAAAACAGGCTATTATTTTTATTTATTTTTTGATTACCAGGTGCAGATCGTCTCTATGACAACATTGAAGACATGATAGGTTATCGTCCATGGCCACTAATGAAGTATTGCTGGCTTTACATTACCCCTGCTGTTTGTCTGGTGAGTGAAATAGAGTTTCATGAACAAATGAAATTTTAAGCAGTTTTAGTCTCTAGTCTTTAGTTTTTTTTGGTCATTAACCTGACATTTTTGCTTGTGCTCACACAACAAATTCAACGATGTTTTGATTTTAATCAATCAGAGGTATCAGTTTGGAAGGATAGGGACACTTTTTTCTTTGTTACTCAGTGTGAAAAGACAGGTGTATTTTACAGAACAAATATTGCCTACAGTGAGGTGATGCAGAGAGTAAGTAAGAAGGAGAATCATATAGCCACCTATGTGTTTATTGTATATAATCCAGGAAAGGGGGGGCTGAAAAGTGCAAACAATGAAACTCAGCCGTGTTCAACGTGAGGGCAGCAATTCAAATAAGACATGGCAACGATTTTCCTGTCACAAAGATTTTTTTAGACTGGTCTTATGCCAGTTTTAATTTATCTCTTAGTCTAATGTAAGATAGACAAAAATAAAGACGTTGAGAAAGAAGGCTACTGGAGTGAAGGGAGTTGAGTGGTTTGATGGGGTTGCTTGCAGTGGTGGAAGAAGTACTCAGATCTTTTACTTAAGTAAAAGTAGTAATACCACAGTGTAGAAATACTCTGTCACAAGTCCTGCATTCAAAATTTTACTTAAGTAAAAGTACACAAGTATTAGCATCAAAATATGCTTAAAGTACCAAAAGTAAAAGTACTCAGTGGCTAATTTTAACTACTTGATATACTGCCACGTAGCTTAATCTATAATAATACATCATAATATATAGGTTGATTTATATTTTGTATTAATAATTTTAATATCTTAATTTTAAGATTTCACAAAATCAGAACTAAGCAGCAGAGCCGAAACCATGAAAAAACCTGCCCAGACCAAAAGTATGTGGACAGGGGTGCCACAATAGTTTTGGCTATATAGTGTAAATGAAAACACACCACAGTATACTAGTGAATGATTCATATGTGGGTTACATTTATGGAGAACACTTCCATGAGTAAACATAACATTCTTGATAAACTGGACTACACTGAGGCCTGAGTAGACTGGTCTGGACTGGTGGTGAAAGTCAGTGTCAGTTAGAGGTTTTGGTATATATATATATATTTCTTTTTTTATTTATATATTTTTTCTCCTGTCAGGGTACCTTCATGTTTTCAGTGGTGAAATACAAGCCTCTCAAGTTCAACAAAACCTACATCTACCCTACCTGGGCTTATGCTTTGGGCTGGTCCCTTGGACTGTTCTGTGTTTTACTGGTTCCTCTGTGGGTCATCTTTAAAGTTACTTACATGAAAGGGACGATATGGCAGGTATGTACTCAGTAAAGAAAAATAAATATTATGAAAACACGATTAAAGTCTTATGTGATCTAGATCTGACACAATTAGTCAATAATTGACCAGTTCCAGCACTTCAAATGTGAATATTTGCTAGTTTCTCTTAGTCTTCTATGATAATAAAAATAATATCTTTAGGTTTTGGACTGTTGGCTGGACAAAACACACAATTTAAGTATGTCGACTTGAGCTATTTTTCACTATCTTCAGACATTTCATAGACCAAACGATTAATCAAGAAATTTGTCATCAGATTAATCGATAATGAAAATAATCATTACAATGTTAGATCAGTTTATATTAATATGAAATCTTTTTATATGTAAATAGTTTGTGATTTAAGCCTTATTCTTGCCTTAGTACCTTTGCTCCTTTAATTTGCTTTAAATAAACCTAACTTTTGAGCTGTGACGCAGAGGCTGGAGTAAGTCTACAAGCATTTTTTGATAGTTTACACTTTCAACTTTGTGTCATGTCTAATAGTTTGATTTTGTTGTCATTTTAGTAATAATTTACATAATAAAGTGTACTTTCCGTTTCATAGCTTTAATTCTTGCTTATTTTAATTAGTTAAGACTTTGTCTGAGAACAAAGGAATACAGTAAAACTGTGTGGTTGCCTGTGTACTTTGACCTAATTAACTGAAGGACGCAGAGTCCCTTACAGCTGTGAAAACTGAACATATCCAAACAAATTTGTCTTACTATTCTTAAGTAAATAAATAAGCATTATTTATATAGCACTTTTCAAAACAGCGGTTTCAAAGTGCTTCACAGTTAATAAAAATGTATAATAGTACACAGCATGAAAACACAAAAACATACTCAACAATAAAAGCACTATAACAAGCAAAGCAATGCATAATAGTACTCAGAAATGCATAATTGTACACAGCATAAAACAGCAAGTGAAAACTACAATTTATAAAATGGAAACAAAACAAATACTCAATGATAAAAGCAATATAACAAACAAAACTAAATTAAAAGACACATGAAACCAATAGGAATTGCAAGCAGCGAACTTATAAAAACGCCAGCCTATACAAGTGGGTTAAAAGGCACAAAACTCAAACTTAAGTTTTTTAAAATGCGGTACAGACTCAGCTGACCTGACCTGAGGATCTTGAACTGAATTTTTAAGCGTTCAGGAAGCTAATGTAGTGGGCCAGAATGGGGATAATGTACTCTCTTTGCTGGGTGTCGTCTGCTTAACAATGGTTGGCAACGACCTTAAACTGACAAATAATATGACCAAGGGGGAGCATGTACATGCTGATCAAGATGGGACCAAGGATTGATCCTTGTGGAACCCCACACGACATATGAGCTGACGATGAGACAAAATCATCAATAGTCACCCTGAAAGATCTCTCTGTAAAATGCACTTCCATCTATGCCGACTCAGTGCTTTAGTCTATCCAGCAAGATGGTATGATCGACGGTGTCAAAGGCGTCAGACAAGTCTAACAATACTAAAATGGAGAGATGGCTAGAATCTGCATTCATAAGAAGATTGTTAGTGACTTTCAGCAGAGCAGTTTCGGTACTATGCAGTTGACATAGTACTGCACTGCACTTCAATAGTCTGTCTAATGTGAACTGACTGGCTGTTGTATCACCATCCTGTTTCTACAGAACCTCCGGCAGCTTTGCCACCCTGAAAACAAGATGCACAGCACAGCAAAGCAACCTGAGCAATGCCCTTTGAACCCAGACAACCCTACACCTGCTGCCAATGAATACAAGGGAAGTGGTGGAGCTGAGATGGAGATGCAAATGTGAGAAGCTGAACATTTTTGATAGGGTTTAAAATGTGATATTTTTATTTTAAACTCCAGGTTTTACAAGCTAAGCATTTTTAAGAAATTATGAAAAGCAATAAAATTCGGAAGACTTCCAACTCTACTGGGTTACCACATCAGGTCTGCAACCTGCACAATAAGCAGTGAGTCTTGTGTCACTGTAAGATGTCTGTGCTGTAGACCTACATTGTAAACATACAGTATTGAGAAGACAAAGTTTTCAAAGTTTTTAAAAGCTATTTTCAGATAAAGCAAACCTTCAATGTGTGTGATTAAGTTAAGTTTTTGAATGCCACCTCCATAGAGGATCAGGAGATGCCAATCTCGATCATCACTGCCCACTAAGATGCACTGATGCCACAGATTTTTAGGCAATCCCACCCCCCTAAAAATGAAAAAATAAAACAAAATTTAAAAAATCTCCAACTCCAAAGGGAGCTGATGTATTCATTAATGCAGAATGCATTTATAAGGAATTCATATAAGTGATAAATGTTCCCTATTCATTCTTTGCTAAGCTTACCGGTATATATATTTAAAATAGTTTACCTTATACATGTCCAGAAGCAGGAAATTTAAATTTAAGTATAAATTTTATCTGTATTATCTGGCTCTATTAGCTTTATGTTATATATTTTTATGTTGTTGCATTTATTTACCTACATATCTGTTATTAAATTCACCAACCATTTGTTATAATACAGTGGGGACCATAATCCTGAGTCTGCTAACTACAGTACAGACAGTACAGTCTACATTTTGCTTTGCTGTGTAAACTGATTGCCAATCCCACCACACTCCTCACATCTCACTGAATGATGTGATTTATTTACGGGTCTTCACACTCACAGTTTATCATATGGAGAAATGTTTGAGTGGATTAATTGTGCAGATTGATATTCTGCTTAAAATAATACAACAGACTTAACAGACTTACTAATACTGTTTTTGTGTGGCACATTGAGGTTGTTACCCCTTGATAAATGCTTGCTCTGCTTAGTAGGTTGTTACTGACAAGTTGAATGTATAGAGTAGCAAAGTGAGCCTAATTTCAAGTGTCCAGGGTTCCAGAAGTAAAAGTCATATTTATTTTCTGCATAGAAATGTGAGGTCCAAGGCTTGGATGGGCATGAAATTCTCCTGTTTGAATCGGTACAAAAATTCAGTTAAAAAGTAAAGCTTAAAAAGACAAATTTAAAAGAGTGTGTTCATGAAAACTTCTTGAGAGAAGTCCCAGACCCCAGTGTTTCTATGTTGACGAACACTGAAGTTAAAATAAAATAAAAATTTTCAAATATGAATTTAAAATGGGGAAATATTTCTGGAACCCGCACCTCTGACTACAGGAAATGTATCGTTTGACAGATGTTAGAAAAGTCTTCAGTTAATGTTGTGCAAACAAGATATTCAGATATATTTCAATGTCATACATGCAACATTTTTAGTAGGCAACTCAGACTTTTGGCCCCCACTGTAGTTGTTTTTTATTAATGTTGTCTAGAAAATTGGAAAATTGACTTTGAATTCTTGGCTACGTCAAAGATGTATTGACAGGAGAGCGAAGGTGGTTCACTAAAACTGCTGAAGTAACAACATTCTCAGACATAATGTGTATTATGTCAAAATGTTGTAAACACATTGTACCTGAAGTACAAATCAATGCAATAACTGCAACAGCTTCACTGTTCATAATAGGACTTGCAAGCTGGTTTCCATGGAGAGTTTGCTACTCAAATAAATTCACGATGTTACTGATTTCATATTAGAGGAGCTCCTTCAGGTCGGCTTTTTGAGTTCTTCCAGTCTTATTGTGTATCTTTGACAGCAGTCGTTGCTCTCACTGACTTATTTTAGCATATTGCAGTTAATGCTGTTCCCACCACCAGTAAATCACAAAAGTGCACTTTGTCCGGTTACTTAATGTGGACTTTGTATAAGCAATGTAAAACTGTTTTTTTGTCAAATTATATCCGTGCTATGAGAAATCAATAAATGTTGTTTTATATTGTGCTGATTTTGAATTCATTCTGAATTGTTTATACACTCTATATTTAAATTCACTTTGTTTTTTTATTGTATAGTGTCCCTGACACAACTAAAAGCACTTTGCTATACATTTTCCTACACTGAGTTCAGGAGGAAGCTAAACAAATAGCTCATTCATACCTTTGACTAAATAGCACACAGGTGTTTTAATTAGCTGCACCTTCCCTAATTTCCTGTACTTTTCATTCTGTTTGAATGTCTTATACATTTTAACTACTACATTAACCACCTCAGAATATTTTTCTTATTGTTCATTCATTCTCTATCAAGCCAAAGTCAGCTCCAGTAATTTGAGATATTCAGGTCTGTGTGTGTTTAAGTATTGGGGCTGATGTGTTGTTATTTTCGATATTTGTTTGGTTTTCAGGCACTTCCGTATTATTAAGTGTCAAGTTGGATTCATCAGAGCCACAGCTATATCTAACTTGTAAATACCGCTCATGTCAACATCCAAGTCGTAATTACGATTTTCCCGAAATATCCAATATCCTTAGTGCTTAATAATACGGAACTGCATGAAAAGGCAAACAAATGTCGGCCAAAGTTCGTCATTCAAGGTAATTAAACTCAATTGTATTGCATGTATTGCTACAGTATGTTGTCAATGCACAGTATTTTCAACCCCCCATACAACTCTGCAATCATACAAACGTTTTGAGTTGTGTAAAAGATGTGACCGCTCCAAGTTGTAGCCTACACATGGGGGTTGTTTTCCATTTCTACCATCTCTCCCATGTGACGTAAATGCGGCATCAGTGCTGAACAGCTTTACTATCCGTCTCCTTTGTCAATTCACAATTAAAGCCCCTCGCACACACTCAAACACAGGTGTTTTCACTTATTTTGCCTGATTAGACCTCTTGTCAGGACTATCTGGACATGTACAGACTGTGTTTGATTGACATCTCCGCACTCTTTTGATATTATTTGTTGCATCAGTCAGGGCCGGACAGTTTACACCTGACGCATACTCCAAGTGTAGCTCCTCCTAAGTTCATCTTGAAAAGGGGTCTAATTAGACAGAATATTTTAAAACACCTGCAGTGAAGGTGTGAAGGGCCTTTAATTGCACATTCAAGCATGTATTATCATGAATAGTATACTGACCTTCAACATCATTAGACCTTTCATTAGACTTTTTGACTTGTCAATCACAGGTGTAACTAATAACACTAATAATGGCTGCATTCCATTTAAGTGCACCAGTGCCAGGACTGCATGCTGGCTTATGTGGACATCTAAATGGACTGAATCCATCATTACTAGTTACACCTGTGATTTTCAAAATAGCCTTATAGGTCAGTTGGCCTCCTTCACACATCACCAGTTTAAAAAATGTACCTCGTAAGGAAGGGAGCGTGAGACTGAGGTATCATTACTAGAACTTGAAAGAAGAACTGGGAAACATTAAAACTAACAAACTGTGGCAGGCATAATCCCCTACCGTCTTAGGACAAGCTCTCGACCTGCAGATGACCTTCCAGTGATGGCAAAGGAAATGACAGGCATCAGTGCCTCACTGCATGTCCCAGATGATGGAAAAAATGGCAAAATGTAAAGAAATGCCAATAAATTCCATGTTGAATTAGTGATCTTTAGAGGTGCTGGAGGGCAGGTTTTTTGTTTTTTTTTTACTTTTGAACATTGCCAGGCTGTTTCCACTTGTTTCTAGTCTCAGTGCTAAGCTAAGCTAACCAGCTCCTGGCTGGAAAGACATGGGGAGTGGTAACAATCTTCTCATCTCACTCTGCAAGAAAGCGAATAAGTGTTTCCCAAAATGGCGAACTATTTGACTTTAAACAGAAAAGTGTGGTTGCATTGTTGTTAAGATATTTTTATTTTATTTGGAGAGTGTTGAGCATGGGAGTCGACTTTTGGATCAATGTGTGACAAAATAATCTCAACTCAGAGATGCACTTAGCATCTTTTTCAAGCTAAAACAAAAGCTACTAAGTGAGTTTTCATCTGTTGCCTAATGCAACCAGAGGCTTGTAAGGCTTTTAAATAAAACTGTTTACTTTTAGAGAAAGATTATCAACAGGCTTCATTAATGCTGACCTCAGTGACCTCTTCTGTACAAGTTCACCTCTGCAACATCTGGAGCTCTTCACGTTCCTCCCCTTTGTCCTTTCCTCAGTGAAGACGAGAGGTCTTTCTAACTGAACAAAAGACCTTTCTAACCTGAACAAACACAGTGACAGGGCATGAAGGGCCTTGGTCAGGGAGGTGACCAAGAACCCAATGGCCACTGTAATACTTTTGAAAAAAAAAAATAAAAATAAAAATGTGTCAAGAATAAAGTAAATTTATCAATCCTAAATTAAATCTATAACACAATAAAGTGGGTAACAAGCGATGGGGTATCAAAACCTTTAGAAGCCTCGATACTTTGAGCTGTGCAACTATTGTTTTCTTCCTTAAAATGCTTGTGAAACTATTTTGTCACTTTACAACTGTGACTAGTGAATGCAACGTAAAATGTAACCCAGAGCAGTCAACCAATCAAACTGTCAAACTAACAGCAACACCTTATCAGGCCTGTGGTCTCATTTATAAAAATGTTCTTAGATTTATACTTGAACTTAGTCTTGAGATCATTTCCAACAGTGTGCTTACGTTTGATTCATAAAAGATACCGAGCATAAAAAACCTTGCTAAGGCAGGTTCTAAAAACCCAAAGATATTCAGTTAACTGTAAAGACCAAGAAAAGCAGCAAATTATCAAATTTATTAACCTGGACCTTTTATATTTTTAGCATTTTTGCTTGAAAAATTACTTAAATGATTAATCAATTATCAAAGTAAAGTAAATTTTTTTTGTCAATCAACTTATTGACAAATAGTTGCTGCTCTACTTTATAGTGATACGTAGCTAGGTTTGAATTTTTGTCTGTTCCTCTAACCTTTCATTTAGTACTAGTAATACTGTCACGGATTGATAATTTCCATAGGCTAGCCATGTTATACAATTGAGAAACATGAATCCTAAACATTGAAACATTTAACAAACATTTATTTTTTTTAAAAAACAGTGTAAAAAAACAAAAACAAAAAAAACAACAGTATTTGTTTAATTGGGTACACTAGCTCTGACTATTTTGATATCATCAACTGGCCGATCTTGACCACTTGTCTCTACCATCCCAATCCGGTTCAGCACTCCCATCCCCTGGCATACTCTTCCAAAGATAGTGTGCTTTCCATCTAACCACTGAGTGGGTCCGAGAGTGAAGAAGAACTGGCTTCCGTTTGTGTCTGGTCCTGCATTAGCCATCGCCAGAATACCGGCACCTAATAGACACACATGAAATGAGAGGATCACAATTTGATGACTTTTCACTGTTACAAGTATCACACAAATATTAAATGTTAGGAATGTGTAACACTAAGTTTTAATCAGATTTCACATCAAGAAATCCTTGAGACAAAACCACAACATTAATTTTAGCATAACATTTGGGATACGTCAACTTTAATAAAATTATTTGAATATCCACTCAGTTACCAGTTTATTAGGTACATCTAGCTAAAAGTAATGCCATTAATACAACAGCCCTGCTAGTTCAATCATTGTAAAGTGTGCAGGAGCCTTTTTTTTTAATTTAACAACCTACATTTATCTCCTTGACATCTCCCAACTGGTATTCAATTGGGATTTTCCCACTGTGATTACCTGTGAATTTTAGTACTGGGTTCAGCTCATCTTCAAACTGTTTACCAAATATGGAGGCACCTCCGCGACCTGTTAGGGCAACAAAGATCAGTAAACTACAGATATACTCTCAAGTGAGGTAACTGAACAAGACAATATACAATTATGAACATGTCAGGCTTTATTTGAACAGACTGGTGTTTTACCACTGAAATCTTTTTCCCATGTGACCTTCAGACTGTGAGATTCAATATTGCTCCGTCTATGTTTCACACTCGTTTTGCAAAAGAGCTCACGTTTGCTTTGTCTATCTGTCACTGAAAACGCATTAATAATCCAAAGTGAATGTGATTGATAAATTGCCAAACAAATGTATGAGCATGAGCTACTACATGTGATGTAAGGCATGGTGTGAAATATATTTAAATTTAAAAATAAAAATTAAGCATTTTTATAGAGACAATGTTGAAAGGCTCTACACTCCCGATTAAAGCATACATTAAACCACAAGGCCCACAAAATACACAGAGGTTTGGTTGAGACGTAAGCCACTAAATACACTACATGGCCAAAATATATAGACACTCTGAACATTACACACACATTTGGAACTTGGCTGCAGGCATTTGCTCCCATTCGGCCACATGGGCATTAGTGAGATCGGCCACTGATACTGGGCAATACGGCCTGGCTCACAGATGGCATTCAAATTCAGCTTAAAGGTGTTGAATGGGGTTGAGGTCAGGGCTCTGTGTAGACCAGAGTCTAGCTCTTTCACACCAAACTCGTAACACAATTTCTTTATGTTGGCCTTCGAAACAAGAAAGGACCTTTCCCAGCTGTTGCTATAAAGTTGGAAGCACCCTATTTTCTAAAATATTATTGTGTGCTGTAGCATAAGATTACCCAGTAACGCTTTATTTTATGGGCCCATTTCCTTATAATTTCCTAGTATTTTCTTGAAAGTTTCCTTGAAAGAACTATATAATTTGGCAGAAATTATAGTGAAAATGGGACATTTTTTGAGTTCAGGTAGTCTTGAGTTTATAAGCAGTTGTTGATTTCCAGAGAAACATCCTGGGAAGAACTGCTCCATTTAAATCATCCTTTATTAATTTTTCAAACTGAATTTTATGCTTGCCTGTAGACAAATTTCACATTTTAACATGTTTAGTCAGTTTTATTTATAAAGCCCAATATCACAAATTTGCCTCACGGGGCTTTACAATCTGTATATTCAGCTGACTCTACTGGTTATACTAATGGGAAGTGTTCGAATTTAACACTATTATGACCTATAATTAGTGCCAAATTGCATAGTTCCTTCCAGTAAACTTTCACTAGCCCAAACCATGTCCCTGTCTGGAAATATAGTGTATGTGATGAACCCACCTGTTCCTGTAGGGTCTCCTCCCTGCACCATGAAGTCTTTGATTATTCGGTGAAACTTTGTGTTGTTGTAGTAGCCTCTTCTGGCCAGCTCTGCAAAGTTCTTGCAAGTCTTTGGTGCATGTTCCCAGTACAGCTCCAACACAATCGTCCCCATCCTGCAATACACTTTCAGTATTAGCAACGTTATCCAGTGTCTTTGAGCAGCACGGACTTTACTCTATACTCTATCTATACTCAGCAGCACCCTGACGGGGTGCTAAAGATTATTCAAAGCCATAGAAGACATTTCGGTATCGGACAAGTGAGCAAGCCCAACGCTTAGTTAGCATCACCAAACAGCTAACGTTAGCTAAGTTAGCTGACTTCACGTTACTGAGAGCTAGCTAAGTTAGCATTCAAACTCACGTCGTGTCCAGAGCGACTGTTGGCGGCTGCCATGTGTCTGGAGGTATCCCTGACATTATCACTCCAAACAGTACCCTCCAGTAGTCTTTAAACAAATCTGTTTGAATAAAAAGCAAGTGCTTTATCAGCCTAGGACATTCATTCAATTCATTTCATGGAGAGTTTCTTCTTCTGTGGTTGGTTGCCGCTCATTTCCTCTGCGGAAGTCAGCAACAATTGACTGCCCTCTACTGGACAGTTAAGTAGCCTACTATTTTGTAGTACTTGTACTTTACTTGAGTATTTCCATTTTCTGCTACTTTATACTTCTCCTCCACTACAATTCAGAGGGAAATATTGTACTTTTTACTCCAGTCCACCACATTATTTTTTTTATCTTTAGTTACTAGTTTATTTGCAGATTCAGATTAATAATACAAAATATAAACAACAAATATATTATGATGTGTTATTATCGGTTAATGTAAGACTTTATTGATTCCACGAGCTGCAGCTGCATTACCAGCTGCAACATTAAAGTGATGTACACATTAACGCTTGTGTTCACGATTGTGAAATGGGCCGTTCTGCATAACGAGTACTTTTACCTTTGGTACTTTAAGTATATTTTGATCCCAATACTTTTGTACTTTTACTTGAGTAAATTTTTGATTGCAGGAATTTTACTTGTAACAGAGTATTTCTACACTGTGGTTTTGCTACTCTTACTTAAGGAAAATATCTGAGTCTGACTTATACTATGGCCTATTTTGCAGTTACCTTTTTTTTACTATGCCTTCCTTTTTTACATCCATCATACAGGATTAAAACATTTCAGGATTGCAATGAGGAAAATAAAATCAATCAAAATCAATTAAAAAAATAATA